>NC_091068.1:81205324-81514393 GCF_000393655.2 Nicotiana sylvestris | reverse complement strand
CTTACATGCTTCTTTCATCAACAGAAACTCATGAGAAAAACATGATAGCAAAGTAACATGCGAAACACAGTATAAGCACTCAAAAGAAAAACACTAATAGGAACAGTAAAAGAAACATGCTTAAGAGATTTTTCAGAAGAAACTTAAACAGGGATTAATAGAAGGAAAATAAGGAAACTTAAAAACTTAGTAGGAAAATACAGTAGGAGAAACATGCTGGAACATAGTAGAAGACAAAAAATATAAGAACACAGTAGAAAAGCATATGAGAGCATAGTATGGAAAACATGGTAGAAGAACATACAAGCATGGAGTGTAAAAACTCAGTAGAAGAACATACAAGGTAGAAGGAAAACATAGAACAAAGTAGAGGCAAATACATACAAAAGAAAAGGAAAAGAAAGTCAGAGAAACACTTAAGAATTTCCATAAAACCCTAGATCAGAAACGAAGCGATTTTGAAAGTAATTTTTGAAAGAAAAGTTAGGGAAATCATTTGAAAACTCAAGGAGAGCACATATATACAATGGATCTAAGGAAATCGGAGAAAACCTCGAAGGGTTAGGGTTTCAAAAGAACTCTAGAAGTGAGATAGGCTTTGAAAGGTCACCGATCTGAGTCGGAGAGGTCGGAATCAGGCTCAAACCACCATGGTGTGCCGGAGTAAAGCCGGAGATGGCCATGGAACCTTGAATCGACAGAGGTCTGGGTGCAAACCTTCGAGGTCAGGCCTCGAATCTTCAGGTATCAGCCGCGTGGGAGAAAGAGAAGGTGAGTATAAGACTCTCATAGCCTAAGAAGCCATGGATTCCGGAGGGTTTCAAGGTAGAAGTGATGGTAAGAGGCGGTTAGGGTTTGGGAATGTTCGAGAGAGTTTGAGAGTCCAGAGGCGGATGGTAGGTGAGAAATGAGAAGGTTAGGGTGGTCGTTTGGGTTAAAAAAGGTAAGAGTGAATAGGGGTCGTTGATCTCAGAGATCAACGGCCAGGATGAGAGGGGTCTGGGTCGGGTAGGATTTAATCGGGTCAGGGGCGGGTTTAAATTAAAATTGGGTTGGGGAATTGAGATTGCAATTGGGTTCAATTAGGGGGTTGATTTGGGCTACAATTGAAATGAAATAGGGCCAGTATTTAAATAGCCGCTTTTCCCTTATTTATTTTATAAAAAATAGTAAAATAATTTTTGAAAATAAATTAAATGTACTAAAATGATTAATGATACGTAATTATCAAATTAAAAATACTGGAGTCAATTTTATAATTATGAAAATAATTAAATCTTAAAATAGGCTAATATCGCATTATACGCAATTTAGCTTTAAAATACTAAATAAATTTGTAAAAATATGCAAAAATTATGCCAGCTATATTTTAATACAGATATGAGAATCCAATAAGTGAATCATCCAAAATGATAATTTTGGGGATAGTTATTGGATTTTCTTGATAAAATAGGGCAATAAATAGATTTAAAAATATTTTAAAATATTAGAAAAAATGCTAAAACATTTGGACACACTTATATATGCATACACCTGCTATTTTGAAAGTATTTTGCATATGAAAAATATATAGGGAAAAATCAGGTATCAACAAGGAGTTTTCATATAAAGATGATACACAAAATCCAACCACTGGCCAGTTCCCATAATTTGCGTGTACGTCATCAAAGCATGAGAGGACGGACCTAGGGGGATAAATCCTTATCCACACGCTACACGGACAACTCACTGCTGCACTAACAACTCATGTGCCAATAATAATAACCGCACGGATAACTCACGTTTCATAATCAGAATACCGCTGGGACAACTCACGTGCTATAATCATAATACCGCACAGACAACTCACATTCTTTCAATATAGTCCATCACAAAGAAAGAACATATAAGAGTACATGTATACGACCAACGAATATCAAATCACGTACTTACGAACTAATAAATAACATGCCATAGTGTATGCTGGTGCGAAGTGTACAATTACAGCTCAAATTAGGCGGATACGCCATAAAACAACAAATACCATGTTCAAATAGGGAATCAACTCATACACGTGATCTATAGCATGATTCACGGAGTTCATGTAGTCATACAAATGTATAAAACATGATAGCATGAAGCAAAGTATCCAAATAAAGGCATAGTACCCCTAAGACTACTCTGGTCATGAATCATGCGTAACACCTCTATATTAGCTCGTCACCTCAGATATACGTCGCTTCTCGCACATCTCAATTAGACAAATAAATTCATTTCCTAAGGGTTATTTCCTCAACAAGATTAGGCAAGAAACTTACCTCATTCGGGCTAGTCCGAAGTTCCAAAATCGCTTTTCCTTAAGAAATTAACTCCAGCTGGCTCAAATCTAGCCAAACATCAATCAAGGAAGTCCAATCATGCCATAGTAAACAATCCCAATCCATAAAGCCTAGATCTTTGACGAATTCCCAAAAAATTAGCAAAAGTCAACCCGGGCTTGTATGCCCAAAATCTGGAACCAATACCAAAATCCGATGATCCATAACATGCGGAGTCCAAATATATGATTAAATTCCAAAACTGAGTTCAAATCAGTACTTAAATCCTCAAAATATACTCTCTTAAAGTGTAGTCAAAAACCCAAATTCCATCTCATAATTTCTTATTTTTTATATTAATAATTCATGTAGATTCTTGAAATAATACAAAAAATTAGTAGAAATTACTTACTCCATAGTCTTGTGTGAAAATCTCAATGAGAAATCACCCCTCTCCAAGTATAGGATTCAAAATATGAGAAATGAGATAAAAATTTTGAAATAAAATCTTAAATACACTGCCCAGCAATACCCTCCGCGAACACGACCACTGCCTCGCGTTCGTGAAGCACAAACCAAGTAACCAACTAAAATACCATGCGCGATCGCGGCCTAATCCTCAGGATCATAATAGCCAACAATCCCCTCCTTCGTGGTCGCGATAGCCAATAGTCCCCTACTTCGCGAACGCGGGCCATGCGAACGCATCAGGCCCTCGCGAACGTAGTATCTCTAGAACCAACAATATGCGAATGCGACATATCCCACGTAAGTGCAAGAGTAATAGAACCAACACCAAAAATGCTCTTTGTGAAGGCATTCTATGACCGCGAACACGAAGCACACTGATACTTGCTAAAACCAGCAGCTCAAACATCACCAAAATGCTCCGAAAACATCGTGAACCACACTCGAGGCTCTCGGGATCCACTCATACCAACAAGTCTAAATACGTTATCCAAACTTATCCAAAAGCTCAAAACATCATGAATAACAACAAAACCAAGTTTCGAATATCAACATCATCCTATTGGCTTTCAAACCTCCAAACTTTGCCGAACGCGTCCTAACTATGCATAAATATCTCGAATCACAACCAAACTTTACACAGAATTTGCAATCAACTAAAGGTCTCAAAACCACAATAGGTGTTCGATAGCACCAAAGTCAACTCCCGGTCAAACTTATGAACTCTCTAATTCGTCAAATTGCCAACGTTCGACAAATAGAGTTAAAACCTTCTAGGAACATTCAAATACATATAAAAACATACTTTCAGTTCAAAAATTACCATACGAACCTATTAAAACCATAAAATTCTATTTTAGAGGTCTTTTACTTAAAAGTCAAACCTTGCCCAACTCTTCCAACTTAAAGCTTCCAAATTGAGAATCATTCTATCAAATTAATCTTGAACCATTCAAAAATCAAAACCAACTATGCATGTAAGTCATAATACATCGTATGAATCCAATCAAAGTCTCAAATTATAGAATGTGATGCTAGAACTTTAGACGACTGATTTGATCGTTACAATCACATTGGAGTCAAAAATGATGATTTTTGCCTTATAACTTATTTTCAGTTTGGATATTACTTAGGTGCATATTTTGTTAGCGACATAGAACATCCTTTTGCAGTAGATTCTCTGTTTGTTCTCTCTTTTTGATATTCGATGCACTTTATAAAGACTATTTTTATTTGGTTAAGAAATACAAAAACTAGCCCTAGACATACTGTCTAATGGATTTACAAAATATAAATAAAAAATATAATATTTGTTTACCCTATCTTAACCTAACTCATCTCATGCCATGTCACCTTTGGACAAGTTGGACAATAACCCATTTATTTATTCAATCCATTTTGACCCATCTAAGTTCAACTCATATCACCCATTTGCCACCCCTAAATATAACACATTTTTCATTTATATAATTTCTTACTTAACTATGGGTAATTAACATATATTCTCAATTTACTAGTATATGATTATGAAGATTGACATATTTAATTCGAAAAAGGGTCTCAAATACCCCTATACTATAAAAAATCATTTAGAATTGTCCTTCGGTATACTATTGGCTTAGAAAAATAACTACCGTCTTACAATTGGAATATATATACCCCTAACTTGGCGGATTAGAAATGTGGCACTTATCCAAGGCTATTGGTCCATCTGGTCTTCAATTAAAAGCAACCCGCTGTCACGACCCAACCTAGGGCCGCGATGGATAACCGACACTATGTGTCGATCCTCACAAAATCTGCTAATAATCTACTAATCATAAATATAAACTGATAAACCAAAAAAGCATAAGCATAGCTGATAAGAACTCTACAATTTGGAAAGCCGACAAGGCAAACACAAGATGATATATAAAAATATACTAACTGCCCAGGTGCATATTAACAGGCCTCTAGGAGTGCTGAACTGAACAATTACTAGAAAGAACAAGGACCTGCCATACCCAAAATAGGTGGTTGTACACATACCTAAAGATAAGTAACTTCGGAAGTAAGCGGAGTGACTCCAACATCTAGGGGATGGCCTACTAATAAGGCTCAAGCAATAATCTATCTGTACTTGAGCGGCATGAATGCCCAGGAAGGGACGTGTCACGACCCTAAAACCGACCTGGTCGTGATGGCGCCTATCGTGAAACTAGGTCAGCCGACACAACTCCCAAAATTTAACCATTTAATCAATAACAGTCATTTTTAATCCTTTAATTAATCAAATATCTCATAAGGTAAGTCTAAATGAACAGTGCAGAATAAATACACAAGCCCGACATCGGAGTGTCACAAGTCACGAGCATCTACTTAGGTCTGAATACAATAAAGAGTCTAAAAATATCCTAAATACAATATAAGGAAGACAAGAGGGAGAAAAGCAGTGCTGCAAACGTCGGGCAGCTACCTTGCTAACTCTGATGACTCTGCCACTGAGCAATCAACACCCGCTACCGGGTTCAAAAGTTCCTGAATCTGTACACAAGATGCAAAGAGTAATGTGAGTACGCTAACTTAGTAAGTAATAAAAGTAAATGAAAGCTGAGCAGTAAGAAAACATGTAAAACACAGTATAACGCTACAACAAATGCAGGACATTTCCAAAATAGTACAAAAATCATTTTCTTCGTAAATAGAGTTCAGTTTCAGTAAAACCCTTTTAAAACAACTTCCAATAGTTTCTAACGAGTGATAAAAATAGTGAGTAAAAATGATAGAAATGTAAATAGTCCCTCAAGCAAAATATGTACCATAAACTGCCCTTCGGGCATAATATCAACAGAACCAGCCCCTCGGGCTACCTCACAATCACTCGTTACCAGCCCTTCAGGAATAACATGAATCAAGGACTTTCCCTTGGGCAAAACATGGATAAAAAACAGCCCCCTCGGGCAATAATATGAAATAACAACAGCCCCTCGGGCTACATTATATCACTCACACTGGGTACCCGCGCTCACTAGGGGTGTACAGACTCCGGGAGGGGCTCCTTACAGCGCAAGCGCAATATCAAGCCATCTCATGGCATAATCAATATATCACTCACTCGGGGTACCCGCGCTCACTAGGCGTGTACAGACTCTAGGAGGGCCCCCTTACGGCCCAAGCGCAATAACAAGCCATTTTGTGGCATAATCAAACAAGCTTTCGGCCTCATATCAAGCCACCTTGTGGCGTAACAAATCAGGCTCTCGGCCTCATAATCATGAATCAGTACAACACTGTTGTGGTGCGTAGCCCGATCCTACAGTATCCTCACAACATACGCCCTCGGCCTCACTCAGTCAGAAATCTCTCAAGCCACTCAGGCAACAGTAAAACATGATGCTCAGCCCAAAATATCATTTAAAATATCAGAACGGAGTAAATATGGTTGAGTTATAAAAACAGTAGAATACAACATGACTGAGTACAAATATGAAGTCAAAATAGTGAGGAATAGTAGTAAAAATTCCCTAAGGGTCCAAAACAGTTGGCACGAGGCCCAAATATGGCATTCAACCCAAAACATGGTAATACTTTCCAAAAAACAATGATATCAAACAGTTTTAATCAAATACGCGATTTAACAGTCGTACAAGACGGACCAAGTCACAATCCCCTATGGTGCATGACCCCACGCTCGTCATCTAGCATGTACGTCACCTCAAAGTAGCACGACGATGTGAAATCCGAGGTTTCATACCCTCAGAACAAATATTTACAATAATTACTTACCTCTATCCGGTCCAAACTCTAGCCCGCGATGCCTTTTCCCCTCGAATCGGCCTCCAAAAGCTCCAAATCTAACCAAAATTAGTATATTATCATCAACATACGCTAAAGGTGTTACACCCCAAGTTTTCATACGTGAGAGTACGTCGTAAGTCATTGATGTAAGCTCGGAAATGAGATTATATTAGGAAGCAAATAAAGTAAGTTAATCATGTTACCTTGGAGGTTACAAATATTTAAGATCATGAATAACGAGTACCAAGAGGGTTGGAAATCTTAGAAGCTAAACCAATTGAAGAAAATAAGTTTCGTCAAAAGTCGACAAGTTTGGAATGTTATAACATGTACTTTGGGGTGATACTAGGGTTCTTAACATGATAAGGAGTTTATTCTATGAGTTATTTTAGTCGTATGATAATTATTTTCTATATTTTGAAGGCAAGCAAGTTGTGGAACAAGAGTTGGCAAAGGTCATCACAAGTTACATTCATAAATTTGCTGAATTTAAGGTCAAATGTATCTGAGAATTTATCCAAATATACTTGGAATCATGGGGTGTTCTACCTACCAAATTGAATATCTATGAGTCTAGTTTCTAACTCATTAAACCGTTTGTCAATACGACATCGGAGTAGAGAGATATTCGTATTTTCGCGAGACCGCGCAAGCAGCTCCCAATGGGACCCACTTAGGTGGTGGTTGACCTACTTCAATTTATAAACGATTTGAACGCCTATTTTTGCTCATTTTTCAACTAATATTCGTCTCCAAACTTCTCCCTAACCCTCCTAAACATATACCACAAGGGTTTGAAGTGATTACACCATATTTCAACATCAAAACTTAGTTCTAGTGAAGAACAACACCTCTTTGAGGTTGTGTTGTCATTGAGGATTGTTGTGGGCTGTATTTGGATGAAATTCCAAGTTGTTGCTGCTGTCTAAGGTGAGTATAACAGCCTACTAATTGTGCTTAATCTTGCTTGTATGTTGGTTAAGTTGTTAGGATGATAAACTACAAGATAATACTTGGGTTAGCTTAAGTCACTTCTATGGTGTTGTATTGCTATTGAGGGTTGTTGTAAACTGAATATAACTTGGATTTTGACTTGAAGTTACTGTAGGAGGTATTTATATTGTGTTCTTACTTGTGCCTAAGGTTATCTTGATGTTGATTAAGTTAAATGGATGGGCTAGACATGAACTAGTGAATAAAGTTGCTAATTGAGGATAGTTAAAGTTGTGGATTATTTGTGTTGTTATAAATATATGGTTTAAGGCTGGAATCATTGATTAATGACTTCATTATCATGTTAATTATACTTTTATGTTGAAGGAAGAAGTCTATAAGGATTGATAAGGGGTATACGGATTCCAATCGGAGCTTGTCGCTCGTCGTAATGTAGTTGTGACTTGTTGTTGTTATATGGTGTCTTGATATTGATAATTATGTATTGATGGATTTCTCTGGTCATTATTTTTTGTATATGGTATTGGAGTAGGCCCTTGTTTCAAGGGAGAAGCTGCCAAAATTTACGTAAACGAGCTATTAGCTTAAGTTATAGACTTAGCCTTTGCTCAGCACTGATTTTGAATCTCCTTATACTATGATAGATTGAGTTGACTTGTTTGAAGAGTTGCTTGGAAGTGATTAAGGACTCAACGGGTTTAAGGTATGTTAAGGCACTTTCTTCTTTCTTTTGGCATGATCTAAAGTGAAATGAATACGCTACTTCATAACGGATCTACTCCTAGCAACTAAGGTTGTCCATGTTGTTCTTTCCTTATAAAATTATTCTAAGCAAGTGTGTATGATCCTTGAATCCTACTAAGGTTCATATTGAGGGTATGGATGTCCATAGTGTTCTTAAGTCACTCCAAAAGGTTTAGAAGGTGATTCCATGAGTCTAGCATGCATTATATATAGTATCTATTTTACTCTACCGAGCCGCGCTATAGTCGGCCGGGTACGGCACCTATTGTGCAACCACTGATCAGTTGGGTTTACCGAGCTCCACGTGGCCGGGTACGATTCTACCGAACCTTATGATGGTCGGGTACGCTTTTACCGAGTCCTCTTTGAGGCCGGGTACGATATGATGATGATGATGCCCACAGAGGCGAATGTTTTAAAAAGTTTATGTATATATATGTATTATGCATTTCATATCAGTAACCCCCAGAGGCACTCTGATGTTACAGGTTGTATCTCCTCTATCTCTCTCTTTACATTACTGTTCTTGTTTATGCTTTCCTGCCTAACATACTCGGTACTTTATTCGTACTGACGTCCCTTTTGCCTGGGGACGCTGCGTTTCATTCCCGCAGGTCCCGATTGATAGGTTGACAGTCCTCCTAGTAGGCTATCAGCTCAGCGAAGGTGTTGGTGTACTCCACTTGCTCCGGAGTTGCCTATTTGGTCAGTATGCTTTGGATATGTATTGATTGGTATGACGGGGCCCTGTCCCGACCTTGATGATTTTATGTACTCTTAGAGGCTTGTAGACAGATGTCAGGTGTATGGATAATTGTATGGCCTTGTCGGCCTATGTTTCGAGTTTACTAATGGTCATGTCGGCCTTATAGGCCCGTATGTCACATATATTAGTTTGTATATCATGTTGGGTCTTCATATGTTGAGTATTCCCTTATGTTTTATTCTTGTTATCTCATGATGGGTTTTCTGGCTCATTTACTCATGATAACATGATAAGAAAGATATGTTACTTTGGTACTCGGTTGAGTAAGGCACCGGGTGCCCGTCGCGGCCCTTCGGTTCGGGTCGTGACGGAAGTGGTATCAGAGCAGTTCTGTCCTAAGGAGTCTACAAGCCGTGTCTAGTAGAGTCTTGTTTATGGGTGTGTTATGCACCACACTTATAAGCAGGAGGCTACAGGGCATTTAGGTATGTCACTCTTTCTTCTTACTCTAGATCGTGCAGTAGAGCTCAGTTGTAAGAATTCAAACTCCTAAATTCGACTTTAGTCGTAATACAACGATACCTACATCCACAAAGACAGTTGGTAAGAGATTGCATGTGGATGTGGAAGAGTTGAGTCAGAGGAACTCGATTTCACATCATGCTTATGATGAGTAAATATGAGGTCTTCAACAGATCATGTGTGTACTAAGATGTGTATGCTTCTTAATAAGGAGCCTTAAGGCACGGATATCTATTCACGAATATGGTGAAAATCTATGAGGAATTCAGAAGCTAGATACAAGTTTTAACAAGTAAAAGAAGTAAGGTGAAGAGGGGTACGAGACACCCAGATAATGAAGATTATCAATATTTTCAAATCAGGCAGAGAAATATAAGCATTTTGGTACCTTCATTAATGACAGAGGTAAGTACAATTGGCCACACCCATCTCAGTTATGTTCTATGGGAGCTAACAGATATTATTTAAGAGAAAGATGAGATATCAGGATCTAGTTGGAGTTAGAGTAACCCAAAAATTGTGGATAGGTTGTTATCATTAACTAACGTTTCCGAAAGATGGTGCAAATGTGGTAATAGATCTCCTTCTAAGACACCCAGATGGTGAACTCTAGAGTAGTACAATCAGATACGAATACTGGAATATTCAGAAATTTCAGAAGATAGGCAGTGGGATCCTAGAAGGGACAAATATTTACCTTAGTATGACTCTAGCCCCGAGTAAAAAAAAAAGAATGAAAAGAATGTTAGGCATTCTAATGAGATGAAGCTAGGGGAGCTTATAGGGAAAGAACTTTTTGTTGAAGTTTTCAGAATAAAGTGATAGACAAAAAGAATATTATCCGGAGAATAAGAAGAAAATAAATGAAGCATCATGAGTAAGATGTGATATATGGGTGATAACAGTAAATCAAAATATGACACGATGACAGAGTCTATAGTCAAGTGGAGGAAAATACAAGAGGTGACAAGCCTTAAGGCAATAAAAGAGTATAAGCCATAAAGTCATATTCTTATTTCGAGAAATGAGATGGTGACTTCAACGTGATTACCAGGAGGAAATGTTAGACCCCAGAGTAATAAAAATCCGTATGGGCTGGTGAACAAGATAAAATCGAACATGAATTAGGGACCGGAGGATTTGATAATGGTCGACATTATGAGAATTTCAAAGATCGTGCTCCAACAATAATAGAATAGACAACAGACGAATAACCTTTAAAGGCCATTTAGGAAGTCGCTTACCTAAAGCAAGCACTCTGAGCAGAGTTAATCTTAAGGGACTAAGTGTGCTAGTTACCGTAGGTGTCACCTTCGTGCGTAAGAAATTTAGTTATCCCTGGTACAGAAGGTTACCATAAGGTGATTAAGGTTCATTGATAATGTGAAAAGACCCCAAATATGAAAAGGTAAAACAACTATAGGTAGATCGTCGTAGTACTAAATCTTAGTACACCCCTAAAGGGGGGAATATGGTGTGATATGATATTAAGTCAGAGTTAAGCGGTTCAGTTAACTATGGAATGGTAAAGAAAGAATGTGGTATAAAGGAGATAGGGATGATGTTGCATTTATTCAGTTCCTGCAGATATGTTGCGACTCCAGAACATTATACAAGCACGACACCGGAGAGAGGTAGTAAAAGTTTCCATCAAGAACTCTCCGAATTCCATTTGCACAAAACTAAACCATCAGGACTGAATCCTTCTAACTCAACCAAGCTACGCAGGCCACTAAAACCCAAGAGCATTGCCGTGAAATACCTGTAGAAACTCATTACCTCGTAAACACCCAAAGAACTAATCATATCCTTACCATGCCGATCCCGCCTACTACCAAGCTATCCCATCTATCCAAGTTCCTTCTGATTTACCTTTAACTTGATAATTCTTCTCGCCATAACACCACAATCCTCGACCCAAACTCGCCACATGAGACCCAATCATAAAGCCACATTGTCCTACGGATCATAAGCCGCTGACTACTCTCTCAAATATCCCCTAAAGCACCATATTCGAATTACTTTCCCTGAAGAGACTTCCTGCGAATCTAAAGCCATTACCTTCACCTTTCTGATACTGATGTGTAGAATCCATAATGATATAGAAATACCACGAGTCTTGACATCCTCCAATGCAAACCTCAGTTTCTAGCCAAATATACAACTTGAAAATCTCCAATTATTACATGTAACATCTTGAACTCATTAGAACCATTCTCGAGAGTCATCCACTCTACTCAACTATAATTAGACCAATAAAACGGAACGACGACCTGTGCTCCATGAGCACTCCAACACCGCAGAATGTAACCTCACCTTAATACAACCAAGCAACTTCCTGTTCTATGCACCATATATCCTTTACCAATAACAACTCAAGTCATTCCGTGATTCTCATGCACCCATAAAGCATAACATAACCTATATTGAAATTTCCTTTACTCGAGCCCTCCTCGGTCTCAACCTCCGTAAGCCATAACTGATTCACCAGTACGACTTAAACTGGAACCAACATAGCACATAACCGTGCAATCAACTAATTAATAGCAGACTCCCCTACTTAGCTCAAAGCCATAGATCAAAACATACAATAACTCATAATGCATATACTCTATCACTGCCATAATACCATAGTGAGATTAAACTCCACACTTCAAAAGCTCGTGCAACACAAACCATCTCGTACTTCAAATCTTCTGCAAATCTCGGATTCACCCTCGCAACAGTCAAGCCCACTCTCGTAAGCGACCCAAATTCAAAATACATACATATGTTTCATTGGTAAAAGAGATCTTCCAACAAACAACGTAAGGCTCACACAAACTTCAGAACACTCCGAAGGAGGTAACCCACCTGCTTTGCCTCAAAATAATAGCTCTTCATACCCTTCCATCGTCATAAACATTACGCAATCACTTAATCTTCCTGAGTTTGAAATCATATCGTAACATGAAATCTACTCCACTCCCCAATTAAACAACATGAAAAGATTCTTCACACACCCATAACTCGGGGCTATACATCAAGTCAAGATGGAAATCAAGCACCAAATAGTTCTTCTATCCTCAAGCAGACCCTTCTCATCGCTTCCAAATCATATGAATACATCTCGCAGTCATGTCATACTCATCACATAGTCATCCAACCATCACTTCCACTAATAGGGACACTACCGAACATATAAATTTAAAAGAATGTGCTCACATAATCAACACCTTAGTGCTCAAGCTACAAGCAAAACCAGGCCTCAAGTCTTCTAGACTGGCGCAACATCAATGCACAAAAATCACATCTCGCCCCTCGATCAAGGAATCACAAGCCATCAATGCATAGCTGGTAACGAGCGCTCATGCGCGCATACGAACGCGTGGAAAGAATTCAAAGAGTTACATTTCAAGCTGAATCAAGGACACACGACAAGAATTCAAGGATGTAAGTTTCTCCTAAAGGTTCTGCAGCCTCCCGAGGATAAGTACAGATGTCTCCGTACCGATCCACGAGACTCTACTAAACCTGCTTATGACTCGTGAGACCTATGTAACCTAGGCTCGGATACCAACTTGTCATGACCTTAAAACTGACCCGGTCGTGATGGCGCCTATCGTGAAACTAGGTCAGCCGACACAACTCCCAAAATTTAACCATTTAATCAATAACAGTCATTTTTAAGCCTTTAATTAATCAAATATCTCATAAGGTAAGTCTAAATGAATAGTGCAGAATAAATACACAAGCCCGACATCGGAGTGTCACAAGTCACGAGCATCTACTAAGGTCTGAATACAATAAAGAGTCTAAAAATATCCTAAATACAATATAAGGAAGACAAGAGGGGAAAAGCAATGCTACAAACATCGAGCAACTACCTTGCTAACTCCGATAACTTTGCCACTGAGCAATCAACACCCACTACTGAGTTCAGAAGTTCCTGAATCTGCACACAAGGTGAAGGGAGTAATGTGAGTACACCAACTCAGTAAGTAATAAAAGTAAATGAAAGCTGAGCAGTAAGAAAACGCATAAAAACAGCATAATGCTAGAGAAAATGCAGTACATTTCCGAAACAGTACAAAAATCATTTTCTTCGTAAATCAAGCTCAGTTTCACTAAAACCCTTTTAAACCAACTTCCAATAGTTTCAAACGAGTGATTAAAATAGTGAGTAAAAATGATAGAAACGCAAACAACCCCTTAGGCAAAATATGTACCACAAACTGCCCTTCGGGCATAATATCAACAGAACAAGCCCCTCGGCTACCTCAAAATCACTCGTAATCAGCCCCTCGGGCATAAAATGAATCAATAACCGCCCCTCGGGCAAAACATGGATCAAGAACAGTCCCTCGGGCAACAATATGAAACAACAACAGACTTTCTAGCTACATTATATCACTTACATTGGGTACCCGCGCTCATTGGGGATGTAAAGACTTCGGGAGGGGCACCTTACAACCCAAGCGCAATATCAAGTCATCTCGTGGCATAATCAATATATCACTCACTCAGGGTACCCGCGCTCACGGGGGTGTACAGACTCTGGGAGGGGCCCCTTACGGCCCAAGCGCAATAACAAGCCATCTCGTGGCATAATCAAATAGGCTCTAGGCCTCATATCAAGCCACCTCGTGCATAACAAATCAGGCCCTCGGCCTTATATTCATGAATCAATACAACACTGTTGTGGGCCGCAGCCCGATCCCGCAATATCCTCACAACACCGGCCCTCAGCCTCACTCACCCAGAAATCTCTCAAGCCACTCAGGCAACAGTAAAACATGATGCTCAGCCAAAAATATCATTTAAAATATCAAAACGGCGTAAATATGGTTGAGTTATGAAAACAGTAGAATACAACATGACTGACTAAAAATATGAAGTCAAAACAGTGAGGAATAGTAGTAAAAATTCCCTAAGGGTCCAAAATAGTTGGCACGAGGCCCAAATATGGCATTCAGCCCAAAACATGGTAATACTTTCCAAAATACAATGATATCAAACAGTTTTCAATCAAATACGCGACTTAGCAGTCGTACGGGACGGACCAAGTCACAATACCCAATGGTGCACGACCCCATGCTCGTCATCTAGCGTGTGTGTCACCTCAAAGTAGCACGGCAATGTGAAATCCAGGGTTTCATACCCTCAGGACAAATATTTACAATCATTACTTACGTCTATCCGGTCAACACTCTAGCCCGCAATGCCTTTGCCCCTCGAATCAGCCTCCAAATGCTCCAAATCTAACCAAAATCAGTATATTATTATCAACATATGCTAAAGTAACAAAGCCTAAGTGAAAATTATCAAATTATATAAAAAATCCCAAAATTGGCCAAACCCGACCCACGGGCCCACATTTCAAAATCCGATAAAAATAACAAAATCTGACAACCCATTCTACCACGAGTCCAACCATACCAAAATTACTAAATTCCGATAACAATTCCGCCTCCAAATCATCAAATTTTATTTTCCAATCTCTAGGTCCAAATCCCCAATTTATACCTCAAAAACATGTAATCTAGTCAGATTATTCGATGATAATTCAATATTATGGAATAGAAATAATCACAAGTGACTTACCTCAAGATTTCCCATGACTTTTCGCTCAAAAATCGCCCCAAGCCTCGTTCTTTTCGTCCAAAAATGTGGGAATGAGCTAAAAAACAAGACAACTCAATAAAACATGATTCTGGTCGCTAAAAGCCCGATTCCCGTCGCTTAAAGTTCCAAATCTGGTCGCTAAAGGTGCGCACCGGATCCTGCTACACCAGCAATATTTATTTTCACTAAAAAAGCTCTAACTCCACCATACAAACTTGGAATTCGATGATTCTTGTTCCTATGAGTCACAAAAAATAATACGAACATAGCCCTTCAACCGAAACTCAATTCGAAGCTTATTTGCTCAGTGCGATATCCATTTCGCTCATTAAACATTTAACTCATGTTTCGCATCAAAAACCCAATTGCGACTTGATGAATTTAGACCAAACTTTTTTGATCACTCCTATAATTCATTATCAAAATTTCGGAAGTCTCAAAATCAAATTTCGATCTGTAGAACTAAAAATGGGCCTTTCAATCATTACATGCTTATGCTCAAAACGGCAAAATCTTCCAAAATTTATTCGAGCGTCATGGGACCCGACCAAATATGTCAAAACACCCCATAACATCATTCAAACTTGTTTCAACCTTCAGAACGCTCAAAACAATATCAGAACATCGAATCACCCTCGGATTCAAGCCTAAGAATTCCAAAACTTCCGAATTCCAAATTTGATCAAAAAGTCTGTCGAACCTCATTAGAATGACTTAAAATTTTGCACACACGTCAAAAATGACACAACGGACCTATGCCAATTTCCAGAATTCCATTCCGACCTCGATATCAAAATTTCCACTACCGACCGGAAAATGCCAAATTTCCAATTCTACCGTGGACCTCTAAAATATATTCTGGATGCTCTCCCAAGTCCAAAATCACCTAACGGAGCTAACCAAATCATAGAAATCCAAATCCAAGATCGAATACTAAAAAGTCAAAACTTGATCAAACCTTTCAAATTTAAATCTTCAAGCTGAGAATTGTTCTTCCAAATTTATTCTGGTTATCCTGAAAATCAAAACCGATGATTTACATAATTCATAATACATCATACGGGGCTAGTCATACCCCAAGAACTGGCGAGCAAAGTGCAAATGCTCAAAATGACCGGTGGGGTCGTTACACGACATGAATATGATATGTACAAAGTGTAGGGTAGAAAGCATATGTAAAGCATAATAAAGTATGAAGGTAAGATGGAAATACGAATATAAGCTAAAAGCTAAACAAGAGTCTAGACTTGGGACTGATTTGAAACTAAACCGAAGTTTAAACTGAAATTCTGCTGAAATTGCACTATTATCTGAACTGGTACCTGTCTGGTGTTATGGGCTATATCCCCTCAATTAGGTAACTATACATCTGAACTAGCCTTATGTATGGTCATGAAATGCAAACTTTAGCTATATACACGTATATAATAAGCTTGACTGGCCTTATAGGCTATATCCCCCAACAGATAAATGTATAATCAATAGGCCCAATTGGTGTTATGGGCTATCTTCCCCTATCATAAAATCAATAGGCCTCGCTAGAGTTATGGGATATATACCCCAGCATAATCAATATAAGTAATGTATGAGGCATAACACATGTGAAAGCAACATATGGACTCAAGAGAGCATGAAGGAAACCATGAACAAAATCACAAACGTAATCTGACGTTCGTCGTCCATAAGTTATACGGAGGAGACTATCCCTATTTTAGGGAGAAAATGAGCATTTACATGAGATAATAAGGTTAATTAACTCATTAGTATCCTTCTAGAATCAATTTAGAACCAAGGAACTCAAAATTTGTCCAACTCTTTGAATTTCTAAAAATTTCGGCAGAGTTTCCCATAAAATTGGATGATTCCTAAAAAAACAGCAAGCACCACAATATAAAAGGAATGGATACCCTGATAAAATGATAACACCAAACTAAATGAGATCCATTTATCCACAATAGTGTCAAACGATCGACAAAATGGAAGTATGAATGTAATGTGGGCTCTTTAACACCAAACTAAATGAGGAACGGAACAAAAGGAAGTCCGGATGGCATAGGCCAAATGGGCTATTCCCCCTTTTTATTTTTGTTGTGTTTTGAAGTTCAAACCTAAAACTATTTCTTCCATACTTCATATATGGAATTAAATACTATAAAAGGATACATACATGCTGAAATGTCCCTTGAAAAACACTTAAAAGATCAAGAAGAAAGGCTAGAATATAGCTAAACCAAATCATGCCATAAACGAAATGAAAACCCTATAAAATCTTGTGCATTCTTGCTTCTAAACCTTGTTCCCTTTGATATACACCCTTCCTTATGCTTATATAGATAAAATAAAGAGGTAAAATCCTTGATTAGCCACAAATCTCTTTTCAAAACTCGAGTTATAAGGAGAAAGGAGGACGATAAAGTCTTACTTATGTCGTAAGGATTGCATTGATGTGTTCACTTATTGATTTTGAGTTGTGGATGATGGACTTGCTTCAAAACCCTAAGGATGTGTTTAGGAGGTATATGGAGAGTTTTAGGTCTTATTTGGGTCGAAAATAGGCTTGGAGATGAAGGCATGTAACGACCCGATCGATCATTTTGAGCTTTTGCACTTTGCTCGTTAGTTCTTGGGCATCGAGTAGCCCCATGTGATGTATTATGAATTATGTAAATCGTCGGTTTTGGTTTTAAGGGTAATCGGAATGAATTTGGAAGAACAGTTCTCAGTTTGAAGCTTAAAATTTAAAAGGTTTGACCAAGTTTTGACTTGTTAGTGTATGATCTCGGATTGGAATTTTTATGATTTGGTTAGCTCCATTAGGTGATTTGGGACTTAGGAGCATGATCGGAATGTATTTTGGAGGTCCGTGAAAGGTTTAGGCTTGAATTGGCGAAAATGGGATTTTTGGTGTTTTTCGGTTAAAAGGTGAAATTTTGATATAGGGGTTGGAATGGAATTTTGAAAGTTGGAGTAGGTCCGCTGTGTCATTTGTGATGTGTGTGAAAAATTTTAGGTTATTCGGACGAGGTTTGATAGAATTTTTGATCGAATTCAGAATTCGGAAGTTTTGGAATTCTTAGGCTTGAATCCAATGTGATCTTGGTATTTTGAGGTTGTTTTGAGCGTCCCGAAGGTTGGAACAAGTTTGAATAATGATATGGGATATGTTGGCATGTTTGGTTGAGGTCCCGAGGGCCTCGGGTGAGTTTCAGGTGGTTAAACGGATCAAATTCTTGTTTTGAAAGTTGCAGATTTCTTCAAATCAGTGTTGCAGAGTTTTGCTCTTTGAGTTCATGAGAGGGCCCTCGCATTCGCGAAGAGATGTTGAGTGAGGCAGGCCAGTTACCCTTCGCGTTCACGATGTTGGTCCCACATTCGTGAAGGTTGATTCTGATTGTACATCGCGAATGCGTGGCAAGGTTCGCGTTCGCGTAGAAGGGTGAAGCAGACTTGGGCACCAGGCCCTAAAGCATCGCGTTCGCGACTGAAGAAGCGCGTTCTCGTAGGCTGAGCTAAGTAAGGCATCACGTTCACGAGGGAAGTGTTCGCGTTCGCATAAGAGGAAATTTCAGCTGTGAATTATTTGTGCTTCCTGAACGCGAGGCTTTGACCGCGTTCGCAAATTTTGGCCTGGGTAGAATGTTTAAAAAGCCATGTTCGCGATTTTTGGTCTATCTTTCACCATTTTGGAGCTTTTAAGAAGGATTGAAGAGGGAATCAAAGGGAAAAACCTGGAGGTAAGCTTTTTTTTAACTCAATACTCGATCCTATGTTGATTCTTACTTGTTTAAACATGAAATTTGTAGAAATTAAAGCATAAAATTGGGAATTAGGGCTTGAAATTGGAAAGTGTAAATTGGGGATTTGAGGGGCCATTTGATGTCCGATTTTGATGTTCTTGGTATGTATGGACTCGTGAGAGGAAAAGGATTCTATTGATGTAATTTTTATCGGATTCCGAGATGTGGGCCTGGGAGTCGGGTTTGGCCAATTTTGGGATTTTTGATATAAATTGGTTATTTTCGAGTGGGCTTTGTTCCCTTAGCTTATTTTGATGGTATGGATCTGCTTTTGGGTAGATTTGGAGCATTCGGAGGCCGAGTTGAGAGGCAAAGGTATCGCGGGCTAGAGTTTGGACCAGATCGAGGTAAGTAATGATTGTAAATGTTTGTCTTGAGGGTATGAAACCCCGGATTTCACATCGTTATGCTACTTTGAGGTGACGCATGCGCTAGATAACGAACATGGGGTCGTGCACCATTGGGGATTGTGACTTAGTCTATCTCGTACGATTGTTAAGTCGCGTATTTGATTAAAACTTGTTTGATATCAGTGTATTTTGGAAAGTATTATCATGTTTTGGGCTGAATGCCATATTTGGGCTCGTGCCAACTGTTTTGGACTCTTAGGGGATTTTTACTACTATTCCTCACTGTTTTGACATCATGTTTGTACTCAGTCATGATGTATTCTACTGTTTTCATAACTCAGCCATTTTTACTTTGTTTTTTGATATTTTCAATGATATTTTTGGGCTGAGCATCATGTTTTACTATTGCCGAGTGGCTTGAGAGATTTCTTACTGAGTGAGGTCGAGGGCCTGTATTGTGAGGATATTATGGGATCGGGCTGCGCGCTGCAGCAGTGTGGTACTGATTCATGACTATGAGGCCGAGGGCCTAATTTGTTATGCCACGAGGTGGCTTGTTATAAAACCGAGTGCATGTTTGATTATGCCACGAGATGGCTTGATATTGCACTTGGGTCGTAAGGGGCTCCTCCCGGAGTCTGTACACCCCTACTGAGCGCGGGTACCAAGTGTGAGTGATATGATATAACCCGAGGGGCTAATATTGTTTCATATTATTGCTCGAGGGGCTGTTCTTGATTCATGTTATGCCTGAGAGGCAGATTACGAGTGATTGTGCGGTAGCCCGAGGGGCTGGTTCTGTTGATATTATGCCCGATGGGCGGTTTATGGTGCATATTTTGCCCGAGGGGCTGTTTACATTTCTATTGTTTTTACTCACCATTTTTATCACTAGTTTGAAACTATTGGAAGTTGTTTTAAAAGGTTTTTACTGAAACTGAGCTTGATTTACGAAGAAAATGATTTCTGTATTGTTTTGGAAATGTACTGCATTTGTTGTAGCGTTATGCTGTATTTTACGTGTTTTCTTACTGCTCAGCTTTCATTTACTTTTATTACTTACTGAGTTGGCGTACTTACATTACTTCATGTACCTTGTGTGTAGATTCAGGAACTTCTAAACCCGGTAGTGGGTATTGAATGCTCAGTGGCAGAGTCATCGGAGTTAGCAAGGTAGCTGCCCGACGTTTGCAGCACTATTTTTCTCCCTCTTGTCTTCCTTATATTGTATTTGTCGCGCCCCCCTTTTCTCCCTCCTCGCGGAGAGAGGTCCAGGTTTTGACATTCCATGAGGTGTGATAACTCATTTCCTTTTGGGAATTGGGTATTTGAAGAGTCGCCATCTAACGAGTTATGGTGCGTTAGGGCACCTAGAGTGATTAACTCTTGGATTGGTTTGCATTACCAGAGATTTAGGGTAAGGGCTCGAAATAACCTCGAGGGGAAGGTGTTAGGCACCCCTCTTGGTCCACAACTGTGGGTCCTGACCGAACTTATATTTACAAATTAGTCCATTACAAATAAACAGTTGAATCAAATAGGTTAAAAGTAAGCATGTTGGATAACTCCAACAATAAGAGAATATTTTTGAACAAAGTTTTAAACAAGCAAATGAATTTTGGAAAGGGAGGAGTCCTAGGTTGGTTAGCCTATTGTCACGACCCCAGTTCGCCCTCTGTGAACATGTCGTGACGGCACCTCGTCCCTACGACTAGGTAAGCCTAACAATGCGGAATATAAACCAAATTGCGGAAGAAATAATTAAAACAGAACTAGTAAAATAGATCAGTATTTAAGGTGCCGCCTGGCACATACAATAACAACTCTCGAACTAACAAAAATTCCCAAAACCCGGAATCTCACAAATCAGAAGCTAAGGGATACATAAGGGGCTCTGACTCAAGAATGTCTATACAAGGAGAAATAATGAAAGAAACTATACTTATTACAGAAAGCTGGAAAGGGACTCCTCGGTCTGCGGACGTAGCAGATATACCTCAAAGTCTCTACCGATACGCCTCCTTCCAAGGCTGACAGAACTGAGTGGGGGTACCTGTATCTGCACAACAAAAATATGCAGAAGAGTAGCATGAGCACACCACGGCGGTGCCTAGTAAGTATCAAGATTAGCCTCGATGGAGTAGTGACGAGGAACAGTCGAGACACCTACCGGTCAATAAGCAGTATAATCATAGGAATAACGGAAATGATATAATAATATGTAATGACTGCACGAAATAACCAATAATGCTACAATTCACAATAAGGGAAGGGAACAACAAGTAACAACGAGAAAATAATAAATGATGATGCATAACGACAGCAATCACAATCCAAATCCTAAAATCACAACATCGCAAGGGAAAAACAAATCCATAACTCATATCCTACAATGATGTTCACATAAGGTCTTATTCACTCTTTCCACAACTTCACCAAGTCTCGGACAACCCACAACTAACAAAACCCAACATCTGAAATCTAACACTTGGCATCCTATGCCCCATCAGTCTCTCAGTTATGCTGACCACTAACCGGCTAACTATGGCCACTTTCACATATAAAATGGATAAACGAGGGCATACCTCCCTCCTTAGCAAAAATAGGAGTAATTTACCTCTAAAGGGAGTGTTCAACTACGTGTATGCTTGTGCAAGTGTTCTAACAAGAATTCTAACAACTAGTAACATGAATGGGAGAATGGACCGCATGTACGATGTTTCTTCACAACTTCCGAGCGATAAAGCTCATACAGGTAAGCAACCCACAATCACAATAATAACGAAATAGGAATGCCTCCACAGGTCGTCACAATTCATTACAATCAACCCCTGACATAGCCCACCTTATTCCGCCACGTGTGCAATGATAATATAATAAATACCGCCTTATTTTGCCATACGTGCATCACAATGTTCCCACCTTATTCTTCCATATGTGCAACCCACACATAAGCATATAACATATCCCGCCTTATTACACCGCATGTGCAAAACATCAGTAACAACAATAGCACGGCAAAGACCTCGTGCATCACAGTACCAATAACCACACGGCAGAAACCTCGTGCATCACAGTATCAACAACCGCACGGCAGAAACCTCGTGCATCACAGTCTCAAGTACAGCACAATAAATGACAATATATACAGGAACAAAGCAAGGGAATCAACTCAGGTATTTCCTTCACCAAAAGACGGTACAACTAACTTCCAAGGAATAACCGTAACAGAGAAATACTAAGCACAATAAGAACAACTCAGCAAGGAAGAAATAATACGAAACAACGGTTCCATAATACTCAGTTCAACAACAAGGAAATTAACATGAAACGAATAATTACAATTAAGGAAAATGTTACCTAAACACAAGATATCTAACTTCTTTCCAATTAAGACCAATTAATTGCACGAGAGATAGAAATAATGTTTTCCAAATAAATACAAGCAGTTAGGAATGATAATGTGAATATAGAAGGGTAAATGTCCACAGTTAAACAGGTAAAAATCAATTTGGCAACGAGAATACACCAAAAGAGCAAATAAATTCCAAGTAAGACATGTAGAGGTGAAACTAACAACAGGGAACTCAATCGTATTAAGAACAACCTCATATTCGGTGATTTCAAGGGTCTAAGAACCTAAAGGGGAAAATTTGCCACAAATAAATCCTAGCACGCACTCGTCACCTCGCGTACAAGGAATACAATTAACAAAGAAGACTCAAATCCTAAGGGGAAGTCCCCCACACAAGGTTAAGCAAGATACTTACCTCGAACCGGCTAAAATCAACTAGCAACCGCGTTATTGCCACGAGTACTCGACTCCAAATGGCCCAAATCTATTCAATTCAATCACACATTGTAAATAACATCTGAAGCAACTGATTCTACTATTTAATTCAAAGCTAAAGTACGAAATTAGGTAAAATGACCAAAAGGTCCCTCAGGCCAATGTCTCGGAACCGGATGAATTTAACATTTTCAGAACCCTCGTACTCTCACGAGTCTAACCATATAGAAATCTCTCAAATCGGAGGTCAAACACTCCCTCAAAACTCAATAATTCGGTCTATGAAGTTCTACCCATTTTTCATTCAAAATCTGAAATTGAAGGATGAAATTAAGAGGAGATTCATGGAAATTGGTCTAAGTCGAGTTAGAATTACTTACCCAAGTTGCGCAGGTGAAAATGCCTCCAAATATTGCCAAGACCCGAGCTCTAGAAGTCAAAATGTGATAAAATGGTGAAACCCTCGAATTTGGGATTAAATCTGTCTGCCCAGACATTTTGTTCTATGCGATCGCAAGAGAAGGAATGCGATCGCATAGACTAAAATTGGAAGGCCAAAAAAAGAAAGCCTATGCGAACGCATATGGGGTCATGCGATCGCAGAAGAGGAGGGAACATAACTATGCAATCGCGAACAAGGCTATGCGATCGCATAGAAGGAATTAGAACCCCTCTGGAATACACTATGCGATCGCGGAGGTGATGATGCGATCGCATAGAGGGAATTGATGCTGCCCAAACTTTGTGCTATGCGATCGTGGGACAAGCAATGCGATCGCATAGAAGGAAATACCATATAGCAGAACAGCAGTTCAAAAAGGAGGAAAAAGTATCCGTAGCCCATCCGAAACACACCCGAGGCCCCCGGGACCCCGTCTAATTACACACACAAGTCATATAACCTAATACGGACTCGCTCGAAGTTCCAAATCACATAACACAACATCGAAACGACGAATCAAACCAAAAATCAAGCTTAAGAACTTCCAAATATTCAAATGACGAATCTCATGCCGAAACCTATCAATTCAACTCGGGATGACGCCAAATTTTGCAGACAAGTCAAAATAACATAACGGAGCTGCTCCAACTCTCAGAATCGCATTCCGACTCCGGTATCCCAAAAGTCAACTGTGAGTCAAACTTCTTCATTTTCCAACTTCAACTTTCGCCAAAATACCTCAATTCACTCTACGGGCCTCCAAATCTGAATCCGGACGCGCACCTAAGTCCAAAATCACCATACGAAGCTGTTAGGATCATCCACGACCCATTCCGGGGTCGTTTACCCAAAAGTCCAATTGCGGTCAACTTTTCACCGTTCTAACTTCCAAAGCAAGGTTTCTTCTCTAAATTTGACTCTAAACTATCCGAAGGTCGAATTCCACCATGCACGCAAGTCGATACTCATAATCTGAAGCTATTCCAGACCTTATGCCACTGAATGGAGCTTAATTTCTCAAAACGACCGGTCGGGTCGTTACACCTATAGGATCACCCCACACAATGTCCGATAAATACTCCTCGATGAGGGGCTATACATGACATTAGCGCGTAGTCATCATATCCCATATCTACCCTTCCCATCCCCTTAATGGTCATGCAAAGCGAGTGTATGGTTAGCGATCTCTATTGCATGTTGTTACCCATCCCTTCTTAATGGTCCTGGAGGGATTTAGGACCTCTACCTATAGGTGGTTCTAGACAGACCCCTATGGTTTAAAGGTGAAAATTCTATGGCGACAAGCAAAACAATAGGACTCTTTGCAAATAAGGACAAAAGGGAGCAATTAGATGCTCAAAATTTCCTCCTCACACAAGGCACATAATCAGCACGACTCAAGCACAGTTAAGGGCTTTTTATTAAACAGTACCCTAAGGCAGGATATCTAGGTGAATATGCAAAAAACAAGCACCCTATTTTTATAAACTCAGGAGTAATGACCCTAGTCGTTGCCTATTGGTTTTCTAAAGCATGTTAAGATTAGAAAGACACTAAGTCACAGAAACAACTTCAGAATTGCAAGTTTAGGAAAAACGCCCTACAGGCTTGCCTACGCGGAACACTGATAACTACGTCTTATAGTGAAACAAGGCAAGTTTTATGACAGACTTTTAATACCTATAGGCATGTTGTCTAGTGATAAAATGAGACAGTTTTGAAAGAACTCGTTTCAGGAAATATATCACTTAATTAAACTAGTTCAGAAGTAGACTAAACATAGACTAAGTTGATTTATTTAGACTAGTTTAGATTAACAAGAAGAATTTCTAGTCTGATTCCCTATAGGCATGATATCTAACTTTAATACTGATTTTAAGGACTAGCATGCATGATGACATGTGGAAACATACATAAATACTAGTCATAACAATATCTAGGTCAAATTACATCCTATAGGCATGATATCTACTTTTTAGGCTGATTTTAAGGCTTGTAAACATGATTTTTATTACGGAATTATTTGAAAACCTATAGGCGTGATTTCTAGCATGGTGAGATAAACATGATAAGATGTAGAGTCCTATAAGCATGATTTCTACTTGGTAAGGCAATCAGATTTAAAATGTAAAGTCTTATGAGCATGATTTCTACCCGTATTACCCCCATAAACATTTAGCTACCAATCTCTTTCACTAATTACCCCAATATTTGTTTAGAAGTTATTACAGGCCATATGAACAAATTACATAATTAAATAGGAAAAGAAGAACTTATTATATAGGGAGCCTTCAGTTAGGCCCAGGTTTCCAAAGCCTCCAATTGCCTCAAATGCTTCAATTCCATAGACAATGTCATAGTCTAGGTGCATCAAAGTTCCCTAAGGATCTCATGGATCCCGAGCAGTGCTTACACCTAGACTTGGTAACCAAATAAGTGCAATGTGGAAGGGCCAACCTCAGTATGCCAAAGTTCAGAGGGTTCTCAAAAGGATCCCAAGGCAGTACACATACTGGAGGGGGCAGAACCTATTAACTTAGGAGTAGAGTGAAAGTGCTTGACACAAGTTGAAAGGTTTTAATGGAAAAAACTGTATTGAAAGGAAGTTGGTTTTGAAATAATTTAGTAAAACAATAGAAACAGTTTGAAAAAGAGTGGAGTAGTCAACATCAGTCCAAACACAACACCCTTAAGACAGGTTCTTACATAGCCAGGGGTCACAGAACCAAAGCAAGTTCAGTAGTCACAAACATGGGTCAAGGGATTTGGGATACATAAAACACTTGATTGTAAACACATAATCAATCAAAGGTCTAGGAATTGGTACAGACATGTACAGAAACAGCTGACCATACATAGTCACAGAACCATTCATAAGGAACAAACTTACTTACAGGGGTGACAGGGGTTTGGGGATTCATGGAGCATATGATGGTAAGCACATAACAAGTAGGGATAATTGGTATAGACATGCTCAGAAACAACACGGAGGGGAGTACATAACATGCTAATAATGTAAACATATCAACTACAAGTTTCACAGCAAAACCATAAATAGAAGCAAACTAGAAACAGAATGAACTGAAGCAATAATAGAATCATATTGTTGTTGGAACTTTGAATTGAAACTAGAACATACCAGTAAAGAAGATAGTAAGTAAAGTGAAAGAGCAGGAGAACACAATGGTTAGCCTTGGCATGCAGCCGGCTAACTTAGAGTAGTAGCAAGTAGCACAAAGAGGGAACAAAAAGTTTTAAGTGTGAGTGAGAGGGAGTTCTAAACCAAGAGTGTTCGTCTGTGCTGATAAGAGAGTGTGTATATATAGTTTGATAGCAGGCAGAAAATAAGGTATGAATCAAAGTCAAGCAGTAATTATGGATACTCAGAATCATTCAGTCATGAAATCAAGGTAAGTGCTCCCTTTAATTAAGGGAATTAAATCAAACGGTAAGAACAAGTGATAAATAAGGGAAGAAATCAGTGTATGACTAATAAAGAAGGATTCAAATTCTGTAAGTATAGGGTAGAAAATTAGGGCTAAGTTCGAAAAACTCCCGTTAGGAAATAGTTCAGTAAGAATAAAGTACCACAACAAACAAAGTAGGTGAATCAGTTAATATTTGAACAGACGAGGTAGAAATTTAGGGTTTAAAGGAAGATCTTTCAATCAAACCATAAAATAAGGAATCTAGAATCAATCAAGAGGAAATCATGATTCAGTACTCAGCATATAAATAGAGTAAGAGCAACCAGACATAGCAAACATGCAGGTTAAACAGTATCGATAGAAAGAGGCAAGTTTTGAACAATCAAGATGAACATAATAACATAGAGGTGGTATAAGTTAGGCTAAGAACTCAGTAAGAACAAACTCGAGGCAAGGTAACCACAGAAACTTAAACAAGAATTGAGTAGTCATACTAACACATAGAACCAAACAAAGAAAATATGAAACAATTAGGGCTTTTAACATAGGTGAGTTGAAAAAGCAGTAAAATCGTAGAATCAGTTGAAATATGCAAGAGATTGAAGTTTAAACATAAAGAATCAGTTTAAACAAAGGTTTTAGAAGAAGTTCCGAAAATCCTAACTTTAGAAGAAGGTGAAAACAACTTGAAATTGACGATTCTTGTAGAAAGATTCAAGAACAGTGTAAAACATCAAAGGACAAACTCAAATCGTTTAAAAAATTGTACAGATCTAGGAGATGTAAGCAAAAATTAGGGTTTCAAAAGAAACCCAAGTAGAGATGAAAGAACCTGTTTGGAAACCCAAAGATCGTAACAAATATAGTATGATTTTGCTCAAAATCACACCGGAGTAGCCAAGAATAGCCAAATAGCAAACCCTAGATACAAGTCGGCGTGGCTCAGGGCCCTTGAAGGTCTCAGAGAAGGTGAGCATGACAATAGAGGAACCATTGGAGGCTTGGGAGTTGAAGGGAGATCACTGGAGAAGACCGGAGAAGGGAATCAGCGGTTGAGGGGATCTAGGGTTAGGTTGAGTGGTTAAGAGATGAGAAAATACAGAGGCGGCGGAATTTGGAAATGAGATAGGGTTGGGTCATTCGAATTAAAAAAGGAAAGGATTAATACGGGTTATTGATCTGGGAGATCAACGATAAGGATTTAATTGGTGCTAGGTCGGGTAGCGGGTTTAGGGTTTGGGTCGGGTAGTTTAATATGAAATTGGGCTGGGGTTGGGTTCAATTTAGGCCACAATTGAAATGTTAATCTGGCTATATTTTAAATAGCCAATTTTTCCTATATCATTTATTATAAATAATAAATAATTTCTGGAAAATAATTTTATGTACCAAAATGATTTAAAAATAGATATTTAACATTTTAAAATATAGGAGATCAATTTTATGCATATAAATGTAATTATACACTAATGGGGCTAACATTGCAATCATATGCAACTTAGCTTTAAAAATACAAAATGCAATTATAAAAATGCATAAAAAATTCTAACCATATTTTGGCATAAATATAGAAATTAAATGACTAAATTATCACAATAATAATTTGGGGGATAATTATTGGGGATTTTATGAATAAAAGGGAAGGAAATAAATCAGTTTAAATCCTTAAAATTATGGAAAAAATATAAAAATCTTGGGAATGCTTATATGTGCATATATATATATGCTATTTTGAAAGTATTTATGCATATATAAAAAAATATAGGGAAAATTAGGTATCAACATCTGCCCCTCTTTACCCGGGAAGGATGAAAGAATTTTCGAGTAAAGAAATGATGGCCAATTTTGACCAGATGGGATGTTTTGTAAGACAGAGGGCGGACTCCGGTCTTCGAGTTGCCTACATACCCCTGGTCTTACAGGAATCAGGTCATGTGTAGTTTTGGATTCATCTGCGGAGTATGCCGATGAAATTACTGCAAGAACGGACACGCGATGTGGAAGCGGCTACGGTGAGCGGTTAAAGCTCGGGACGATTGGAGAGAACTGGAGCGAGATTGCTCCTGATAGGATAGCGGTTGCTTTCCGGTTACCTACAAATAAAAGATGCTACAAACATACACTTGCGAAAAATTTAAACATGATGCAAATTCCCTTTGGACCATGAAGGTTGTCCTTGGACGGTTAAAGATGTCGTCCGTAGACCATGACGTCTTGGGCCATGAATTGTTTAGTGAGGGATTTGTAGGCCATGAAATGATATTCTCGAGCCATGAAAATGGTGCCTCCGAACCATGACGCCTTTGAATAATGATATGCAAGTTTGAGGGATCCTCAGGCCATGGCATGGTGTCTTCCGGCTATGAGGATGATTCCTTTAGACTATGAAGCCTTCAGATAGATTAGTGATATTTCAGCCCATGATGTATAATAGTCATGATGTCATCAAGACAATGATTATTCTTGTGAAATGGAGGGCAGAGCTTAGCCTGATTGAAAAGCAAATAGATAATGCTAGAAATAAAGCAATATTTGTGCAAAATGGGACAATCCTTAGTCCCATCCAAGTGTGGAGGCAGGGATTAGCCTTATGCAAGTATGGAGGTAAGGATTAGCCTCATGCAAGTATGGAGGCAAGGATTAGCCTCGTGTAGTCATGGAGTCAAGGATTAGACTCATGCAAGTAGAGAGGCAGGGATTACCCTCATGCAAATGTGGAGGTAAGGATTAGCCTCATACAAATATGGAGTCAAGGACTAAACTCATGCAAATGGGGAGTCAAGGATTAGACTCATACAAGTGGGGAGGCAAGGATTAGCCTCATGCAAATAGGGAGTCAAGGATTAGACTCATGCAGGTATGGAGGCAAGGATTAGCCTCGTGCAGGTAGGGAGTCAAGGATTAGACTCATGCAAATGGGGAGGCAAGGATTAGTCTCACGCAAATAAGGAGTCAAGGATTAGACTCATGCAAATGGGGAGTCAAGGATTAGACTCATGAAAGTGGGGAGGCAAGGATTAGCCTTATGCAAATAGGGAGTCATTGATTAGACTCATGTAGATATGGAGGCAAGGATTAGACTCATGCAAGTAGGGAGGCAAGGATTTGGCCCATGCAAATAGGGAGTCAAGGATTAGACTCATGCAAATGGGGAGTCAAGGATTAGACTCATGCAAGTGGCGCGTCAAGGATTAGCCTCATGCAAATAGGGAGGCGGGGATTAGCCTCATGCAAGTAGGGAGGCAAGAATTAGCCTCATGCAATGTGGGAGTCAGGGATTAGACTCATGCAAATATGGAGGCAAGGATTAGCCTCATTCCAATGCAGGAGTCAAAGACTAGACTCATGCAAATAGGGAAGCAAGGATTAGCCTCATGCAAGTGGGGAGTCAAGGATTAGACTCATGCAAATAAGGAGGCAGGGATTAGCCTCATGCAAATGTGGGAGTCAGGGATTAGACTCATGCAAATGTGGAGTCAGGGATTAGACTCATGCAAATGTGGAGTTAGGGATTAGACTCATACAGGTATGGAGTCAAGGATTAGACTCATGCAAATAGGGAGGCAAGGATTAGCCTCATGCAAAGAGCGAATAGTGGGTAAGATAGTGTATTTCTTAGTTGGAGATGTATTCGATGTCAAATGGCCTGATAGATAGTGAATTATCTTTGTGTACACCTATTTTGCGAGTGCTATCGTTATGTCAAATGTGCCTACGTTCAAAGAAAAATTATAAGTTTTGTGAGGGGAGGTTGGTTCTTGCTTCGTCTACCGGCCTTGCTCTGCTTCGTTCTGAAAGCCTTTCGAGTTCCCCTAGGTGACACTTGACTATTATGGAAATAAAGTTTTCGAAAATATGCAATATTTGAAAAATAGAGTTGTTTTAGAAACATATTAATATATCAAGTAATTTTGATGAACTAGTGACTGTGACACATCTCAAAGACGTTGCAGCTCTCTTATGGAATTTTAAGGGTCCTCCTCAAAATTTTGCCCCAGTTTGGTAGATGATCTTTGACTGTTTGCGGATGATGGACCCTACTGAACCTTCTCTGGAATTTTGAGAATCCTTCTCAAAATTCTATCCCAGTTCTTAACTGATTACTGACTTCCTGGCATGTGATGGCGCTGGCTGGACTTGCTCCGGAATTTTAAGGACCCTCCTCAAAATTCTGCCCAGTTTCTGATTTTGGGGGAAATGAAAATTTTATTATAATATGACCGAACCCATAAGCCTGCCTATGTATCCCCTCTTAAACGGAAATCAGATCAAGCATAGTTCAATTACATCAAATGAGAAAATGTAAAGTATCTAAGCATAGTATCTATTGACTGAGTCTGAATTGATCGGTTTTGGCCAGACTTCTCCGTCCATTTCTGTAAGTATGAGTGATCATCCTATTAGTACTCTATGAATCATGTAAGGACCTTGCCAGTTGGGATAGAATTTCCCTTTGGCTTTATCTTGATGTGGGAAGATTTTCTTCAATACCAGCTGCCCTGGTGCGAACTGTCTTGGTTTGGCCCTTTTGTTGAAAGCTCTGGACATTCTGTTCTGATAAAGTTGTTCATGACACACTGTGTTCATTCTCTTTCCATTAATAAGGTCCAATTGTTCATAGCGACTCTTTATCCACTCCGCATCGCTGAGGTCAGCTTCCGATATGACTCTTAAAGAAGGAATTTCCACCTCGGCTGGGATGAGAGCCTCGGTACCATAGACAAACATGTAGGGAGTTGCCCCGGTTGATGTGCGAACCGTAGTGCGGTATCCTAACAGAGTAAAGGGTAACTTCTCATGCCATTGCTTGTGGTTTTCTACCATTTTCCTTAATATCTTTTTAATGTTTTGTTGGTGGTTTCTACGGCTCCATTCATCTGAGGTCTGTAGGTTGTGGAATTCTTGTGCTTGATTTTGAAAGCTTCACATATAGCTTTCATTAGATCACTGTTGAGATTGGCGACGTTGTAAGTAATAATGGACACGGGAATTCTGAATTGGCAGACAATACGATCCTTGACAAAATCTGCGATGACTTTCTTGGTTACAGCTTTGTAAGATGCAGCTTCTACCCATTTTGTGAAGTAATCAATGGCTACCAGAATAAACCTGTGTCCGTTTGAAGAAGTGGGCTCAATCGGACCAATAACATCCATTCCCTAAGCGGCGAATGACCAAGGTGAGCTTGTTGCATTGAGCTTGTTTGGCGGCACTTTTTATCATATTGGCATGCACTTGACATTGAAAGCATTTGCGGACATACTAAATGCAATCCATCTCCATGGTCATCCAAAAGTAACATTCTCTGAGTATCTTCTTTGCCAAGACGAAGCCATTCATGTGTGGGCCACAGGTACCAGCATGTACATCCTCAAGCAGTTAAGAAGCTTCATTCGCGTTGACACATCTTAGCAATCCCAAGTCCGGGGTTCTTCTATACAGTTTTCCTCCATTGTGGAAGAAGTGATTGGACAATCTCCGAAGTGTGCGTTTCTGAGCGTGGTTTGCATGCTCCAGGTATTCTCCTTTTGATAAGTACTCCTTGATGTCATGGAACCAAGGCTTTCCATCGGCTTCTTCCTCGACATGGGCATAATATGCCGGCTGATTATGGATCCTTACCAAAATGGGATCAATGTAAGTCTTGTCTGGATGTTGTATCATGGATGACAAAGTGGCCAATGAGTCGGCAAACTCATTCTGAACTCTGGGCACATGTCGGAATTCTACCTTTGTAAACCTCTTTCTCAATTCCTGCACGTGGTGCAGATATGGCAATATCTTGGAATTCTTGGTGGCCCACTCTCTTTGTACTTGGTGCACAAGCAAATCTGAATCACCGATTACCAATAGCTCCTTAATGTTCATGTCGACGACCATGTTGAGCCCTAGTATGCAGGCTTCATATTCTGCCATATTATTGGTGCATGGAAATATGAGTTTAGCAGATACTAGATAATGCTGACCCATTTCTAATACCAAAACTGCTCCAAGGGAAATCTGAGTTTAGCAGATACTAGATAATGCAGGGAAATCTGAGTTTACGAATGATACTTCTTCATCAAGAAAATACGTTTTCAAGGGTTTGTATTCTCCTCCCACCGGATTTTTAGCAAGGTTATCTGCCAATGCTTGTCTCTTGACCGCCTTCTGAGTTACATAGATGATATCGAACTCACTTAGTAGTATTTGCCACTTAGCCAAATCCCCAGTAGGCATGGGTTTCTGAAATATGTACTTTAGAGGATCCATCCTAGATATGAGATATGTAGTGTAGGCACAGAAGTAATGCCTCAATTTCTAGGCTGTCCAGGTCAAAGCACAGCAAGTGCGTTCAAGTAGAGAATATCGTGTTTCATAAGGCGTAAACTTCTTACTCAAGTAATATATGGCTTGCTCCTTCCTTTTTGTCTTATCATTTTGTCCCAAAACACATCTGAAGGCTCCATCCAATACAGATAGATAAATTAGCAAAGGTCGTCCTAGTTATGGCGGGACCAGAACTGGTGGTGTGGACAGGAATTCCTTGATCTTGTCAAAAGCCTTCTGACAATCCTCTGTCCAGCTTGTTTTGTCATCTTTCCTCAGCATCTTGAATATGGGTTCACATATGACTGTTGACTGTGCTATGAAGCGACTGATATAGTTGAGACGTCCTAGGAAGCTCATCACGTCCTTTTTGCTCTTAGGTGGTGGTAACTCCTAAATAGCCTTGACTTTAGATGGATCCAGCTCGATCCCTCGATGACTGACGATGAATCCCAGTAACTTTCCTGCGGGAAACTTGAATGTGCACTTTGCGGGGTTCAATTTCAAATTGTACCTCCTGAGCCTATCAAAGAACTTTCTTAGGTCCGCTATGTGATCTGCGGCCCTTTTGGATTTGATAATGACGTCGTCCACATACACCTCTATTCCTTTATGGATCATGTCATAGAAGATAGTTGTCATGGCTCTCATGTAAGTGGCCCCAGCATTCTTCAAACCGAATGGCATCATCTTGTAATAGAATACATCCCAAGGTATAATAAAAGTTGTCTTCTCTACGTCTTCTTCATCCATCCAAATCTGTTGATAGCCCGCGAAGCAATCCACAAAGGATTGGAGTTCATGCTTGGTATAGTTGTTGATCAAAATGTGTATATTTGGCAGTGGGAAGTCGTCCTGGGTACTTGCTCTATTTAAATCCCGATAGTCAACACATACCCTGACCTTCCCGTCTTTCTTTGGAACTGGCACAATGTTGGCTAACCAGGTTGGATATTCAACCACCCTGAGAACTTTGGCTTTGATCTGCTTGGTACTTCCTCCTTGATTTTCAAACACATGTCTGGTTTGAATTTTCTGAGTTTCTGTTTGACTGGCGGACACATGGGATTGGTAGGAAATTTGTGAGCCACTATAGAAGTGCTCAAACCGATCATGTCATCATATGACCATGCGAAGATGTCCTCATATTCTTTTAGGAAACGAATGTACTCTTCCTTTTCTGTTGGTGACAAGTGAATGCTGATGCGGGTCTCCTTGACGGTCTCGGCGTCTCCCAAATTTACTGTTTCTGTTTCGTCCAGGTTGTACTTAGGCTTATTCTCAAAATTTTCAACTTCCCTGACAATCTCCTTGGGTATCTCATCTTCTTCCTCTAAGTCACTATGTCATATTGCATTGCCTCATTACATGTCATGGTTACTGGTTCATCAGGAAAAGTAATAATAACGTTGTGGAAAGAAAAAGTGTAAAGATAGTAGTGAATAATAAAGAGCAAATGCATTTGATCAAAACTTGAGAAATTGTTCAGACAAAGTAGGGCTCGATGAATTGAGCATTTATTTTGAAACAAGTAAAGATTAAAACGAAACTACAAGAAATTTTAAATGAGTAAACGGAAGCCTGCCAAGCTACCCAGGGACTCGGTGGGCTTGGGATGGTGTGGCGGTCCAGTTTCTGAGAACAGCTCCCTTCGCCACAGTTTGAATAGTGAGGACTTCTTCCTCCTCCTCCTCAATTATGGTACTGCAGTCCATGTCCTCATCTTCCACGAACAAATTCTTCAACCCAGCTAGTGCTTCTTCTTCTATAGTCCCCCATATTTAGTCATCCTGGTGGAAAGCTTGTTCCAAACGGGGCACTGGCTGCTCAAGAGGGTAATATGGTTCACGCCATGGAGGCGACCACTCCCTGTACTCTTGCCATGTGTACTGGTATCCGAGCCCAAAAGTGGTACCATGATTTTTTAGTTGTATTGGCTTGGTGATACCTTGAAGGTTCTTTCCCAACCCTTTGCCGGGTTCATATCCGGGCCATGCTAGTATGCTTTCTATTTTGTTACTCCACCACTTGTCCTTCTCAACGACATTGATGATAGGTTTCCCCTCCTAGCCTTCTTCTATGCCCAATGGTCGGGATGGTTTGACTAGTGTAGATGGGGTTACTCCCATCTCCGTGGATGATCACTTCCTAGCGGTTCCATTTAAATTTCATGGCTTGATGTAGTGTGGAAAGCATAGCTCCAGCAACATGGATCCATGGTCGGCCCAACAGAAGAATATATAAGGCTGGTATGTCAAGCACTTGGAATTCAACGTTGAACCAAGTTGGCCCCATCTGCAAGCAAAGGTTGATTTCTCTGATCGTGGACCTCTGGGACCCATCAAAAGCCTTCACATTCATGCTTCTTACCCGTCTTTCATGGAAACCTTTGTCCAACCTTTTCAGGGTTTCCAATGGACAAATATTTAGGCCTGAACCTCCATCAACCAAGACCCTAGCAATAAACTTGTCTTCAAATTGTACCGTGATATGTAATGCCCGATTGTGATTCAAACCTTCGGGCGGTAGCTCATCTTCGTGGAAGATAATATTGTGGCTTTCCAATACTTGACCGACCATGTTGGCCATTTCTCCACCAGTGATGTTATTGGGTACATAAGCCTCACTCAGTACTTTCATCAGAGCGTTCTTGTGTGCCTCTGAGTTCTGCAATAGTGACATAATAGATATCTGAGAAGGGACTTTGTTTAGGTGATCAACAACGGAGTACTCCTTTGCCTGTACTTTCCTCCACAAGTCATCTGGCCCAGTCTCAATGATAGGCTGCCTAGTAGTGGCCTCCTTACTCGAACCTCCTAGGTGTTCAGGTGTATAAACTCTTCTAGTTCTAGTCATTCCTTATGCAACGTCGGATTCCTCTATCTTAGTCTTCCCCTTTCACCGAGCCTCGACAACATAATCCCAGGGTATTGATTTTGAGTTGAATGGGGGTGTAGTTGATATTGTCACAGTAAAAGGTGTGACCACTTCTACTTCAAATGGAGCGGAGGTGGCTGAGGGCGGAGCCACTTCTACCTCGAATGGAACTGATGCAGTTACCTCAACCTTGATTGGGGACTGAGTCTGTACCACAATAGGGGTAAGTGTGACTGCAACTTTAAAGTCATTGCCTTCTTGAATAAGCCCGATTGACCCCTCAAGGTCCCATTCTGCATTGGTTTCTATAACATGTACACCATCACCTCTGTGATCAGAGAGGTAATTATTGTGGACATTAGGTGCGGCTTCCTTTGGTTGTATGACCTTGTTGTCAATGAGCATCTGGATCTTATCCTTCAATGTTTGGCACTCAGCAGTGGTGTGCCCTTTCAAACCGGAATGGTATGCACAAGTTTTGTTCGGATTGACCTATTGAGATGGATTTTCTAGTGCCACAGCGGGAACAAGAGTGACATAACCTGCGACTTTCAACCTTTTATACAGTTGGTCGATGGGCTCAGCAATGGCGGTGTATTGTCTGGGTGGATTACGGTCGATGTTGGGTCTTGGTCTTGGATAATTTTGGCGAGCTGGTGGTGATTAGAAGTGGGATGGTTGGGAGTTATAGGTGTGATGGACAGCGGCTGGTTGGGAATATCTGGGAGATGAAGGTTGATATGTAGGTGGTGATTCTTGGTATGTGGGTGGAGGTGTTTGATATGTGAGTGGAGATTTTGGGTCCTAGGCCACCATTACTGCCCCAACATCTCTCTTCTTCAATAAGCCACCTGATTGTAGTGCCTTATTTGTGGCTTGCAGTGCCTCAAAATTCGTTACCATCCCACTCTTGATTCCTTCCTTGATCCTTTCCCCGAGCTTGATGATATCAGAGAATTTGTAATTTTCGATGACCATCAGTCTCTCATAATATTGTGGATCTTGTGCCCTGACGAAGAATTTATTCATCTGTTCTTCATCCAAAGAGGGCCTGACCTTGGCTGCTTTCGACCTCCAACGAGTAGCGTACTCACGGAAAGTCTCAGTAGGTTTCTTCTTAAGATTCTGAATGTAGAAGACATCCGGTGCATTCTCTGTGTTAAACCTGAACTGGTCCATGAACTCTGACGCCATGCTTACCCAATTAGCCCATTTCTTGGAATTCTGGCTGATATACCAAGACAAAGCGTCCCCAGCAAGGCTTCTCATAAAGAGCTTCATCCGGATTTTTTCATATTTTTTGACCCCGACAAGCTTGTCACAATAGGTCCTTAGATGAACCCTAGGATCACCGATACCATCAAACATTTTGAACTTGGGAGGTTTGTACCCCTCTAGCAGTTTGACATCTGGGTGTATGCACAGATCCTCATAATTCAAACCCTATATTCCTTTGTTACCTTCAACACCTTGAACTCGGCTAGTCAACTTCTTCAGTTCTTCATCTATGTTCTTAATGAGCAGGTCATTCTCGGAGGATTCTGGTGCACAAGAGATTGGTTGGGTAGAATGAGGCATCGTTTCCACATATATGGGGTTGCTTTGACGGGTGCCAGGAACTTAGGTGTAGTGATGGTCATTGGTGGAGTTTTGTGGATCGGGAATGGGTTGTGTGTTTTGGGGAGTGTGATAAGTGGTGGTTGGTGGGTACTGAATTGGTTGATGATGATGTTGTGGTGGAGTTGGTATCGGTAACAGATTAATATTTTGGGGTGGAGTTGCATATTGATTTGGTGCAGGAGGATTTTGTGGCTGTTGGTTTTGTGCGTTCTGAGGGAGTGTCGGGTTCTTTGTGTTTTGTTGGTGGATATCAGGGACATTGAGGGTAAGTTACAGGTTTACCAAATTGCGGACCTTCTCAAGTTCTCCTTGTAGTTCTAGTATCTTTTGTTCCAGTCTCAAAACCAGGTCATTCGGGGCCGGAGTACTATGGCCATCTGAAGTCTCTGCATTCTCAACATTTTCCTTTCGGATTCCGCTAAAGTCGTCCATCTTTGTCTTTCCTTTTCCTTTTGTGTTGCTTGGAGGAGGAGGTGGAGGGCCTCTAGATATGGTATGATACGCTGATGAGGCCAGTATGAGTGAACCAACCTAAGGGGATAGTAATAATAATAAAAAATAAGCAAAAACAAAAGGTAACATGTCAATGAGGATTCTGAAATGTTTGCAGTATTTAAACACATATTGCGGAAATGTAAATTCACGTCTTAATTTGGGAGCCTCGTTGTGCCCGAGGTAGGCCTAGCGACAAATAAATTTGGAGAGCTTCAAATGCCAATAAATGCTTTATTTCATAATATAAAAATAGATGAATCCCAAAACAACTAATAAACTAAGTCACTATTGGCACTTGGCCTTATTACATTTTAGGAAAAACAATTAAATCTAGCCTATTTGGTCCCAGAAGGACCTTCCCCCTATTCGATCTTTCGAACTCCATCATATAGATCCCCCAGCTCGCGTAGTCCCAACAGCAAGTAGGCCCTGGCCAGATGTCCTCCTTCAGCTCCCTCAGCATTCTAGCAATTTTTAATCCTCTTTATGACTTTGCCTTCCACCTCCACTATTCCTCGCTCCAGGTATTCCAGTTTTCTGTTGGAAGTGATTGCCATCTCTTTCCATTCCTCGATCAACCTCACATTCCTATAATGTATTTCCCGATGCTCATTCTCAGAGTCGTGGACCCTCTTACGCAGCCTGTTGTATTTGACTTGAGCTTCAGCTTCCTCATCTATGATTATGTTCCCTCGACCTGCCCTTAGTGTCACCATTCCTTTCAGATTGTCCTCTAACCATGCCAGGTAGAGAGGCTCGCACCCTGCATGATACTTGTCTGGCTCAACGGTTCTTTTCTCCACAATAATTTTGCAGTGCCACATGTGCTGAGCTTGGCACTTGTAAAGTACATCGTCATCTTGAAAGTTTATCCTGAAATGACTCATCTTTACAACCCTTGGTACAACCTGTTTTCTGCATGTTTGCCTCATAACTCTCATAGGGACATATGGGTATATCCCTCTCAACCCGATCAGCACCAAGTGCGGAACATCCCTGGACCTGATAATAAACTCGCCTGTTGGGAACCATTCAACCATACACTGTACCTGTTCCTCGGTCAGATTGTCGAAGAACTCTACCCATTCTTTGGCACTTTCCGGTTGAGCAAATCTGCTTGGAATATAAGTCATCTGCTTACGGTGATGGAAGGCAATGTGGTCATTCCAAACCCTTCGCGGAAATTCCTGACGATAGCGACCCTTTTGGAGATGCTCCAGCAACCATAACTGCATCAACAAATTACAACCCTCAAAATGTTTGACCCCTCTTTGACAACACTCTAGATCCCTGTAGATGTCGGCTATGATCATGGGGACTATGGTATACGTCTGTTACTTCCATCAGAGTCTTGGAAACCATGGCCAACCTAGTGTGGATTCTTCTCTTTTCATTGGGAACACTATCAGGCCTAGAAAGCATACAATGAATACAAACATTTTGCGGTGGATGTGACTCAAAGAAGTGAGGGCGATCTCATCATGGTAAGTGCGGAAAGACTTGCTATGGCCATACCTCTCGTATAGTTATTCGAAATATATGTAGGAATCCTTCAAGCACACTAGGTAGACATTCTTCTTCAGCCCCATCATCTTCAAAAATCCCCTGCCCGTATGGTTTTCTGGTTCCAATAGCCCAGGACGGTCCCAAGTCAATCCGGCAAGTCCTCTTATTTCCTCCAGAAGCGGTGTTATTTCTATTTCACCGAAATGAAACACAGCTTTTTCACTATCCCAATATAAAGTGGCAGCTTCGATCAATTTGTTATTTGGCTCAATATCCAGCAAGGAGGGCAGGTTACCCAGGTACTTTTTCACATGTTTCTTGTCACTTGAGGAAAGGTTTTCCCACCAATCTAGCTGCAATGGTGGGATTTTGCTAACCATACCGAATCTGGGGACCTCGTGCCTCATTTTCTGCAAATCAAAAGGGTTAGGACCTTACCCCCACCAGACTCGACTATTTATACATTCATGATCAACATATCGGCATTTAGTTTTCCAAATTAATGCACAGAACGTGGTTACGTCCGTTGGGATTATGGAAAACCCGATGGACTTTGGATAAGGCTTATCTTAAAGGATCATTATGTGGACAACATAATTGACCCGACTAGGTTTGACCATGATGCATGCACAATTTTAACCTGAGTAAGGTTTCTATGGGGTTTTAGACTGGTACCCTCAAGCGGACAACTCGAGGGGGAAGGCATGGAACCGTCGATTGCACCACTGATCGACTGGTTTTACCACAAATAAGCCTTTCTGAATTTAAGGGTAGTAAATAGGAAGAGCGCAACCACTCATTAAAGTGTTGCTATAGGATTTGAGACGCACGAGTGGAATATGATGTGGATCATGATTTATACAGCAATTAATAATATGTAGTCAAGTATTTACACGTAGGGAAAAGTAAATACAGTACTTATAATTGAAAGACGGTTACAAGAAAAGAAAACAAAAAAACAAGTCAGTTTCAGGGGTAAAGAATCATAAATGCTTAAAAATGGATAGTTAAATTCAAATAAGGGAGAAGGGTATGGGATAAAACATGCTTGGACTAACTAGTAAAAGACAAGTTCGTTATGGTAAGAGCCTAAAAGATTTCCCCAACAGAGTTGTCATGCTGTCACGCCCCCTTTTTCTCCTTCCTTACGGAGAGAGGTTCGGGTTTCGACATTCCATGGGGTGTGATAACTCATTTCCTTTTGAGAATTGGGTATTTGAAGAGTTGCCACCTAACGAATTATGGTGCATTAGGGCACCTAGAGTGATTAACTCTTGGATTGGTTTGCATTACCAGAGATTTAGTGTAAGGGCTCGAAATAACCTCGAGGGGAAGGTGTTAGGAACCCCTCTTGATCCACAACTGTGGGTCCTAGCCGAACTTATATTTACAAATTAGTCCATTACAAATAACAGTTGAATCAAATAGGTTGCAAGTAAGCATGTTGGATAACTCGAATAATAAGAGAGATTTTTGACCAAATTTTTAAACAGGAAAAGGAATTTGGGAAAGGGAGGAGTCCTAGGTTGGTTAGCCTATAGGATCACCCCACACAACGTCCGGTAAACACTCCTCGATAAGGGGCTACACGTGACATTAGCGCGTAGTCATCATATCCCATATCTACCCTTCTCATCCCCTTAATGGTCATCCAAAGCAAGTGTATGATTAGCGATCCCTATTGCGTGATGTTACCCATCCCTTTTTAATGGTCCTGGAGGGATATATGACCTCTATCTATAGGTGGTTCTAGACAAACCTCTATGGTTTAAAGGTGAAAATTCTAAGGTGACACGCAAAAAATTAGGACTCTTTGCAAATAAGCACAAAAGGGAGCAATTAGAGGCTCAAAGTTTCCTCCTCACAAAAGGCACATAATCAGCATGACTCAAGCACAATTAAGGGCTTTTTATTAAATAGTATCCTAAGGCAGGATATCTAGGTGAATATGCAAAAAACAAGCAACCTATTTTTATAAACTCAGGAGTAATGACCCTAGCAGTTGCCTATTGGTTTTCCAAAGCCTGTTAAGATCAGAAAGACACTAAGTCACAGAATCAGCTTCAGAATTGCAAGTTTTGGAAAAATGCCCTACAGGCTTGCCTACGCGGAGCACTGATAACTACGTCTTATAGTGAAACAAGGCGAGTTTTAAGATGTAGGCAGTTTTGAAAGAACTCGTTTCAGGAAATATACCACTTAATTAAACCAGTTCAGAAGTAGACTAAATGTAGACTAAGTTGATTTATTTAGACTAGTTTAGATTAATAGGCAGAATTTCTAGTCTGATTCCCTATAGGCATGATATCTAACTTTAATATTGATTTTAAGGACTGACAGGCATAATGACACGTGGAAACATACATAAATACTGGTCATAACAAAATCTGGGTCAAATTAGATCCTATAGGCATGATATCTACTTGTTAGCCTGATTTTAAGGCTTGTAAACATGATTTTTATTATGAATTATTTGAAAACCTATAGGCATGATTTCTAGCGTGGTGAGATAAACATGACAAGATGTAGAGTCCTATAAGCATGATTTCTACTTGGTAAGGCAATCAGATTTAAAATGCAAAGTCCTATGAGCATGATTTCTACTCGTAGTACACCCATACACATGTAGCTACCCATCTCTTTCACTAATTACCTCAATATTTATTTACAAGTTATTACAGGCCATATGAAAAAATTACATAAGTAAATAGAAAAAGAAGAAGTTATTCTATAGGGAGCCTTCAGTTAGGCCCAGGTTTTCAAAGCCTCCAATAGCCTCAAATGCTTCAATTCCATAGATAATGTCATAGTCTAGGTGCATCAAAGTTCCCTAATAATCTCAAGGATCCCGGGCAGTGCTTACACCTAGACTTGGTAACCAAAATTTAATAAGTGCAGTGTGGAAGGGCTAGCCTTAGTATGCCAAAGTTCAGAGGGTTCTCAAGAGGATCCCAAGGCAGTACACATACTAGAGGGGGCAGAACCTATTGACTTAGGAGTAGAGTGAAAGTGCTTGACACAGGTTGAAAGGTTTTAATGGAAAAAGTTGTATTGAAAGGAAGTTTGTTCTGAAATAATTTAGTAAAACAATAGAAACAGTTTGAAAGAGAGTGGAGTAGTCAATAACAGAGGGGTAATACAATGATCCTAAAGAAGGGGAGTACATAACATGCTAATAATGTAAGCAGATCAACTACAAGTTTCACAGCAAAACCATAAATAGAAGCAAACTAGAAACAGAATGAGCTGAAGCAATAAAAGAATCATATTGTTGTTGGAACTTTGAATTGAAACTAGAACATACCAGTAAAGAAGAAAGTAAGCAAAGTGAAAGAGCAGGAGAACACAATGGTTAGCCTTGGCTTGCAGCCGGCTAACTTAGAGTAGTAGCAAGTAGCACAAAGAGGGAGCAGAAAGTTTTAAGTGTGAAAGAGAGGGAGTTCTGAACCAAGAGTGTCCGTCTGTGCTGATAAGAGAGTGTGTATATATAGTTTGACAGAAGGCAGCAAATAAGGTATGAATCAAAGTCAAGCAGTAATTATGGAGACTCAGAATCATTCAGTCATAAAATCAAGGTAAGTGCTTCCTTTAATTAAGGGAATTAACTCAAACGGTAAGAACGCGTAATAAATAAGGGAAGAAATTAGTGTATGACTAATAAAGAAGGATTAAAATTAAGTAAGTATAGGGTAGAAAATTAGGGCCAAGTTTAGAAAACTCTCGTTAGGAAATAGTTTAGTAATAATAAAGTACCACAACAAACAAGGTAGGTAAATCAGTTTATTTTTGAACAAACGATGTAGAAATTTAGGGTTAAAAGGAAGATATTTCAATCAAACCATAAAATATGGAATCCAGAATCAATCAAGAGGAAATCATGACTCAGTACTCAGCATATAAATAGAGTAAGAGCAACCAGACATAGCAAACATGCAGGTTAAATAGTATCGATAGAAAGAGGCAAGTTTTGAACAATCAAGATGAACATAATCACATAGAGGTGGTATAAGTTAGGCTAAGAACTCAGTAAGAACATACTCGAGGCAAGGTAACCACAGAAACTTAAACAAGAATCGAGTAGTCATGCTAACACATAGCACCAAACTAAGAAAATCTGAAACAATTAGGGCTTTTAACATAGGCGAGTTGAAAAAGCAGTAAAATCATAGAATCAATTAAAATATCCAAGAGATGGAAGTTTAAACATAAAGAATCAGTTTAAACAAGGTTTTAGAAGAAGTTCCAAAAACCCTAACTTTAGAAGAAGGTGAAAAAAACTTGAAATCGACGATTCTTGTAGAAGAGATTCAAGAATAGTGTAAAACGTCAAAGGACGGACTCAAATCATTTAAAAAATCGTACAGATCTAGAAGATTTAAGCAAAAATTAGGGTTTCAAAAGAAACCCAAGTAGAGATGAAAGAACCTGTTTGGAAACCTAAAGATCGAAACAAATATAGTGTGATTTTGCTCGAAATCACACTGGAGTGGCCAAGAATAGCCAAATAGCAAACCCTAGATACAAGTCGGCATGGCCCAGGGCCGTTGAAGGCCTCAGAGAAGGTGAGCATGGAAATAGAGGAGCCATTGGAGGCTTGGAAGTTGAAGGAAGATCACCGGAGAAGACTGGAGAAAGGAATCGGCGGTTGAAGGGAGCTAGGGTTAGGTTGAGTGGTTGAGAAATGAGAGAATATAGAGGCGGCAGAATTTGGAAATGAGATAGGGTTAGGGGGTCGTTGGAATTAAAAAAGGAAAGGATAAATACGGGCTGTTGATTTGGGAGATCAACGGCCAGGATTTAATTGGTGCTGGGTCGGGTAGGCGGGTTCAGGGTTTGGTTCGGGTAGTTTAATATAAAATTGGGTTGGGGTTGGGTTCAATTTAGGCCACAATTGAAATGTTAATCTGGCTATATTTTAAATAGCCAATTTTCCCTATATCATTTATAATAAATAATAAATAATTTTTGAAATATAATTTTATGTACCAAAATAATTTAAAAATAGATATTTAACATTTTAAAAATATAGGAGATCAATTTTACGCGTATAAATGTAATTATACACTAATGGGGCTAGCATTGCAATTATATGCAATTTAGCTTTAAAAATACAAAATATAATTATAAAAATACATAAAAAAATATTTTAACCATATTTTGGCATAAATATAGAAACTAAATGAATAAATTATCACAACAATAATTTGAGGAATAATTATTGAGGATTTTATGAATAAAAGGGAAGGAAATAAATCAGTTTAAATCCTTAATATTATGGGAAAAATTATAAAAACCTTGTGAATGCTTATATGTGCATATATATGCTATTTTGAAAGTATTTATGCATATATAAAAAATATAGAAATAAATTGGGTATCAACAGTATTTAGGATATTTTTAGACTCTTCGTTGTATTTAGACCTTAGTAGATGCTCGTGACTTATGACACCCCGATGTCGGGCTTGTGTATTTTATTCCGCATTTTTCATTTGGACTTTAGTTATGAAATATCTGAGTAATTAAAGGCTTAAAAATAATTGTTATTGATTAAAGGGTTAATTCGGAAGTTGTGTCGGCTGACCTAGTTTCACGATAGGCGCCCTCACGACCGGGTCGGTTTTAGGGTCGTAACAAGTTGGTATCAGAGACTAGGTTACATAGGTCTCACGAGTCATGAGCAGGTTTAGTAGAGTCTCGTGGATCGGTACGGAGACGTCTGTACTTATCCTAGGGAGGCTGCAGAACCTTTAGGAAAAACTTTACATTCTTGAATTCTTATCGTGTGTCCTTGATTCAGCTTGAAAAGTAACTCTTTGAATTCCTTCCATGCATTCGTATGCACGCTTGAGCGCTCGGTACCAGCAATGAATTTACGGCTTGTGATTCCCGAATCAAGGGGCGAGATGTGATTTCTGTGCATTGATGTTGGGCCAAACTGGAGGGCTTGAGGTCTGGTTTTGCCTGTAGCTTGAGCACTAAGGTGCTAATTGTGTGAGCACGTGCTTTTGAATTTATATGTTCGGTAGTGTCCCTATTAGTGGAAGTGATGGCTGGATGACTATGTGATGAGTATGATGTGACTCCGAGATGCATTCATATGATTTAGAAGCAACAAGAATGGTCTGCTTGAGGATAGAAGAACTATTTGGTGCTTGATTTCCATCGTTACTTGATGTATAGCCCTGAGTTATGGGTGTGTGAAGAATTTTTTCATGTTGTTTAGTTGGTGAGTGGAGTATATTTCATGTTACGATATGAGTTCAGACTCAGGAAGATTAAGTGATTGCGTAATGTTTATGTCGGTGGAAGGGTATGAAGAGCTATTAGTTTGAGGCGAAGCAGGTGGGTTACCTCCTTTGGAGTGTTCTGAAGTTTGTGTGAGCCTTACGTTGTTTGTTGGAAGATCTCTTTTACCAGTGAAACATATGTATGAAATTTGAATTTGGGTCACTTAAGAGAGTAGGCTTGACTGTTGCGAGGGTGAATGCGAGATTTGCAGAAGATTTGAAGTGCTAATGGAGCACAGGTCGTCGATCCGTTTGATTAGTCTAATTGCGGTTTGAGTAGAATGGTTGACTCTCGAGAATGGTTCTAATGAGTTCAAGATTTTACATGTAACAATTGAAGATTTTCAAGTTGTATATTTGGCTAGAAACTGAGGTTTGCATTGGAGGGTGTCAAGACTCGTGGTATTTTTATATCATTATGGATTCTACACATCAGTATCAGAAAGGTGAAGGTAATGGCTATAGATTCGCAGGAAGTCTCTTCAAGGAAAGTATTTCGAATGCGGTGCTTTTAGGGATATTTTAGAGAGTAGTCAGCGACTTATGAACCTTAGACGGTGTGGTTTTATGGTTGGGTCTCGTATGGTGAGTTTGGGTTGAGGAATTGTGGTGTTATAGCAAGAAGAAGCATCAAGTTGAAGGTAAATCAGAAGGAACTTGGATAGATGTAATAGCTTGGTAGTAGGCCGGATCGGCATTGTAAGGATATGACTAGTTCTTTGGGTGCTTACGAGGTAATGAGTTTCTACAGGTGTTTCGCGGCAATGCTCCTGGGTTTTAGTGACCTTTGAGTTAGAAGGATTCAGTCCTGACGGTTTAGTTTTGTACAAATGGAATTCAGAGAGTTTTTTATGGTTCCTACCATGGTTAGAGCTGTATATTTTATGCGAGCGTGAGGAGCATGGGATGTATAGTGATTTTCTTCTAGATGGGATCAATGGAAAGTTCTTGGCTAGTTGAGTACGTGCTTGCTTGTAGCTCGGACGAGGATATGAAGTTCTCATGTTTATCCTAGGATGATATGGTATGTGCGGTATGTTATGTAGGATTGAGATTTGCATGTGTAAGGACATGGTTCAGTTTTGAAAGGAAGGTCACAATTCTTGGGTAGCATAGACAGTTTTAGATGACAAGATAAATGAGATCACTGACTAGTATGGCTTGATGAAAGTATGCATTTCCAGAAAAAGGGCAAGTGTTTGAGTTGAGGATACTTTATTAGTATTTCGGCACTCTCTTGTTGGATCAACTGCTGAGATTCGAGTTTGCTTGGTGGCATAGAGGAATTATAGGAGTATCTCCCGTGAGATGATTGGGTATTAGAGGTGTGTTGTATATTCGGACAATGGAGTTGGGATTGGATATGGTGATTCACATGCTGTATGGATTTGGAGGCTGAGAGATTCTCATAAACAGGTTAGGTCATGGTTGTGGACCGCATATATCAGTCTTGTGTGGTAATTATTGGGGGTTGGAGACCCAAGCGGATCCTTGTTGCTTAGTATGCCAGATTTTGGTGTGATTTTGGGAATGGACTGGTTATCTCTGTGTCGTGTTATTCTAGGTTGTTGCGCTAAGACGACAACGTTGGCAATGCCAGGGATGCCACAGATTGAGTGGCGAAGTTTGGCGGATTATGTTTCTAGTAGGGTGATTTTATTTTTGAAGACCCAGCGGATAGTTAGGAAGAGTTGTCTTCCTTATTTGGCCTTTATGATGGATGTCAGTGCAAAGACTTCTACCATTGATTCAGTTCCGACGGTGAGCGATTTTTCGAATTTGTTTCCTGCTACCGGGCATGTCACCGAACAGGGTTGTTGATTTCGGTATTAATTTGGTGTCGGGCACTATATCGTATGGCACCGGCGGAGTTAAAGGAGTTGAAGGAGCAGCTTCAGGAACTCCCTGACAAGGGGTTCATTGGTAGGCCAATATGGATGTGTGTTCTAACTCGAGATGGCTTGGTTGACTCCGAGTTGCATTGTTGAGGGATGTGTTGATTTGATTGTTATTGAGCTTATTAGTGATATAGGGAGATATATGAGTTACCTTTCCGTGTTGCGAGGCGTTAGGATTTGTTGGTTATAGGCACATGTGGTGCGATTTTATTGGGGTCTCTCAGTGGAATTCGAACGGGAGGAGTATTGGGTATTGCTCGGCGAATGACATATCGGTTGTGTCCTTTCGGGTTTGTGTAATGTTATGTCAATTGCTTTGTCGTGGTTATGATGGTTTGCTTTGGTTCTAGACAACAAATTGCGTGTGGTTGTCGATTTTGAGCATAGTGACTTGAGGTGTTTCATGTGGACCAGTGCTTGGATAGCGTCGAGTATTGCAGCAAAGTTATGTAGAGGTATGACCATTCAGGTTGGATTCGTGTGTTCTATTTCTACGATGTATGACGGGTTCTCAGCATTGTGTGTGATGGTACTGGCTAGCTTGCAGTACCGCTCTCTCATTTGAGACATTTTCATGATTTGAGTATGTTCGGATTATTGCTTGTTGGTGCGCGGATTGCATGAGTTGTGGCTTTATATTGTATTGATGTGTCATGTCACCAAAGTAGTTGTGTTGGATTAGATGAGATCGTTGGGATCCATAATGAATACAAACGGATTCGATTTCAGCATGTTGGAAGGATAATATCGATGTTCGGCTCAAAAATTTGTTATGATCCTTGCCAAGGGAGAGGTGGCTTCACGAATGGTTGATATAAGGAATGGTTATGGCTTTCTACGTGTTTCTTTTATCATTGGCAGTATACGGAAGTGTTGGAATGAGGCTTTATTTGACGAGAGGCTTATTATCGAAATTCGGATGTTTTGAGCAATTGTTGTGATTAGAAGTTATTGCTACAAGTGTTTGACTTATATGGGTATGTCATGTAATTGCACTTGAGGTTGCAAGTGTGGGTTATTATAGCTGGTTTGATCTTACTTAGAGTATTGATGTGAGATTCTGATCTTATAGATGATTTCAGAAGTGGAAATGTAGTTCTAAGGTTTATGGTCTAGGTTGGATTGTGAAATTTCAGTTATATTGTGTTATCAGACCTTTATGAGATAGGGTTATGTGGGATCAGCCCTGAGTATGTGCATAGTAAGGTTACACAGCGATTTGATGGTTTTCGGAACAACTCTGGGCACGTTCGAGGACGAACGTATGTTTAAGTGGGGGAGAATGTAATGACGCGACCGGTCATTTTAAGCTTTTGTACTTCGCTCGCCAGTTCTCAGGCATGACTAGCCTCGTGTGATGTATTATGACTTATGTAAATCGTCGGTTTTGGTTTTTAGGATAATCGGAATGAATTTGCAAGAACAGTTCTCAGTTTGAAGCTTAAAATTTTAAAGATTTGACCAAGTTTTGACTTGTTAGTATATGATCTCGAATTGGAATTTTTATGATTTGGTTATCTCCGTTAGGTGATTTGGGACTTAGGAGCGTGATCGGAATGTATTTTGGAGGTCCGCAAAAGGTTTAGGCTTGAATTAGCGAAAATGGGATTTTTGGCGTTTTCCGATTGATAGGTGAGATTTTGATATAGGGGTTGTAATGGAATTCCGGAAGTTGGAGTAGGTCCTTTGTGTCATTTGGGACGTGTGTGCAAAATTTCAGGTCATTCGAACGAGGTTTGATAGACTTTTTGATTAAATTTGGAATTCGAAAGTTTTTGGAATTTTTAGGCTTGAATCCGATGTGATCTTGGTGTTTTGATGTTGTTTTGAGCGTCCCGAAGGTTGGAACAAGTTTGAATGATGATATGGGATATGTTGGCATATTTCGTTGAGGTGCCGAGGGCCTCAGGTGAGTTTTGGGTGGTTAAACGGATCAAATTCTTGTTTTGAAAGTTGCAGATTTCTTCAGATCAGTGTTGCATAGTTTTGCTCTTCACGTTCGCGAGAGGGCCCTCGCGTTTGCGAAGAGATGTTGAGTGAGGCAGGCCAGTTACCCTTCGCGTTCGCGATGTTTGTCCTGCTTTCGCGAAGGTTGAGTCTGATTGTGCATCGCGAACGTGTGGCATGGTTCGCGTTTGCGTAGAAGGGTGAAGCAGACTTGGGCACCAGGCCCTAAAGCATCGCGTTCACGACTGAAGAAACGCGTTCGCTTAGGCTGAGCTGAGTAAGGCATCGCGTTCGCAAGGGTAGTGTTCGCGTTCGCGTAAGAGGAAATTTGAGCTGTGAATTATTTGTGCTTCGCGAACGCGAGGCTTTGACCGCGTTCGCGAAGAATGAAATTTTGGCCTGGGCAGAATGTTTAAATAACCATGTTTGCGATTTTTGGTCTATCTTTCACCATTTTGAGCGATTTTGGGGCTTTTTGAGAAGGATTGAAGAGAAAATCAAAGGGAAACACTTGGAGGTAAGATTTTTGAACTCAATACTCGATCCTTATGTTGATTCTTACTTGTTTAAACATGAAATTTGTGGAAATTAAAGCCTAAAATTGGGAAACTAGGGCTTGAAATTGGAAAGTGTAAAATGGGGATTTGAGGGGTCATTTGATGTCCGATTTTGATGTTCTTGGTATGTATGGACTCGTGAGAGGATAAGGATTCTCTATTGATGTTATTTTTATCAGATTCCGAGATGGGGGACCAGGGGTCGGGTTTGGCCAATTTTGGAATTTTTGATATAAATTGGTTATTTTCGAGTGGGCTTTGTTCCCTTAGCATATTTTGATGGTATGGATCTATTTTTTGCTAGATTTGGAGCATTCGGAGGCCGAATTGAGAGGCAAAGGCATTGTGGGCTAGAGTTTGGACCGGATCAAGGTAAGTAATGATTGTAAATGTTTATCCTGAGGGTATGAAATCCCAAATTTCACATCGTTATGCTACTTTGAGGTGACACACGCGCTAGATGATGAGCGTGGGGTCATGCACCATTGGGGATTGTGACTTAGTCCGTCCCATACAATTGTTAAGTCGCGTATTTAATTAAAACTTGTTTGATATCAGTGTGTTTTGGGAAGTATTATCATGTTTTGGGCTGATTGCCATATTTGGGCCTCGTGCCAACTATTTTGGACCCTTAGAGGATTTTTACTGCTATTCCTCACTGTTTTGACATCATATTTGCACTTAGTCATGATGTATTCTACTGTTTTCATAACTCAGCCATTTTTACATCATTTTTTATATTTTCAATGATATTTTTGGGTTGATCATCATGTTTTACTATTACCGAGTGGCTTGAGAGATTTCTGACTGAGTGAGGCTGAGGGCCTGTGTTGAAAGGATATTATGAGATCGGGTTGCGCGCCGCATCAGTGTGGTACTGATTCATGACTATGAGGCCGAGTCCCTGATTTGTTATGCCACGATGTGGCTTGTTATAAGGCCGAGTGCCTGTTTGATTATGCCACGAGATGGCTTGATATTGCGCTTGGGCCGTAAGGGGCCCCTCCCGAAGTCTGTACACCCCAGTAAGCGCGGGTACCCAGTGTGAGTGATATGATGTAGCCCGAGGGGCTATTGTTATTTCATATTGTTGCCCGAGGGGATGTTCTTTGTTCATGTTATGCCCGATGGGCTGATTACGAGTGATTGTGAGGTAGCCCAAGGGGCTGGTTCTGTTGATATTATGCCCGAGGGGCGGTTTATGGTACATATTTTGCCCGAGGGGCTGTTTACATTTCTATCATTTTTATCACTCGTTTGAAACTATTGGAAGTTGTTTTAAAAGGGTTTTACTGAAACTGAGCTTGATTTATGAAGAAAATGATTTCTGTATTTTTTGGAAATGTACTGCATTTGTTGTAGCGTTATGTTGTCTTTTACGTATTTTCTTACTGCTCAACTTTCATTTACTTTTATTACTTACTGATTTGGCATACTCACATTACTCCCTGCACCTTGTGTGCAGATTTAGAAACTTCTGAACCCGGTAACGGGTGTTGAATGCTCAGTGGTAGAGTCATCGGAGTTAGCAAGGTAGCTGCCCGACGTTCGCAGCACTGCTTTTCTCCCTCTTGTCTTCGTTATATTGTATTTAGGATATATTTAGACTCTTCGTTGTATTCAAGCCTTAGTAGATGCTCGTAACTTGTGACACCCCGATGTCGGGCTTGTGTATTTTATTAAGCGATGTTCATTTTGACTTTCATTATGAAATATCTGAGTAATTAAAGGCTTAAAAATGATTGTTATTGATTAAATGGTTAATTTGGGAGTCATGTCGGCTGGTCTAGTTTCACGATAGGTGCCATCACGACCAGGTCGATTTTAGGGTCGTGACAAGGCCACAACTTTATATAGCAAGATACTTCTCAAGCGACCTTGTGGGTCCCAAAGGGAGCTGCTTGTGCAGTCTTGCAAAAATATGAATATCTCTCTACTCCGATATTGTATCAACGGATGGTTTAATTTATTAGAAACTAGACTCGTATATCTTAAATTCATGGGTGGATCATCCCCTAAATCCAAGTATATTGGTAGAAAAATGCAGTGACATTAGACCCAAATTTCAGTATAATTTATGAGCGTAACTTGTGACGACTTTTGTTTTACAAATCTCTTGACTTCAAAACTTAACACACGACTATCGTACAAATAAAATACTGCATAATATTACCTTCTTATCATGTTAAGCACCCTAGTCTCATTCTGAATGTGTTATAACATTCCCAACTTGCCGACTTTCGACGAAACTTATTTTCTTCGATCGTTTAGCTTCTAAACTTTCCAAATCTCTTGGTACTTATAGTTCACAATCTTCAATATTTATTACCTCCAAGGTAAAATGATTAAATTACTTTATGTGCTTTCAAAGATAATCTCATTTTCGAGCTTACATCAATTAATTGACGGCGTACTTTTATGTACGAAAATATGGGTGTAACACCCGCCCCATTACATGTGCCCATTACCCAAATCTATTTTAATTTAATTGAATTAGAACTCCCAAAATAAAAGTTCATTTCCTCTTCAGCAAGTAAAATTAGGTTTTTACTTGAAATATGGACACCCCAAGAAATTATACTGAATAAGAATTTCAATTGGTAAAATAACACCTCGAAAACAAAAATTTATCTCACAAAATAGATCAACTTAAGAAAATAATATACACTTGCACGTTTCATCAAAGCACCAATTTTTTTACCTCCAATACTTGAAATAACAAAAGCCCAACAAACAAAGCTGAATAGAACTTCAAGAAAATAACGAACATCCAGATAAAAAGTTACAAACTTGGTTCAAAATATTTATCGAAATCAAAGAAAAAAGAACCTTAACATTAAGAGCGCTTTATTTTGCTATCACACCTATTTTTTCAGCAATGAAACAGAATAAAGATGAAAAAGAAAGTAGAGAACAGGCACAGAGAGAGAGAGAGTACTTTTTCAGTCTTGGATTGGTAAAGAGAGTCGATCTTCGATTGAGGGGTCATGCTTTCTATTCGGGGGAAAATCATCTTCTTCTTCACTGCTTTCCATCCTATTTTTTCCTATAGAATTTTCGTTTTTGCAGCTTGTTGAAAATGAAAAATGAAGAGAGGGATAGAGTTCTAACTATAGGTGTTTAACGGGTGGGCTGGGCCGGGCTAGGTAGGGGAATTTAGTACCCGTACGGGTTATGGTTCGGGCCGGTTACGGGTTGGGGCATACCAGGTTTAATGGGTTCGGGTTAATCCGGGTAAAAATTGAAACGTAAGGGTTACGGGTTCATCGGGCCGAGCCGGGTTATTGTTATTTTTGATTTATTTTTTTTGTATTTTATATTTTTGTATAACTATTGTAAGTTATATTAATATAAAGTAAAAATATAAAGAATACAATGAAGATGGGAAAAAATTGCACTTATAAATTGCAAGTGCTACATTTATTTCAAAATTACAAAATTGAAGTTTACATTTAACAAGTAAATTAGCAAAAAAAATAGTAAAACTAAATTTTCATGCATAATAATACTTCAAATTAATCTAACAAACTAAAACATTAAGTATAAATACGTCTAATAATTTTAAAATAACACAAATTGTCTCAAATCAACTTAAATACGAATTTCCGGAGGACGCTCAAGACAATTCTCTATATGTCTCCTTAAACTGCCTATGCCAGATTTTGAACGAAGATTTAAGACTTGACCACAGTTCTTGCACTTTACTTTCTGAACTTCTTCATTTTCTTCTACCACCTCAAAGTGTTCCCAAATATATGAGCGCACTCTAGAAGTGCGAGGCATGATTTAACTTAAATTGAGAATTGAGATTGAGAGTTGAGAGATGAGTGAAGAAATGAGGAAGAGGGGGGTGTATTTATAGTTTTCAAAGGGGGTTAATTTTAAAAAAAAACAAAAATTGGGCTAAATGTCAATTTCAGCCATTGGGCAACAGCATTTTGTGAAATGGATCATTGCCAACGGTCAGAATCTGAGGCCCAAGCTTAAAATAATTATTACCATTAAACCGGTCTGGGTTGGGCCGGGCCGGTTAACCAGATGAACAGTGTTGTTCGTTGACCAGGTTTGACCGGTTCGATTAACCCGTGGTTCAAATGTGAACGGAACAAACCGCCCTACCCCTATAACCCAGCCCCACCCGGCCCCTTATACCGATCCCGGCCGGTTTCGGTTTAAACCAGTCTAGGTCGGTCTGGAAACGGGATAACCCAGCCCGTTAGACACCCTTAGTTCTAACAAGAGAGTTAGGTTACGGGTTTTGGGTACTGGGTAATAGGGTGGGTCTTTTAATTTAAGACCAGATGGACCAACAGCTTTGATGGATGCCTCATGGCCAATCCGTCAAGTTAAGGGTATATGTGTTTCACTAATAAGACGGCAGGGGTTCTTCTGAACCAGTAGTATAATAGGGGACAATTCTAAATAATTTTTAATGGTAGAGGTATATCACATCTTCTTCCATATTTAATTTGGTGTAAAGCTGTAAATAAATACTTTCGAGTTATTAGGAGCATAACTTTGAGATTATTACACAATTAGTCGGCTAGATTTAATGTTTACTTTTTTTAGCCGGTATACATATACTATACATTGATTATACACCTCATTGATACGACCAAGGCTACTTTTAGAATTGCACACTTCATTTTTTCTGATGTTTAAACTTTTAGAACAGTACACATATTCAATTAGATACACCATGTGGATTTGGCTTTTTAGCGTAGATATCATTGCCTATCCTTTTGGATTCTTCTTCTCTACATTATGCAGGCTATTTTCATTTTTCTCTGGATCTTTCTTCTATTCAACTTTCTTTTTTAGGTGAGCTATTTTTCTTCTTCTTCCTCTGTTTTTTTTTTTGCTCAGTTTTTTGTTTAACCTCTGATTTTAAAAAAATCATTTTAGTTATACATTCATTGTCCATTTGACATTTTGGCCTTTTGGTAAGTAATCTCAAAAACAACTTAATTTTATGTTTTCGATTTTCACCTCCCTTTTTATTTGTTCTTCTTCCTCTACATAGTTAAATTTTATGATTATGTTCGGTTTGTACACAAGGTGTGTGGTTACAAGAATATTAGCCACACATTTATGAAATTTTATACAATTTTATACTCTTAAGATATTCAGTTTGAGATGGACTTTCTACTAAGTAAATGAGAAATGCAGAAATACAAAGAAAATAATTTTCTATCTATTCTTTTAGTCATGAAGATAAGCCTTCACACATTCTCTTCATCCCTTGAAATAGCTAGCATATTTTTACCAGAGGTTTGGGATTCGACTAAAGTTCTTTTCCGGTCCACCTTTTCTACAAAAAATAGTTTATTCGTTCTGATTATTTGGGTAAAATTCTTTGTTCTGGATATGTTTGTTAAATTCCTCCAATGAATCGGGCTTTCTATTTGATTTCTTATGCATCCTTCAGAGATCAAGAGATAACAAAAAAAAAAAAAGAACAACACATGCATGTCATATTGTCATCTCTAAAGACCCAAATGTTTCACACTATTAGTACTTTTATTATTTTTTTCCTTTTTCCCTTCTTCTAATTTCACGACAAAACATGAGAGATTATGAATATAGAGATAATAATTTGAGGAGTTGTGGAGAGAGCAAGGAGTCTCAAGGTTTATAATTGGCATGACATAGTCACTCAAAATAAGTGATGATCGATTCTTTGGTTGTCAATTGGCTAAGGCACAATGTGATTTTTCATATAAAGACTTATAAATCAAGTTGTTCTTTCATCAAAGATTCATTCAACAGTTTGTGGTTGTAACTAATTAGATTTAATATCTTCAATTTCATTTTAGTTGGAATATAATAGCCTTACAATTTTGATTTGAAGAAAGCACGGGTACTCAAGAGGGTAACGCTACTATAACTGTTAGAGGTAATTTTCGTATTTTATTTCATGTTATTGAACTATGAATAATTTTTCATTGTGTGTTTCTCCAAATAATATTTATCACATGTTGTAATGATAGTTTTATACTTCTGTGGAGTATTATCATTTTGTCCTGCTATTATTTTTTTGTTCTAATATTGTATGCTCCATTATAATGCTAAATAGTTCATGAACTTATAGTTCGTGTTATATCGTATAGATGTGCGCACTTAAGGAATAAATATTTCAGCCAATTTTTTTAACTTTACTAGAAAACTTTATGAAACACTTGAAAAATAAAAGTTTGATAATGAATGAAAATAAAAGGTGGATATTCAAAACTTGTAACGATCCAACCGGTAGTTTTGAGATTTAAGGCTCCATTCAGTGGTTCGAGGTCTTGAATGGCTTCATATTGTGTATTATGACTTGCGTCCATGGTCGGATTTGATTTTCAAATGTTTCGAGATGAATTTGGATGAGTGATTCTCACTTTAGAAGCTTAAGTTAAAAATATTGACTGATGTTTGACTCTTATGAAAAAGACCCTGAAAAGGTGTTTTGATATCTCCGGTAGGTTCGTATTGTGATTGGACTTGAGCGTATGCCTAGAAGAAAATTTTGAGGTCCCTAGGTTGATTTTTGTTATTTTTCCAAAAAATGGCAATTTGAAGGTTTAGAAATTCCTTAGGTTTGATTGTAGGTTGACTTCATAGCTTTCGTTTTGGATTTCTGTTCGGGACCTAGAATAGTCTGTTTTATCATTTGGAACTTATCCGCAAAGTTTGGCGTCATTCCGAGTTGATTTGATAGGAATTAGATGCGCGGTTGTACTTTTAGAAGTTCTTGAGTTTCATGTTGATTTCATGTGTTTTGGAGGTCTGATTAATGGCTTTGGATGTTATTTTGATGGTTTGGTCGCGCGAGCAAGTTCGTATTATGTTTTCAGGCTGGTATTGATGTTTGATTTAGAGCCCCGTGGGCTCAGGTGAGTTTCAGACACGCTTCAGAGTGTTTGATAGAATTTAAGTTCTACTGGTTTTGCATAGGTGATTCAGGTTATGAATTTGGGAGATACGGATCGCATTTTCAAGATGAGGTATGCTAGCTAGGTTCGCATTTGCGAACATTTTGTTCGTTTTTGCAATTGGGATCTGGGCTAGACAGTTGTCGCATTTGCGATCAATTTGCTTTTGCGATATGTCCACAGTTTGTAATTGCAAATAATTCGTCATATTTGCGATGACAGTAGGGATGTAAGGGTCTTCACTTATGCAATCATTTTATTGCATTTGCGTGGCTCGCATTTGCGAACCTCAGGTCGCATTTGCGACACCTGCGATTAGAATAAGAGCTGATGGACAGGATTTTAGACTCATTTTCATATCTTTGAACCCTTGACTTGGTAGCTGGCGATTTTAAAGAGAGATTTTCTGTACAATTATTGGATAAGTGAATTTGATCAATTTTCAACTATTTTACCTGATTATATATGAGATTTAGCATCAAATTTGTGAGAATCAAAGTGAATTTTTGAGAAATTTTGTCTAAGTTTAGAAAAATGAGAATTTGGGTTTTGAGAGTCAATTTGTACTCGGACTTTAAAACAAAATACATATATAGACTCGTAGGGATATGGGCAGTTGGAATCTACCCTTGGATCCAGGTTTTGACCGGGCGGGCCCGAGGTTGACTTTTGAGAAATTATGCAAAGATCATAGCTTTATTTATTGAAATTGATTTCTCTTGCATTATCTGATATTATTAAGTTGATTTTGGTTAGATTGGAGTTGTGCAGAGGTGAACTATAAAGGAAAGGCTATTTTCGAGTATTGAATGAGGGCTTTTGATGTAAGTATCTTGCCTAACTTTGTGTGGGAGAACTACCCCGTAGAGATTGGTTTGTTTGCACTATTTGAACTATGTGAAAGATGTGTACTTGAGGTGTTGAGTGTGTACACGGCTTTATATGTGGAAATTTGACCGGTTTAGACTCTTAGGGTTCTTATCCACACTATATTGAAGTTGCTCTGTCATGTTATATCCTCCATTGTTAAATTCACTCTTATGTGCCTTATTTTGAAGTTTTTGACTTATGTCCTATCTTATGTTGCCAAATATACTCATACATATTTTAACTATAATTGCTGCCTCTTTATTGTTACATGTTATCTCTTCCTTGGTTGATATCCTTAATTGAAGTTATTGTCACATGCTATCTTTTCCATAATTTAATATTCTTATTTAAAGTTGATGTTGCATGTTATCTCTCTTATTGTTGAACTACTCTTACTTGAAGTCATTATCACTTGTATTTTTTTCATTGCTGATCTTATTCTTCCGTCTTATTGTATTGTTGTAATTTTTGTGTTGATTTACTTGTCGTACCCTCGAGTTATGGTTGCTCTTGTTGTACCCGATGTTGTTGAGCCGTGGGCTATGTGTGGTTATGGTATTGAATTGTTGTTGTGGAAATGTTGTGGTATATGGGCCCATGTGGTGTGGGTTCTTATATTATGTTATTATTATTTTCACATGTTGTATTATTGAGAGGATATATCGAGGTATTCGCAAGTGAGTTGTACGCGCTATTGTTATTATTGATATTTGCACATGCGATGTGACAAGGCGGGATATATATGTTAGGTTTGTGCATGTGGCAAGACCAGGTGGGATAATTATTATGTGTGTGGGGAGAGATAAGATCGGGATTTACTTTATTATTGCGCACGTGGTGAGACAAGGGGGGCTATGTCAGGGATGATTTATGATGGCCTGGGGCATTTTTATTGATGATATTTATGTGGGCGGTGTGCATATCTTGTGTGAGTCATGCATATTATGATTTTGTTGTGTTGTTTCTAATATGTCATTCGATGTCTCTGATTTTACTTGTTGACTCGACATGTGATAGTACACTTGCACAAGTATAAATCATAATTTGTCACTTATATCAGTCCAAGAATATGAACCTTGATGTTTGTTGATCATTTACATGTATTCTTGTATACCTTCCTTCTGTGCATGAGTTATATTATTGGCACGTAAGTTGTCCGTGCTGATATGAGATATCGCTACTATTGGCACATGAGTTGTCCGTGCAAGTATGAGATATTGTTACTGGTAGCACGTGAGTTGCCCGTGCAGATATGAGGTATTAATGGCATTGGCACGTGAGTCATCCGTGCAGCACGAGAGATGTCCATGCGGTTGTGATTAGTAATGTAGGCACAAGATGCCAAGTGATTAAGGTTCATGATTTGGGACCCATGATTTGTGATTATGAGGTGTGGTACCTCGGGGTAATTCTTGTATAAACCTTGTGTGAGAGTGGTTGATTATTGGGTTGTTACTTGTTTTTATTACTTGGTTTGACTGGACTTTAATTGTATTCTACTTACTTTACGGCGTTATTACATGTTTTCTCCTCGTTGATAATTGTTGCTTCTAGTTTCCATTTGTAAGTATTGTATTGTTATTCTTACCATGTTTAGCTTACATTGATATTGTTCCCTATTAGTTTTATATTCATACTTGTACATGTTATTATGTCTAGTAGGTGTCTTGATTGTTCCTCGTCACTACTCTACCAAGGTTAGTCTTGATATTTACTGGGTACCGTAGTGGTATACTCATGTAACGCTTGCTGCACATTTTTATGCAGATCCAGGTACCTCGAAGCTTGCTGGTCATTAGTTAGCTAACTGTGAGTTGCGGCAGAGACTTCAAGGTATACCTATCATTGCGTTCGCAGGCCTCGGAGTCACCTTCTGAAGTTTTATTTAGTTACTGTTTACTTCTATTCCAAACAATGATATATTTGATATTCTTAGTTAATCTTATAAAGGTTTTTGACTTGTAATACCGGTTTTGGTTTGTTGTATATCTACTTTGGATTGTTGGGTTTGTATAGAAATTCTTGTTTCATGTTTAATAATTAACTGTTTAAGTTTATTGATAACTTCTTATGTGTTAGGCTTACCTAGTCCTAGGGATTATATGTCATCACGACTCCTAAGGAGGGATTTTGGGTCATGACAAGTTGGTATCAGAGCTTTAGGTTCATAGGTGTTGCGAGTCATAAGCAAGTTTAGTAGAGTCTTATGGATCGGTACAAAGACGTTTGTACTTATCTTCGAGAGGCTATGGAACTATTAGGAAACTTCACTTCCTTCATTCCTATTGTGCGAGTTTATTGATTTCAGAGTTTGAGCCTTTTCATTCTAGTGGTTAGGGCAATTTTAACAAAATAGGTGGACGAGAGATGTTTTTTATAATGACCCGGCAGGTCATTTTAAGTGTTGTAGCCCCATTCCCCCGTTTACTGCTTATTTTAAGCTTAGTTGTTGTTATATGACTTGCCGGGGCAGTTGGTTCGATTCTGGGAATATTTTGGAATTAGTTGAGACACTTAGTCTCAAGGTTGGAAGTTTAAGTTGAAAAGGTTGACCAGATGATGACTTATGTGAAAATGCCCCCAGAATGGAGTTTTGATGGTTCTGATAGCTCCGTTGGGTGATTTTAGATTTAGGAGTGTGTTTGGATAATGATTTGGAGGCCCGTAGTTGATTTAGGCTTGAAATGGCAAAAGTTGGAAAATTATAAGTTTTTGAAATTGAGAAGTTTGATAGAGAGTTGACTTTGGGGTTACCGAGCTCGGATTTTGGTTCCGAGAGTTAGACTAGATCTATTGCATTTATCACTTGTGTGCAAAATTTGAGGTTAATCGGACGTGATTTGATAGGTTTCAGCATCGATTGTAGAAGTTAGAATTTCCTAGTTTTCACTAGGCTTGGATTGAGGTGTGATTCATGTTTTTGATGTTGTTTGATCTGATTTGAGGCCTCGGCGAAGTTCGTATCATGTTTTGGGACGTATTAGTATCTAAAAGTATGTTTAGATGGGGTCCCGGAGGCCTCAAGAGTGATTCAGATTGAAATCTAGAGTAGAGAGGTTCTCTAAAGTATGTTCCTAGCAGAGTGATTTCATATTTTAAGGTCCAACGGATGGTTGGGAAGGAGTGTCTATCATATTTGGCTTTTGTGAGGGATATTGGTATTGATACCCCTACTATTGATTCTACTCCGGTGGTGCGAGACATTCTAGATGTGTTTCCTGTAAACCTGTCGAGTATGCCACCCGACAGGGATATTGACTTTGGTATTGACTTGGTGCCGGGCACTCAGCCCATTTCTTTTCCTCCGTATCATATGACACCAGCTAAGTTGAAGGAATTGAAAGAGCAACTTCAAGAACTTCTTGATAATGGGTTTCTAGTGTGTTGCCTTAGGGTTCACCGGTTCTGTTTGTGAAGAAGAAGTATAGTACTATGCGGATGTGCATCGACTATAGGTAGTTGAACAAAGTTACAATCAAGAACAAGTATTCTTTGCCGTGTATTGATGATCTATTTGACCAGCTTCAGGAAGCGAGGGTGTTCTCTAAGATTGATTTGATGTCTAGGTATCACTAGTTGAAGATTTGGGACTCAGATATTCCAAAGACTGCATTCAGGACCCATTATGGTCACTATGAGTTCCTTATGATGTCTTTTAGGTTGACCAACGCCCAGTAGAATCATGCATCTGATGAACAGTGTATTTCAATCATATCTCGACTCGTTTGTCATAGTATTCATTGATGATATCCTGATGTACTCTCATAGCGAGGAAGAGCATGCTCAGCATTTGAGGATTGTATTATAGCGGCTGAGGGAGGAGAAGCTTTATGCCAAGTTCTCCAAGTGTGATTTTTGGCTTAGTTTAGTGGCGTTCTTGGGGCACGTGGTGTCTAGTGAGGGGATTAAGGTGGATCCAAATAAGATAGAGATGGTTTAAAGTTGGCCCAAACCGTCTTTAGCTACTCAGATTTGGAGTTTCCTCAGCTTGGCCAGATATTATCGTTGCTTCATAGAGGGTTTCTCATCTATTGCACCGCCTTTGACCAAATTGACCCAGAAGGGTGCTCTATTCAAGTTGTCGGATCAGTGTGAGGAGAGTTTCAAAAGCTCAAGACTGCCTTGACCACAACTCTAGTTCTAGTTTTGCCTTCAGCTTTTGGCTCTTATCCAGTGTATTATGATGCTTCTCGGATTGGTATTGGGCATGCCCTAATGCAGGAGGGTAGAGTGGTTGCAAATGCTTCGCGTCAGTTTAAGCCCCATGAGAAGAACTACCCCGTTCATAATTTAGAGTTGGCGGCCATCATTCATGCATTGAAGATTTAGAGGCATTATATCTACGGTGTGTCTTGTGAGGTATTTACGGATCATCGGAGTCTCCAGCACTTGTTCAAACAAAAGGATTTAAAATTGAGGTTGTGGAGATGGTTGGTGCTACTAAAGGACTATGATATTACCATTCTATATCATCCTAGGAAGGCCAATATGATGGTCAATGCCTTGAGTAGAAAGGTGGTGAGTATGGGTAGCCTTACATTTATTCTTGTTGGTGAGAGACGGCTTGCAGTTGATGTTCAGGCCTTGGCCAACCAGTTCGTGACATTAGATGTTTCGGAGCCTAGCTGGGTTCTACCTTATGTGGTTTCTCGGTCTTTCTTATATGATCACATTAGAGAGCGCCAATATGAAGATCCTCATTTGCTTGTTCTTAAGGACCTAGTTCAGCACGGTGATGCCAAAGATGTTACTATCGGGGATGATTGGGTGTTCAGGATTCAGGGCCGGATTTTTGTGCCCAATGTAGATGGGTTACGTGAGTTGATTCTTGAGGAGGCCCACATTTTGTGGTATTCCATCCATGCGGGTGCCGCAAAGATGTAACAGGACTTGAGGCAGCACTATTGGTGAGGAAGATGAAGAAGTATATAGTGGGGTTTGTAACTCGGTGCCTAAACTGTTATCAAGTGAAGTATGAGCATCAGAGACTGGGCGGATAAAGTTCCAGAGTGGAAATGGAAGTGTATCACCATGGAATTTTTAGTTGGACTTCCATGGACTTTGAGGATGCTTGATGTTATTTGGGTGGTTGTGGATCGGTTGACCAAGTCCATGCACTTCATTCCAGTTGGAACTACTAATTGTTCGGAGTGGTTGGTTGAGATCTACATCCACGAGATTGTTCACCTTCACGGTGTGCCGGTGTCCATCATTTCAGACCAAGGCACGCAGTTTACATCGTAGTTTTGGAGAGCTGTGCAGCGAGAGTTGGGCACATAGGTTGAGCTGAGTACAACATTTGGGAGGTTCTTGGGATCAGTTCCTGCTGCTCGCAGAGTTTGCCTACAACAACAATTATCAGTCAAGCATTCAGATGGCTATGTTTGAGGCTCTTTATGAGAGATGGTGTCGGTCTCCGATGGGTTAGTTTGAGTCGGGTGAGGCTAGGCTATTGGGTACTGACTTGGTTCAGGATGGTTTGGACAAGGTTAAATTGATTTAGGATCGGCTTCGATGAAGCAGTATAGACAGAAGAGTTATGCCGATTGGAAGGTTCATGATGTTGCTTACATGGATGGGGATAAGGTACTGCTCAGAGTTGCACCGATGAAGGGTGTTATGAGGTTCGGGAAGAAGGGCAAGTTGATCCCTCCATATATTGGGTCATTTGAGGTGCTTCAGAGGATTGGAGAGGTGGCTTACAAGCTTGCCTTGCTGCCTAGTCCATCGAGCGTTCATCCAGTGTTTCATGTTTCTATGCTCCAGAAGTATCCTTGATCAGTTACATGTTTTAGATTTCAGCACAGTTTAGTTGGATGGTGATTTGACTTATGATGTGGAGCCGGTGGCCATTTTGGATCGACAGGTTCGAAAGTTGAGGTCAAAATACATACCTTCAGTGAAGTTGCAGTGGAGAGGTTAGCTTGTTGAGGAGACTACTTGGGATATCGAGCGGGAGATGCGGAGCAGATATCCACGCCTATTTGAGACTCCAGGTACGTATCTAGACCCTTTCGAGGACGAACGTTTATTTAAGAGGGGGAGGATGTAACGACCCGGCCAGTCATTTTGAGTGTTGTAGCCTTGTTCCCCCATTTACTACTTATTTTATGCTCAATTGTCATTATGTCACTTTGCCAGGGTATTTGGTTTGATTTCGGGGATGTTTTGGAATGAGTTGAGACACTTAGTCTCAAGGTTGGAAGCTTAAGTTGAAAAGGTTGATCGGATATTGACTTATATGTAAATGGCCCCGAAATAGAGTTTCGATGGTTTCGATAGCTCTGTTGGGTGATTTTGGACTTAGGAGTGTGTCCGGATAGTGATTTAGAGGTTCGTAGTTGATTTAGGATTGAAATGGCGAAAGTTGGAAAATTAGAAGTTTTGGAAATTCAGAAGTTTGACCGAGAGTTGAATTTGTGGTTACCATGCTTAGATTTTTTATCCGAAAGTTGGAGCAGGTCATTTATATCATTTATGACTTGTATGCAAAATTTGAGCTCAATCGGATGTGATCTGATAGATTTCGGCATCGATTGTAGAAGTTGGAATTTCCTAGTTTTCATTAGGCTTGGATTGAGGTGCGATATGTGTTTTTGATGTTGTTTGATGTGATTTGAGGCCTCGACTAAGTTTGTATCATTATTTGGGACGTGTTGGTATGTTTAGATGGGGTCCCGGGGGCTTCAAGAGTGATTCAAATTGAAATCAGATTGGATTTTGGAATTTTGGAAAAGTTGGTGTGATCAGGTTTGGTGCAACCACACCTGCGAGGGATAGGCCGTAGGTGTGGGGCCGCAGAAGTGGCCATGGGGTCGCAGATGCGATTCTAGGCGAGTTGGGGTGTTTGTGCAGGTGCAAGGGAAAATTCCGCACATGCGATCTCGCAGATGCGGAAGGTTGGTTGCAGAAGCAGAAAGGCTCTGGAGTGATCGGTCGACAGAAGCTGATGGTTTTGCGTAGAAGCGCACCCGTAGGAGCGGGATTTGGACCATAGAAGCGGTTGTTCGGCCCTTAAGTGAGTTCCGTAGATGCAGATTTTTGACCGCAAAAGTGATACTGCAGAAGAGGATATTTGGAATGCAGAAGCGGAATCTCTGGGCAGAATATTTAATTCGAGGATTTCTCTCATTTTGAACTTTGCAAACTCGGACTAAGGCGATTTTTGAGAGCGATTTCGAGGGGTTTCTTAAGATAAGTCACTTGTGATCATTTTTATTCAATAATTTTGCTTCTCCATTGAATTTCCCACCTAGTTTGTTTGTTTTTTGAGGTAGAATTTGGGAGTTTGAGGTTATGGATTTGGAGAGTTTAATTTGGGGATTTGAGTGGCTTATTAGAATTTGGTAAACTTGGTATGGTTGGACTCGTGATTGAATGAGCTTTAAGATTTAGCGAATTTTATCAAATTTTGAGACGTGGGCCCGGGGGTCAACTTTTGAGCTGACTTTTTCACTTTTGATTAAGAACTTAATATTTTCTTATGGAATTGATTCCATTAGCTCGTATTGTTTGTATCGAATTGTTTGTGGCTAGATTCGAGGTATTCGGAGGCCGATTCACGAGGCAAGGGCTTATTGGAGTAGGGATTTGCACGACTTGAGGTAAGTAACACTTCTAAACTTGGTTCTGAGGGTATGAAACCCCGAATTTTGTGTTATGTGATTGGTGTTTAGGTGACGCACATGCTAGGTGATGGGCGTGTGGGCGTGCACCGTAAGGATTGTGACTTGGTCAATATGGAACCGTATAGTTGAAAAATCTTGTCGTTATTGGTATATTCTCCATGTGTTAGAGAAATTGAGCTGCAAGTCATGTTAGAAATCATGCTTAGGCTACATGTTGGTATTGTTGGGAACCCCAGAGGTTGCATTACATGTTGAATTATTTGCTTAATTTGAAATCATGCACTCAGTCACAGCTATTATTTGCATATCATATCTCAGTCTCTATTACCATTTATTGATACATCATATCATCTTTGTTTGGGTTGTTCATCATAACTCTTGTGAGCCTGAGAGACTGGAGATATTGATGACTGAGTGAGGCCTAGGGCTGATTGTGGGGATATTTATGAGATCGGGTTGCACGGCGCAGCCTGTGTTATTGATCCATGCCATGATTGGCTTATTATAGCGCTTGGGTTGGATTTGCCCCTCCGGAGTCTGCACACCTACAGTGAGTGCATGTACCTACTGAGTGCGAGTGCCGAGCGATTGGGAGGATTGAATGACTGTGAGAATGGAGTGAATGGGAGGACTGAGTGATTGATACTCTAAGAGTATGCATATGATTTCATCGCTATTTTGTCATATATATATATATATATATATATATATATATATATATGACATGTAGATATCGATATGCATCATTTCTTATTTCAATTGAACTAGACATATTTTACATGTTTGGGCCTTAATTTTTAAACTTGGAAGCACGCCTACATTTCTGTACTAAAATTTTATAATTGAATTGTACTTGTGAAGCCTGTCACTTATTTTAGACCAATAATTAGACTTGTTACTTGCTGAGTTGGTTGTACTCACGCTACACCCTCCACTTCGTGTGCAGATCCAGGTATTTTCGAACACGGTGGTTGCTGATTCTCAGAGTTGTTCAATCTTTCATAGATTTTTGAGGTAGCTTCTTTGGCGTCCATAGACCTTGACTCTCCTCTCCTATCCCTCAGTTTTTATTTATTCAGTTTTAGTTTCTTATACAGTGGTTCAGACTCTGTATTTGTATAGATGAACTCAATGACGCCCTGATTTTGGGAAACTTCTGTATTGAGTTGCGACGGTACTATCAATTTTATGAGGATTTTATTTATTTAAACATGTTTTAGCATATCTTAAATTTGAAATTGTTGGAATGTATAAGTAGTCGGCTTGCCTAGTACCATGATAAGCATCATCACGACAGGTTGAGTTTTGGGTCGTGACATTTTTTAAATCAAAGCGAATAGGTTAGGGGCAGTTTTGGCCCTTTTTCGAATTGTGAATTTGCTATGTGAGTAGAAGATGACAAGATGGAACATCAGTTTATTGCATGCTTCAAAACTGCCTATGTAATTAATGCCAGAATTTTTCCATTGAGTCAACTGACTTGATTTTAGTGGCATTTTCTTACTTTTTCTTAGTACTTTGTTGGATGACATGAATTTGGTATGGTGTAGTTCCATAGTTTGACATAACTTTTCTTAGGATTTCACACAAGCAATTGGCTACTTTGCTAGGAGGTATCAAGCATATTGTGCTTCTTGATTCTCCCCTATATTGTTGTATCAAAATTAGTTCTTTAATATTTTATATTTACAAAGATCTCTTATTGCACTAGTGTAGGAATTCAAGAAAGTGAAGGAGAAGACTTGTGGAAACTATAGATTAGATGTCAATTACCCTAAGGATAAGCGTTTGTTCTTGTTACATAGGCAATATGACAGAGCGGATGGCAGTTTCCCAAGGGATAAGCCTTTATTCCTATTTCATAGGCAATATGACAAGGTCATTCGGAAGGGCTCCATACAGTTTGGGGTTAACACTGTGGTTGTTCCCTTTCCTTTCAATCGAGTGATTTTGACTTATCCTTATTGTTTACCTTAAAAATGGTAATAACAATTAAATTTGGTTATGGGACTCTAAAAATACGTGATCTATTTTATGCTAGTTTGTTAAGCAACTGATGCTATGTATGTGAAACTTAGAAACAAAATGAGAGTTAAAGATAGGGTGATAATCAAACCGATAGGTTAATTATCGGGGCCTCGAGCTTGTCGATTCGGGGGCCTTGAGGTCGATTTCGGAGCTCAGCTGGAGCTATCGGGGGTGGTCAAAGTATGGCTAACAGTTATAATAAAATCAACGAAGGCTCTTTATGGCCAATGATAAGCAATAAATGATGAACAACAATGAAGATAATAAATGAAAGCAATAATATTAAGAGAGTATGTTAGAAAGCAAAGGGAATGTTCTTGTATATTTCGTGTGGAGAAACTGAAGCAACAGATATTTACAAAATTGCAAGGATCCCCTTTATATAAGAGGGGAATCTTAACATAGTACAAACTACATTTATTACAAAAAAAAGGGATGGGACAGCTAGTTGATGTCATGATGCGGGCTCAAACTAGCCTCAGACTAGCCTGACAGACTTTATTGGCTCTAGCTGCACCTCTTGGGAACTCCCCTATTTTCCAATATAGCCGTTGGTCTACATTGCCCGGAGGCTGAGCCTCGACAGCCCTCGGAGTCGAAACTCGACCCTAGTCTCGAGCCTTGGGAAGTATGTTCGTGGGGCATCATAATGACGAGGAAATTGGTCCCTCCGATTTCACCGTGCACAGATAGTCTCCGCATTTCTTAGAATGAAAGTTATAGGAAACGACTTTGAACCTTTTCCCCCTCCAATATTCTTTTAACGACGGCAGTCATAAGGTGTCAAAAGATGGTGCATACACAACCCTCGAAGGCCTCCGCATTAATTATGGTAGTTAGATACCCCTTAGCCTCCTTCAATGCGTACGCGGGGCTTCTATAAATACTCCCCTTCTCGTTCTTTCCCACTTGCTACATTTCCAAAACCCAAAAAAGGTTCCCTATTCCTTTACCCTTGTTCTTTCCTAGGAACGCGCCTCCCCTTTTTCTTCCAGAATTTTTCGGTAGTGGCGAAAACTTCCACATCTGTTTCTCAAGAGAATGTGGCCTCATCCTCTTCTTTTTTATCTCAAGGTGAAGTGGAAATGCCTCATCGTGCTGAGGAATACATTCCAGGATTTTCACGATGGCTTCTGATTTCAAGGTCGAGAGGCTTTCTTCGAAGCTGGGGCACAGTGAGCCCGTGACTCAGTATATTAGCTCGATAACAGACGTCGAAAGAGTGAAAGCTGATTGCCGTTGGGGGGATGCGGTTCTTGTGGAGATTCTTCCTTAGGAGGAGGATATTACAACATATAAAGCCGGTTTTCTCAACATGTATACTTATCTATTTACTCTAGGGCTAGTGGGGCCATCTTCGCCCCCGATCGACCCCGTGATTCTTGACTTCTGCCAATGATACCAAGTGACCCTTGGTCAAATTCATCCTTCATTCTGGCAAGTTGTTTACATGATCAGGTACAACGTGAACATGATCGGGGAGATGCCCTTCACCCTTGATCATCTGATCAGGATGTACAGCCCCTGTCTCATCCGTGGGGGTCTGATCAAACTCTATTGCCGAGCCTCGAGAACCCTCTTCGCCTGCACCAAGGAGCTCGAGAATATGGGATGGATAAGCCACTTCGTCTGAGGTGGAAAAGATGTCGTTTCCCGAGAGGTGGAATGTGGAACGTAAGTAGACATGTTACCTAGTTATTTCCTCGCTTCTTTTTTACTCCACTCCCTCAGGCACTTAATTTCTCTTGCTAATGCAGCTGCAGCAATTTATTCTAGCACAGTCACAGACCTCCTGAGTTGGGTCGGCCGTGTGGACTCGATTTGCTCGTATGTTGAGCGAGTGTGGCGTGACTTGTCCCAGGCTCGGTGGGAAGCTAAAGATCATGGTGAGCCTCTACCCCTGCAGCGGTCATTCTTCTCGAACTAAATTGCGACTGGTAGCTCTCTTGTCCCCTGTGCTTACCTCTCGCATTTGTGCAGGTTTGGGGGAAGTCCCCATGATGAAGGGAGCATTACCTGGTGGGGAGGATGATTTGGTACCCGATGAAGAGAATAAGAGACAAAGGGATCCATTGGACGGACCTTCTGAATCTAATAAGATTAAGGCAGAAGAAGCCAAGGCCGACCCGGCAGCTCTAACCCCGAAGATAGCAGGAAACCGTCGAGTTGAGGGTGAGGAGGAAAATATCTTCTCGATAGCCCCCGAGGGAGGGGTAAACTTGGTCGATACTGGGGCCGTAGAGATGGCGACTTCCGAGCTGGAGTTTGATGTGGTTGTGGTCCTACATCGTGGCAGAGAGACAACGTATTCTTTCCCCGAGCTGGTCGATGATCAGAGTTCCTCTCGGTCTGGGGTGCCTTCATCAGGTGGTTCGGAGGGGCCTAGTTCTAGGGCCTTGAATGGATAAGGGATGGTCCTGACTGACCCTGCCAGTGCCATGGTCGTGATTGATTCTCCTCAGCGAATGACCCTACCTTTTAAAGGAGTGTAAGATGCCCCGCATGAAGAATCTCCCGATGCAAGGATGCCCGTCAAAGGCAGAGATGTGCTTGAAAGGATTCCAACCGTTCTCGAGGGAGTCCTTGAGATCGATGTTTCCCTCATCTTTGGTGAGATGAGCAGGCTTTGCAAGCAGGTAATCTTTGCGAACCCTGCCTGTCACTCGGTCCTTGATTGTCTTTACCTTTGTCTTTCTAAATTGTCTTTTTTTGTGGCTTCAGGCCAAGGTGCTTTACAATCAGACTTTCGCCAAGTATCAGGTCGAGGTGACCTGTCTCGAGCATGAGAAGGATCTTCTTACTAAACAGGTTATCTAGTCCCCGTTTGGCATTATCTGAATGTTTTGCCATATCCCAATATTTTAACATCTTCGATATGATTTGTGCAGTTTGAGAAGGAAGGTGTCCTACTGAGGGAGGAGCTTCGGGACAGAGACTCTGAGGTCTCCGAATTCAAACGGCGTGAGAGAGAGATAAATTCCGAGAGGGATTCTCTCCAGGAGAAGGTGACCTTAGTTGGGCGTCAGCTTAGTGGGGTGAGGGAGGATAGTAACAAGTACATAGGTCTCCATTTTGAGCTGGTGGCTGCATTATCTGGGATCAAAACTGAAGTCGAGACGCTTATATCTTTGCATGGAGATATTGTGACAAGTGCTCAAGCCGGGGGGTGACCTAAGGGGCCGAGCTGAGATTAAGTCGGGTAGTAGAGCGTGCTCGATTAAGATTACTGAGGCACTTTTGGGGACATACATGCAGGAGATATCATTTTGCCTGCCGAGTTCAAGAGGGTGAAGACCCTAGAGAAGAGAGGTGCTACCTTGCTTGCTTTCGGATGTGCACCGAATAGTGGCTTAGGAGGTGATAAAAATGAAAGTGGAGCCCCCGGAGAGGAAGAGGCCATCGAAGAAGGGCCGCTGAAGGACCCGTAGTTGTCGGGGTGCAACCTTTGGTAGAGACATTGAAGATGTAGGTTCGATAGTAGATTAGGATTCTATTTAGTTCTCTCTTTGTAAGGGTTCTTTTTCAAAACTTGTAAACATCCCCCTAGAGGTTATAAGAAGGCTTTTTATTTCCTATCCCTTCCTTCCTTTTTGTTTTTAGGAAATACTATGTGATGTACTTTGACTTTCGACCCAAGGTCCCGGACTTCGGGTTAGACCTTCGGGCTTTGCTATCGTCGGGTGACTTGGCTTTTATGTATCCATCTGGCACGACCCTTGATCTTAGCGCTGGTGACAATGACTCATACATACTGGGTCAGTTTGCCCTTTTTAGCGTAAGCTGGCATTTGAGCTCTTATGATTTTGCTCTCAGGAGTTTTTATTAGATTGGGCTCAGTCTCCGAGTCGGATCTCGACTTGATTTCATCTGACCCTCAAGTTTTTAGAATTTTGAGCTGGCCCTTAGGATCTTACGTGTCAAGTTAGAATGACCTTATGTGTGGGCTGGCGACTATGGCTCTTATGCCTTGGGTCGAAGCGACCGCTTATGTGGGTTGGCGACAATGGCTCTTACACCTTGGGTCTGAGCGACCTTTTATGTGGGCTGGCGGCAGTGGCTTTTATGCTTTGCTCTTAGGCATATTTTGTTAACTATTTTGGGTTCAGTCTTCGAGTCGGGTTTCGACTCAAGCTTATTCAACCCTCAAGTTTTGGATTTGTGTGGGCTGGCGACAATGGCTCTTACGCTCGGGTCGAAGCGACATTTTATGTGTGTGGCCTTGAGGCTCATTAGGTTGGCGACAATGGCTCTTACGCTTTTCTCTTAGGCATATTTAGTTAACTATTTTGGGTTTAATCTTCGGGTTGGGTTTCGACTCTAGCTCATTCGACCCTCAAGTTTTGGATTTGTGTGGGCTCAACAATGGATCTTGCGCCTTGGGTCGAAGCAATCTTTTATGTGTGTGGCCCTGAGGCTCATTAGGCTGGCGACAATGGATCTTATGCTTTGGGTCGAAGCGACCTTTTATGTGGGCTTTATTTTTCCCTCGATAAGGATTTTTTGAAATAGTGTTTGCCTGACTCTTCGACAGCTTAATAAAAAACCTCGATTGTGAGTCGTTATATGGCGATGATCGAGCACCTCGGAAGGTTTGGCTCGGAGGCTGAGTATCTCGAAACCGATGTTTAGGAGTCGATATGGTCGAAGCTCTTTTGCCTGTATCGAGATAGCCTGTTTAACCGGTTCTTTTCGAAGTAGATTCGAAGTAATTGAAGGCCTGTGATTTTGTAGCGATGGTCGGGCGTCCTTGAGTCGTGTTAGTTCGGCTGGTACAGCCTTATGACCAGAGTCATTTGTGTTTGGACGGAGCCTTTAAGTACCGAGTGAAGTAGTTTCGGTATCTATATCGAGGGTATGCCTTTTTAGGGGTCTTACAAGTTCGATATATAGCTGAGACTTTGAGATCGGGTTTATGCCTTTAGTAAGGTCTTACAAACTTTTACATTCCTTTGAGGTCTTATAGTTTTGCATAATTGGTACAAGTATTGTTCATGCCTTGCTTGAGGACTTACAGATATTATTTTTGCCTTATGTAGGTCTTGCAGGATCGAGGCTGCCCGCATGTGGCCTTACGACCTTGGGTTTTGATAAGTTGATGGAGGTGGCACTTGATGATAGTCCCTGAGTTGTCGAGAGTTTCTTGACTTGGGAGCCATTACTTGTAAACTTGGTATTGCCTCATTGAGGGCTTACGATTTTGACGATTCCGACCCTGAGGTCATGCGATTTCTGAGATTTCGACGTCAGTCTCCGAGTGTTCGGGACACCTTCAGTTTTGGAGACATTTTATGATCTTGATGTTGCCCCGTTGAGGGCTTATGAGTTTGGAGTTTTGACCTGGGAGTCGTTCAGGTGTCAAATTGTTGATGCTAGTCTCTGAGTGTTCGGGACATTTTTGACAGAGGAGTTCTTTTTGCTAAAATGTCGAGTTTCTTTTGAAGTGTGAAATGCTTTGATGAAAAGTGCTCTTCAATTACTTGGTACAAGTAAACGTGTTTTGCCATTAAAAGATGGGTTGCTCTATATGGGCACGGTTCGTTCGACCGTTTGGCCCAGTATATTACTTTTCCTATCGAGGTCCCATTTAGGGTGTCTTGGCTTTCCCGAGTAGGTGACCTTCCAGGGGGGCAGTATTCGAGGTGGATTGTAAAAGAAATCTCGAATACTTGTTAAGTCTCCTTAGGTGTCGTATGGCTGTTGCCTAGTTAAAAACCTTGCTGGTAAAACCCTTCTAGGGACAAAATCCGGTCAAAGGAAAAGAGCGTAACGCATGTTCGAGGATGTTCTCAGAAGTTTCAATTGGATGCCCCAGCAATAATATCGTTTTAGCATTGATATGTTCCAGTTGCTTGGAAGTTGTTCGCCCTCCATGGTACCGAGATTATAAGACCCTTTGCCGACTACTCCGAGGACGTGGTACGGTACTTCCCAATTTTGGCCTAGCTTTCCTTCATTAGTGTTTCGGGTGTTAAGGGTGACTTTCCTTAGAACCTAGTCCCCAACTCCGAAATGTCGGAGGTTTGTTCTCTTGTTATAATATCTTTCGATCCTTTGCTTTTGGGCGGCCATCCGGACCAGCGAGGCTTCTCGTTTTTCATCTAGCAACTCGAGGGCAATTGTCATGGCCTCGTTGTTCGAGCTTTCAAAGGTGTGTTGGAATCTGGCGCTCGGCTCCCTGGCCTCCACTGGTATCAAAGCCTCGGTGTCGTTTACTAGAGAGAAATGGTTTTCCCCTGTGCTTGATTTTGAAGTTATTCGGTATGCCCACAGCACTTCGGGAAATATCTCTCTCCACTTTCCCTTGGCGCTTTCCAGTTTTTTTTTAAGTTTTAGATGATGGTTTTATTTGTGGACTCGGCCTGGCCGTTTGCACATGGGTGTTAAGGCGTCAATAGGATTCTCTTGATTTTGTGATCCTTAAGGAATTGTGTTACCTTGCTTCCGATGAATTACCTCCCGTTGTCACGTGTTATCTCATAAGGAATCCTGAATCGGCACATAATGTGGTCCCAGATGAAGTTAATGACTTCCTTTTCTCTTACCTTCTCAAAGGCTTGAGCTTCCACCCATTTTGAGAAATAGTCAGTCATAAATAAAATGAGTTTAGCTTTACCTGGTGTCGTCGGCAGGGGCCCGACAATGTCCATCCCCCATTTCATGAATGGCCATGGTGATAAGACTGAATGTAGTTGTTCACTGGGTTGGTGAACCATAGGGGCAAATCTCTGGCATTTATCGCATTTTCGGACGAACTCTTAAGTATCTTTTTCCATGTTGTCCCAGTAGTAGCCTGCCCTGATTATTTTTTGGACCAAGGAGTCGGCGCTGGAGTGGTTTCTGCAAGTACCCTCGTGAATTTTTTGGAGCATGTAATCTGTATCCCCCGGCCCTAGACATACTGCTGGAGGGCCATCAAAAGTTCTTCTGTACAGAGTCTTGTTTTCATCGAGCAAAAATTGGGCTGCTTGGTTCGCAGGGCCCTCGATTCCTTTGGATCCACGGGCAATTTTTCGTCTTTCAGATAATCAATATATTTATTTCTCTATTCCCATGTTAGGCTAGTGGAATTAATCTCCATGTGACCTTCCTCAATCACTTATTTAGATAGCTGAATAATAGCCCCGAGGAGTAGGTCATCTTCTTGAACAGACGATCCCAGGTTTGCGAGGGCATCGACCTCGCTATTCTGCTCTCGAGGTACATGGACCAAATTCCATTCTTTGAAGTGACGTAATGCGACTTGGATCTTGTCCAAATACCTCTGCATCCTATCTTCTCGAACCTCGTAGCTCTCATTCATCTAGTTCACTACTAGGAGTGAATCGCATTTTACTTCGATGGTCTCGGCTCCCAGGCTTTTGGCCATCTCTAAACCTGCAATCATAGCCTCATACTCGGCTTCATTGTTAGTCAATTTTGCAGTTTTTATAGATTATCTGATCACGTCGCCCGTAGATAGCTTTAGGACTATACCGAGTTTGGAACCTCTCACACTTGTGGCGTCGTCAGTGAACAGGGTCCATACCCCGGAAGACGTGCTTGATTTCACTAAAAGTTCCTTTTCTACCTCGGGCATGAGGGAGGGCAAGAAATCGGCCACGAAGTCCGCCAGAATCTGGGACTTGATGGCCGTTCGAGGTTGATACTGGATATCATACCCCTCGAGTTCGATGGCCCATTTGGCCAATCGACCCGATAGTTTGGGTTCGTACAATGTGCTTTGGAGGGGGTATGTCGTCAGATCGCAAATATGGTGGCATTAAAAGTAGGGTTTCAACTCTCGTGATGCGCTTATTAATGCAAGAACTAATTTTTCAAGGTGTGGATACCTAGTTTCAGCATCCCCTAGGGTCTGGCTTACATAATAAATAGGGAATTGCGTACCTTGATCTTCTCAAACTAGTACGCTGCTTACCGCTATCTCGAATATGGCCAAGTATAGATATAGTGTTTCATCCTCATTTGGCGTGTGGAGTAGAGGTGTGCTGGTCAGATAACGCTTTAGCTCTTCTAAGGCGCATTGGCATTCCGGAGTCCATTCGAAGTTGTTTTTCCTTTTGAGTAAGGAAAAGAAGTGATGGCTCCTGTCGGATGACCTTGATATAAATCTACCCAAAGTCGCTATTCGTCCTATTAGCCGTTGCACGGCCTTTACATTATTTACCACCGTGATTTCTTTGATGGCCTTTATTTTATTGGGGTTAATCTCGATCCCCCTGTTTCATACCATGAAGCCTAAGATTTTGCTTGAACCTACTCCGAAGGCACATTTCTCGAGGTTGAGCTTCATGTTGTAACTTTTGAGGATGTTGAATGTTTCTTGCAAATAAGTTAAATGGTCCTCTGCGCGCAGGGACTTAACTAGCATGTCGTCAATATAAACTTCCATGGATTTATCTATTTGACTTTCAAACATTTTATTAACTAGTCGCTGCTATGTAGCCCCTGCATTTTTTAGTCCGAAAGGAATTACATTGTAACAGTAGGTACCATACTTCGTGATGAACGAAGTCTTCTCCCTGTCCTTGGGGTTCATCTGAATTTGGTTGTACCCCGAGTAGGCATCGAGAAAGATGAGGGTGTCGTGGCCGGCCGTAGCATCGATCAGGCGGTCGATATTAGGCAAATAGAACGAATCCTTAGGACACGCCTTATTTAAGTCTTTATAATCTACGCACATTCTTAGTTTATTTCCCTTTTTGGGTACCACTACTACGTTGGCCAGCCATTCAGGGTACTTTACCTCTCTAATAGACCCTATTTTAAGGAGTTTTGTTACCTCATCCTTCTTGAATTCATGTTTTATCTCGGACTGGGGCCTTCTTTTTTGCTTCACCAGTTTAAACCTGGGGTCGACACTCAGTCGGTGGAAGGTTATTTCTGGCGGGATACCTGTCATATCTAAGTAAGACCAAGTGAAGTAGTCGATATTGGCAATAAGAAATTGAACGATTTTTTCCTGAGTTCGGGGGTTAGTCCCGTTTCCAGGTATACCTTACGATCGGGGAGATGTTCGATCAAAACATCTTGCTCCAGATCTTCGATTGTCGATTTCGTTGCATCCGACTCTTCTGGTGCAACGAAGGTTCGAGGAACGAGGAAATCTTCTTCGTTATCCTCAGGGGTCTATATGCTCCCAAACACATCCGAGGTCGGGAGTATGGGGATAGACTCCTCCTGGTAAACCACGGACATTTCTTTCGCTGCATGATGTTCTCCATATATGGTCGTTATGTCATCCTTTGTCGGAAATTTAATCATCTGGTGCAGGGTTGACAGTACTACCGTCATGCCGTGTATCCATGGCCTACGAAGCAAAATATTATACCTTATGTCGCCATTGATGACTTGAAACTTTATGTTCTGAACTATGCCGGGCGTGTCGACTGGGAGGGTGATTTCTCTTTTTGTTACTTCGCTGGTGATGTTGAAGCCGTGGAGGACCCGGGAGACGGGTATGATCTGGTCGAGTAACCCAAGCTTTTCTACTACCCTCGACCTGATTAAGTTGGCCGAGCTACCTGTATCCACGAGCACACGTTTAACTTGGACGTTGTTTAAAATAAATGAGATTACCAGCACGTCGTTGTGTGGTTCTGTCAAGGTCTCGAGATCCTCTTTGCTGAACGCAAGGGTGTCTTCAGCCACACGATCTAGGATCGGCCCTTCTATTGCGGCAGATATTTTTGTCCACTTGATCATGGGCCCTTGGGGAATGTCAATCCCTCCAATAATCATATGAATTACATGCCGAGGGATCTCTTTTAGTGCCCAGGTTGGAACAGCCACACCATTCTCTCCCCGGTTCTCCAGGTAGTTGTTTTCTTCTCTGTTTATTGAGTTGGGCATTTCGACCTGAAATTTGAAGATCATGGACAAGAATAGGTGTGAAAGATAACTTGTGTTGCGTGACGAAACCAGCAAGAAAATAATTACTATTATTTTTAGCCCCACGGTGGGCGCCAAATTATTTACCGTGAAAATGGTAATAACAATTAAATTTGATTATGAAACTCTAAAAATAAGTGATCTATTTTTATGCTAGTTTGTTAAGCAATTGATGCTATGTATGTGAAACTTAGAAACGAAATGAGAGTTAAAGATCGGGTGATAATCAAACCGATAGGTTAATTATCGGTGCCTCGAGCTTGTTAATTCGGGGGCCTCGAGCTCGATTCCGGAGCTCAGCTGGGAGCTATCGGGGGTGGTCAAAGTATGGCTAACAGTTATAATAAAATCAACGAAGGCTCTTTATGGCCAATGATAAGCAATAAATGATGAACAACAATGAAGATAATAAATGAAAGCAATAATATCAAGAGAGTATGTTAGAAAGCAAAGGGAATGTTCTTGTATATTTCGTGTGGAGCAGCTGAAGCAATAGAGATTTACAAAATGACAAGGATACCCTTTATATAGGAAGGGAATACCAATATAGTACAAAATACATTTATTACAAAGAAAAGGGGATGGGACAACTAGCTGATGTCATGATGTGGGCTTAGACTAGCCTCAGACTAGCCTGACAGACTTTATCTGCTCTAGCTGCACCTCTTGGGAACTCCCCTCTTTTCCAATATAGCAGTTGGTCTACGTTGCCCCGAGGCCGAGCCTCGATAGCCCTCGAAGGTGAAACTCGACCCCCGTCTCAAGCCTTGGGAAGTATGTTCGCGGGGCATCATAATGACGAGGAAATAGGTCCCTCCGATTTCACCGTGCACACTTATCGAGAAAAACAAGTTCATTGGTAATATAAGATCAGAAAGGAAACTAATGAAAAAGGTGAAAATCATGACATCCAAAACCATATTGTCTCAGTATGCTGAACAACTATAGACTTTCTAAGGCTAGCTTTTAAGAAATAAATATTATCTGTTTGAGTGCAATGATGAGGTGTTTGTTTTGGAAAGCTGTCACTCAAAATACAAGGAAAAAATTGTAATTGTTAAATCCAATTGCTTTTTATATGATTCAATTTTTCATGGGTAAATTTCTACAACTATTGTCCCAAGAAATATCTTATCTGTCAAAAAAGATCCCAAATGCAACACTTGTAACCTAGTTTATAGAATAGCATGCATATGTCACATAATAAGCTTATATCATTACAGGTGAATCCTTATGCCAGAGTTGAAATATGAATCTTCAAATGCATTTAGCTAGATACAAGTTCTTTGGTGTTCCAGTTGGATCAACTGTTCATCACTTTAGCTATTATCTCAGCTTGAAGGTATATATTTTTTATGTATTATCTATAATGACCGGCCGGTTGATTTTAGTATTATACCCCAGTTCTCCTATTTATTCCTTATTCCATGCTCATTTTTTGCTATGTGACTTGTTGGGGTGGTTCGTTGGGTTCTGAAGATGTTTCGGAATGAATTGGACACTTAGTCCCAAGGTAAGAAGCCTAAGTTGAAAGAGTTGACCGGATGTTAATTTATGTGTAAATGACTCCGTAATGAAGTTTTGATGGTTCTGATAGCTCTGTATGGTAATTTTGGACTTAGGAGTGTGAACGGATATTGATTTGGAGGCCCGTATGTGATTTTGGCTTGAATTGCCGAAAGTTGAAAAAGTTGAAATTTGGAGAGTTGAGGAGTTTGACCGAGAGTTAACTTTGTGGTTATTAGGCTCGGATTTTGGTTCCAGGAGTTATAATAGGTTAGTTGTATCATTTATGACTTTTGTACAAAATTTGAGGTCAATCGGAGTTGGTTTGGTATGTTTCGGCATTAGTTTTAGAAGTTAGGAGTTCATAAGTTCATTAGGCTTGAATCGATGTGAGATTCATGGTTTATTGTTGCTTGATGTAATTTGAGGCTTCGAACGAGTTCATATGATATTTTAGGACTTGTTGGTATGTTTGGTTGAGATCTAGGGGGCCTCGGGTGGATTTCAGATGGTTAACAAATTGAAATTTGACTTAGAAGATTTGCTAAAGTTGATGTCATGACTCTTGTTGGTTTCCTTTTACGCGATCACGAGTGGAAGTTTGCGACCACGAAGAGTTGTTTGGCGACTGGTGGAAGTTGTTCTATGCGATCGCGAGAATGGGTCTGCGATCGCGAAGCTTGGAGAGTCAGTGCTAAGCCAATGCATGTGTTGGGTCACATCCGCGAAGAAGGAAAGATAAGGCTAGGGAAGTCCACGTGATTGTTCTTCACGATCGCGTTAAGGAGTCCGCATTCACGTAGGTTGATGGATCTATGCATCGCGTTCGTGGTGGTTTATTCGCGTTCGCGAAGGGTACTTTGAGGGAAGCATAATTTTGTTGGGTAGAATATAAGATTCAAAAACGAGGGTTAGAGTAATATTTCATAATTGGACTTTGGGAGCTCGGATTGAGGCGATTCTTGGAGGTATTTTCAAGGAATTGATTGGGGTAAATGATCCTAACTCAGATTTGGTTAATATACATGAATCTATACTTGATTTTACCATTTAATTAATGTTTTGAGTTGGAAAAATTGGAAAAAATTGTAGAAACTTCATAGACTTAAATTTGGGGATTTGAAGGTCGAGTTGAGATTGCAATTGAGTAATTTTGGTATTGTTGGACTCGTTGTCGAATGGGTGTTCGGATTTAAATAATTTTTTGGTTTTCGAGATGTGGGCACGGGGTTGACTTTTTGACTTTGGTTAAGAACTTAGCTTCATCATGTGGAATCAATTCCTATGGCTTATATTAATATTATTACATTATTTTTGGCTAGATTCTAGCCTTCCGGAGATTGATACGTGTGGGAAAGGCTTGCTAGCAGAGTGACATGATTTTTTTTAGGTAAGTATCTTATTTAAACTCGGTTGAGGCACTAGTTGCCTTAGTTGTTATGATAGCTACATGCTATTGGGTGCGCACATGTGTGGGGATGAACCGATGTGTGGACACCCGGGTTTATTTATTCATGTTTGGGTTGTGCTCAGGCTCTCATAAACCTAGAATTTGACTATTAAATCTTTAACTATTATACTTCACAAATTTGTAATATTGTTGTAAACTATTGGGGCCATGTTTGAGGTCACATAGGGGTTTGATCCCTTAATGACTGATAAATGTTATCCTTTGATGAAAATTTACCAGTTTGAGCTATGATAGTACACTTGTATATGCCTATGCTTAGAATGTCGTTTATACCAAAACAGGAGCATGAGATATGTTATTCACTCATTTCATACATGTATATTTGTTTAATTGCTCATGTATGATGTGATTGGACTGGATGCATGTGACCACACCGGGCAGATTGTGTTGTTATGCCTGCGACCACGCCGGGCAAATTGTGGTGTTATGCATGTGACCACGCCAGGCTGGCAGCACGTTGAATGTTTCGTGGTTGCGTATGGATATGGATCCATACCCCTAGGGTTACCCTCTCATGTTTCTCTCTTGATGGCATAAACGCGGTTATTGAGAATACTGATCAGTGGTTTGGAATGGATATGGAAAAGTTGAGGTTATTTGGCTAGTGTTTTGTTGGATTTTGTGTTTCATCTTTACTTGCAATTTCCTGATCATTTATCTGATTTAGCTGCATATCACCTCAATGTGCCAAGATATTGTCTGAGTAGAGTATTTGTGAAACTGTACATATACACACACGAATTTTTTCTCCCTAAACTTGATGAGTTGATTTCAATATAGTTTTGTACCGGAATTAAAGATGAAACAACATAGGTGATAGCTACTATCATTAATATTTTGTGCTCATTTTACCTTGCCGTGTTAATTTACGATACTTATTGAGTATATTGGGTCGGTTGTACTCATACTACACTTTACACTTAATTGTGTAGATCGAGGTATGGGGACCAGTTATCAGTAGTAGGTTGCTTTTCGGACTATCTACTAAAGGCGAGGTAGAGTTGCATCCTTGGTTGCAATTTGAGCTGTCTTTTCCTTTCATATTGTTGTTATAGTTCATACAGTGTATTTATTGCTTAGTTTCATACTTGTATTCCATTATAGTAGCTCATGACTCCGTACTTACTAATTTTTGGGGGGATTTACACTATATTAGCACTTTTTATTTTATTGAGACCTTAGGTTTATGCTATTTCTATGAATTTCATATTATGTTGCCTTCGTTATTATATTTCGGCTTGCCTAGTTGGTATGTTAGGCGCCATCACGATGGGTTAAGATTTTGGGTCGTGACAAGTTGGTATAAGAGCCTTTGGTTTATAGGTATTATGAGTCATGAGTAGTTTTAGTAAAGTCTTGCGGATCGGTACGGAGACGTCTGTATTTATCTTCGAGAGGCTACCAAACCCTTAGGAAAACTTCACTTTCTTGTGTTCTTGTGTTCTTGTCGTCCAGATTTGTTGAATCCGAAAACTAAACTTCTGCTATTCTATTCTCTCATAGATGGTGAGGACACATGCTATCAGAACAGGTGGACGGCCACCAGTACCACCCGCTAGGGCCGCGATAGAGGCTGAGGTACAGCTCGTACATCAGCTAGAGCAGAACTTGTAGACCCACCAGTTGCTCCAGCTCAGGAGAAGATCCTAGATGTGGTTGAGCTGGTAGGACCAACTCAAGCACCGGTTGCGCCCATTGTGATTCCAGGACTTCAGGAGGTTTGGACCAGATATTGACTATATGCACTAGCCTTGCTCAGGCAATTTCAGTTCAGGCCGCACCATCCACTTCTCAGGCTAGGAAAGGTGCTTAGACTTCCACCGCCCGTACTCCAGAGCAGGTGATGCAGGTACTTCAGACACCGGGGCTACTACCAGCCCAGCCGATTGCAGTTGCTTAGTAGGTGGGTCCCCATATGAGTGACGAGGAGCAGAAGAGACTAGAGAGGTTTAGGAGGCTCAAGCCTCTATCATTCAGTGGGACTAAGTCAAAGGATGATCAAGACTTCTTGGATAGATGCCAGTGGATTCTTCGCACGGTAGGTATTCTGGAGACTAGTGGGGTCTCATTTACTACTTTTTAGTTGCCGGGGGCAGCCTTCAGATGGTGGGAGGCCTATGAGTAGATCAGGCCATTCGCGGCTACACCACTTATATGGCACGAGTTCTCCATTCTCTTTTTGGTTAAATTTGTGCCGCCGACCCATAGGAAGGAGCTGCGTAGGCAGTTTGAGCAGCTACGCTAGGAGGGTATGTTCGTGACCTAATATCAGATAAGATTTTTAGAGTTGGCTCGTCACGCGATCCGGTTGGTTCCCACAGAGAGGGAGAGGATTAGGAGGTTCATTGATAGCCTCAAATAAGGATTGCGTTTTGTTATGACTCGAGAGATTGCATTAGGTTCTAGGTTCAACGAGGTGGTTAATATTGCTAGGCGGCTTGAGAAAGTTCATAGTCAAGAGCGTGAGGATAGGGAGGCCAAGAGGCCTCATTGTTCGGGTGGTTTCAGCGGTGATTCTTCCGGATGAGAGTCTCATCAAGATAGGGGTTGTCCTTATAAGCCCACTTAGATGGCTCGTTCGATTCATCGTGGTGCATCAGTTGGCCATAGTTCCTACATCGCTCGTTCGAGTTAGTCATCCTTCAGTGCGTTACCAGAATAGAGTTCTTACCATGTTTCACCTTCCCAGTCTTCTACAAGTAGTTCCTTAGGTTATCAGGGTCAGCAACCCGTCAGGAGGGATTGCTACGAGTGCGGGGATTTTGAGCCATCTCCAGATATATTTCCCTAGATTATTGAATCGGGCACCATAGTAGAGGTCCCATGCTATGACTTCCACTTTTACCACCCACTCAGTTAGCTCAAGATGGAGCTCAGGCAGCTAGAGGTCGCCTTAGAGGGGGAGGTCGATGAGGTGGCAGTCAAGCTCGATGTTATGCTTTCCCTGCTAGGCCAGAGGCTGTTGCTTCAGACGTAATGATCACAATATTGTCTCAGTATGCCGCAAAGATACTTCTATATTATTTGACCGTAGTTCTTCTTATCCATATGTATCATCATATTTTTCTCGCTATTTGGATATGCCCCGTGAGTCCTTAGTTTCACATGTTCATGTATCTACACCAGTAGGCGATTCTATTATTGTGGACCATGTGTACCGGTCGTGTGTGGTGACTATTGGGGGATTGGAGACTTAAGTTGATCTCTTATTGCTTAGTATAGTTGATTTTGACGTGATTCTAGGTATGGATTGATTGTCCCCATGTCATGCTATTTTGGATTATCATGCTAATATCGTGATGTTGGTGATACCGGGGTTACCTCGGATCGAGTGGATAGGTTCTTTGGACTATGTTCCCAATAGGGTAATTTCATGTCTGAAGGCCTAACAGATGATTGGGAAGGGGTGTTTGTCATATTTAGCTTTTGTGAGGGATGTTGGTGCTGATACTCTTACTATTGGTTCTGTCTCGATAGTGCAAGACTTTTCGGGTGTGTTTCTTGCAGACCTGTGGGGCATGCCACCTGATAGGGATATTGATTTTGGTATTGACTTGGTGCCGGGAACTTATCCCATTTCTATTCCCCCATGCCGTATGGCACCAGCGGAGTTGAATGAATTGAAATAGCAGCTTTAGGAGCTTCTTGATAAGGGGTTTATTAGTCCTAGTGTATCTCCTTGGGATGCACCAGTTCTGTTTGTGAAGAAGAAGGATGGTACTATGCAAATGTGCATTGTCTATAGGCAGTTGAACAAAGTTACAATTAAGAATAAGTATTTTTTGCCGCACATTGATGACCTATTTGACCAGCTTCAGGGAGCTAGAGTGTTCTCTAAGATTGATTTGAGGTTTGGGTATTACCAGTTGAAGATTCGAAACTCGGATATTCTGAAGACAACATTCAGGACCCGCTATGGTCATTTTGAGTATTGTAGCCTCGTTCCCCCATTTATTTCTTATTCCATGCTCATTTGTTATTATGTGACTTGTCGTGGTGGTTGGTTGGGTTGCGGGGATGTTTCGAAATGAACTGGACACTTAGTCCCAAGGTAGGAAGCCTAAGTTGAAAGAGTTGACTGAATATTGACTTATATATAAATGACTATAGAATGAAGTTTTGATGGTTCCTATAGCTCCGTATGGTGATTTTGGACTTAGGAGTATGACAAGATATTGATTTGGAGGCTCGTAGGTGATTTTGGCTTGAATTGGCAAAAGTTAGAAAAGTTAAAGTTTGGAGAGTTGAGTAGTTTGACTGAGAGTTGACTTTGTGGTTACTGAGCTCAGATTTTTATTCTAGAAGTTAGAATAGATCCATTGTGTCATTTATGACTTGTGTACAAAATTTGAGGTCAATCGGAGTTGGTTTGGTATGTTTCAGCATTGGTTTTGGAAGTTAGGAGTTTATAAGTTCATTAGGCTTAAATCGATGTGCAATTCATGATTTTAGTATTGTTTGATATGATTTGAGGCTTCGAACGAGTTTGTATGATGTTTTAGGTCTTGTTGATATGTTTGGTTGAGGTCCCCGTGGGCCTCGGGTGGATTTCGGATAGTTAACGAATTGAAATTCGACTTGGAAGATTTACTGAAGTCGTTGTCATAACTGTTGTTGGTTTCCTAGTACGCGATCGCGAGTGGAAGTTTGCGATCACAAAGAGTTGTTTGGTGACTAGTGGAAGTTGTTATATGCGATCACGAGAATGGGTCTGCGATCATGAAGCTTGGGGAGTCAGTGCTACCGAACACGTGTGTTGGGTCGCGTCCGCAAAGAAGGAAAGAGGAGGCTGGGTAAGTCCACACGATTGTTCTTCGCGAACGTGTGAAGGAGTCCGCGATCGTGTAGGTTAATGGCTCTATGCATCACCTTCGTGGTGGTTTATTCACGTTCGTGAAGGGTAATTTGAGGGCAGCATAATTTTGCTCTTCGCGATCGTGAGGGACTTTCCGTGATCACAAAGAGGAGCACCTGAGCATAATATAAGATTCAAAAATAAGGGTTAGAGTAATATTTCATAATTGGACTTTGGGAGCTTGAACTGAGGCGATTCTAGGAGGGATTTTCAAGGAATTGATTGGGTTAAGTGACTCTAACTCGGATTTGGTTAATATACATAAATCTATTATTATTTTTACCGTTTAATTAGTGTTTTAGGTTGGAAAAATTGGGGAAAATTGTATAAACTTCATAGACTTTAATTTGGGGATTTGAAGGTCGAGTTGAGATCGGAATTGAGTAATTTTGGTGTCATGACCCAAGTTCTCCCTCCATGAACTGTCGTGACGGTACCTAGTCTCTACGACTAGGTAAGCCTAATAAATTGCAAAAAAAGGGAAATGAAATACGAAACTAGCAAGTTACGGATAAAACATAATAAAAGAGTCTAAAAATGCCGCTCGATAAATTCAATACATACTCTCAATACTGAATCAAACTCCCAAAACCTGGTATCTCATGAAATCACAACCTGTAGAAACACTATATAGTGTTCTAACTCCAAAATGTCTAATCAAAAGTAAATACAGGAAGTCTAAAGCTAGAGGGGATAATAGAGAGGGACTTCTGGATCTGCGGAAATGACAGATATACCTCGAAGTCTCTGATATCACTCGCCTCACTGGTAGAATGGCTGAGCAGAAGAACCTAGATCTGCACATGAAAAACATGTGTAGGAAAGGGCATGAGTACACCACAGCAGTACCCAGTAAGTGCCAAGCCTAACCTCGGTCGAGTAGTGACGAGGAAGGTCAGGGCCCTACTAGTTACATATATATATATATATATATAGAACAAGGTAAAAACAATATGAAGTGCGATAGTAAAATTGAAAAAACTAACAGTCGATAAAGAGTAAAATCACAGACAGAATATACTCAGTACATAGAGATAGCAACAGGGGATCTCCCAAGATATCGTCCCGTAGCCCCAAACGTAAATGTGCAGAGGATATCCCGGGATATTGTCCCATAGTCCGAATCATAAATATACAAGGGAATCTCCTGGAATATCGATCCGTAGTCCCAAAGTAAATATCCAGTACAGGGGAATCTCCCGGGATGTCGTCCCGTAGTCCCAAATAACGTTCAGGGGGATCTCCCGGAATACCGATCTGTAGTCCCAAAGTAAACATGCTGGGGGATCTCTCGGGATATCATCCCGTAGTCCCAAAGTAAACACACAATAGTCTCAAGAAAGAATCTACAGTTCTATTCGAGAATAAATGGGAATTTCTACTCTAAACATGCTGCACAGAATACAAGTAAGCAGTTAAAGCAGGTAAGACAATTAAATCACATAAGCATGCTTTTCCTAAGCTAAACAAGAGGTTTCAAATACAAGTATTGCTCAATTACAAGAAAAACACAGATATTTACTTAATGAAAATGGGTTTTTCCAACATTTAGCACGTGTGCGCACTCGTCACCTCACGTACACAGCATTCATATAACAACAATACCAAATCCTAAGGGAAGTTCCCCGACACAAGGTTAGACAAGACACTTACCTCGAACCAGCTCAAATCAATCCGAAATCACGCTCTTGCCACGAGTATCCAACTCCGAGTGGCCTAAATCTAGTCAAATCAATTTCATAATGTAAATATAACTACAAACAACGAATTTAGCTAAAGGAATCGAAGCTAAGGTAAGAAAATAGAAAAATGCCCAAATATCCTCCCCGGGCCCACGTCTCGGAATCGGGTAAAAGTCACAAATTATGAACACCCATTCACTCATGAGTCTAACCATACCAATTTCACTCAAATCTGATACCAAAATCTTGATCAAAATCTCAAAATTAGACCTAAGAACTTTTCCCCAATTTTTCACCCCAAATCCGAAATTAGATGATGAATTCATGTTTAGATTAATGGGTTATAATCAAAAAGGAGTTAGGAATCATTACCCACAAACTTCCACCGAATATCTCTCTAAATTTCACCTCCTACCGAGCTCTCAATCCAATTTTTGAGTTATGAACTCAAACCCTCGATTTTCTCTATTTTCTGCCCAGCGATTTCCGCTTCTGTGAGGGATTAACAGCGCCTACGGTCCCGCCTCTGCGGCCAACACTCTGCACCTGCAAATTTTCATTAAACGGCCAAATTCCGCACCTGCGCCTACTTACTCGAAGATGCGGTCCTTGGGCCGTATCTGGGACCAACTTCACTTTTGCCTTAGATCGCACCTGCGATTCCCATACCGCTTCTGCAACGCCACACCTGCGGTCCAAGCTCCGCAGGTGAGAAACCAATAGGTTCAAAAACTTCAGCAAATTTCCTAAGTCCAAATTCCTTTTCGTTAAGCATCCAAAACTCACCCGATGCCCCCGGGACCTCAATCAAACATATCAACCAGTCCTAAAACATCGTACAAACTTAATCCAACCCTCGGATCATATCAAACAACGCTAAAACCACGATTCACCCTCCAATCCAAGCCTAATTAACTTGAAATTTCAAGAATTCTACATCCGATGCCGAAACCAACCAAACCATGCCCGATTGATCCCAAATTTTGCACACAAGTCACATTTAATACTACGGAGCTATTCCAACTTTCGAAATCGGATTTTGACCCCGATATCAAAATCTCACTATCGATCCAGAAACTTCCAAATTCAACTTTCGACATTTCAAGCCTAAATAAGCTACGGACCTCCAAAACACAATCCGAACACGCCCCTAATCCCAGAATCACCCAACGGAGCTAATGGAATCAACGGAATTCCATTTCGGTCCATCTTCACATTGTTCCGACTACGACCTAAATTTTAAAGCTTAAGCTCTCATTTAGGGACTAAGTGTCCCAAAACACTCCGAAACTCCAAACGACTCCTCTCGGCAACTCACAATAGCAGAAATGAACACAGGGAAAGCAATTAATAGAGGATCGGGGCCTTAATTCTTAAAACGACCGATCGAGTGGTTACATCCTCCCCCTCTTAAAACATTCATTCGTCCTTGAACGAGCATAGAGACATACCTGAAGTGGTGAAAATATAGGGGTAACGGCTGCACATATCCTGCTTGGTCTCCCAAGTCGCCTCCTCGACCGGCTGACCCCGCCACTGAACCTTCACTAATCCAATGTTCTTTGACCTCAGCTGTCAAACCTACTTGTCCAATATAGCCACTAGCTCTTCAACATAAGATTAATCCTTGTCCAACTAGACTGAACTAAAATCCAACACGTGCGACGTATCACCGTGATTCCTCTAAAGCATCGAAACATGAAATATCGGATGAACTCCTGCCAAGATGGGAGGTAAGGCAAGCTCATAAGAAACCTCCCTAACACGTCTCAATACCTTAAAATGACCAGTAAACCTCAGACTCAATTTCCCCTTCTTCCCAAATCTCATAACGCCCTTCATAGGTGAAACCCGAAGCAAGACCCGCTCTCCAACCATATAGGAAACATCACGAACCTTCCGGTCCATATAACTCTTCTATCTGGATTGGGCTGTGCGAAGTCTATCCTGAATCACCTTAACCTTCTCCAAGGCGTCCTGAACCAAGTCTCCAAGGCGTCTGGAATACCATGCAGACGAACAATCTCCCAGATATAAATCTCTGCCAACCGCTCCGAAGAATAGGTAGTACACACAGGAATGAAATGCGCGGACTTGTTCAGCCGATCCACAATCACCCAAATGGCATCAAACTTTCTCAAAGTTCGTAGGAGTCCAACTACGAAGTACATGGTGATCCGCTCCCACTTCCACTCTGGAATCTCTATCTGCTGAACCAGACCACTCGGTCTTTGGTGCTCATACTTTACCTGTTGACAATTGAGGCACCGAGCTACAAATCAAACTATATCCTTCTACATCCGCCTCCACCAATAGTGTTGTCTCAAATCCTGGTATATCTTTGCGGCACCCGGATGGATGGAATACCACGAACTATAGGCCTCATCTAGAATCAACTCCCGAAGCCCATCAACATTGGGTACACATACCCGACACTGCATCCTCAACACCCCGTCATCACCAATGGTCACATCTCTGGCATCACCATGTAGAACCCTGTCCTTGAGGAGGAGCAAATGAGGGTCATCACACTGATGCTCTCTTATACGATCAAACAAGGAAGACCGAGAAATCACGCAAGTTAGAACCCGAGTGGGCTCCGAAAGATCCAATCTCACAAACCGGCTGGCTAAGGCTTGAACATCCATCGCCATGGGCCTCTCCGCTACTAGTAGATAAGCCAAACTCCCCAAACTCTCCACCCGGCGACTCAAAGCATCGGCCATCACATTGGCCTTGCCCGGGTGATACAAGATAGTGATATCATAGTCCTTCAGTAGCTCTAACCACCTCTTCTGGCACAAATTAAGGTCTTTCTGCTTGAACAGATGCTGCAAACTCCGATGATCCGTATAAATCTCACAAGGAACACCGTACAAATAATGACGCCAAATCTTCAAGGCGTGAACAATAGCAGCTAACTCGAGATCATGGACATGATAATTCTTCTCATATACCTTCAACTATCTGGACACATAGGCAATCACCCTACCGTCCTGCATAAATACCGCTCCAAGGCCAATCCTCGAGGCATCACAGTAGATAGTATAAGACCCCGAACTTGTAGGCAATATCAATACTGGGCTATAGTCAAAGTTGTCTTGAGTTTCTGGAAGCTCTCCTCACACTCTTCCGTCCACTGGAACAGAGCACCCTTCTAGGTCAGCTGGGTCATAGGTGCTGCGATAGATGAAAACCCTTAACAAATCGACGGTAATAACCCGCCAAGCCAAGAAAACTACGAATCTTTGTAGCTGAGGATGGTCTAGGCCAACTCTGCACTACTTCCACCTTTTTTGAATCCACCTTGATCCCTTCATTCGATAGCCCGTGACCCAAGAATGCCATGGAATCCAACTAAAACTCACATTTCGAGAACTTCGCATATAATTTCTTTTCTTTCAAAGTCTGAAGCACTATCCTCAGGTGTTGCTCATGATCTTCCTGACTCCGAGAGTATACCAGAATATCATCAATAAAGACAATGAAAAACGAGTCAAGATATGGCCGGAACACGCTGTACATCAAGTGCATAAAGGCTGCTGGGGCATTGGTCAGCCCAAATGACATATCAAGGAACTCGTAATGATCATACCGACTCTTGAAAGCAATTTTCGAGATATCTGGCTCCCCAGTCTTCAACTCATGATAACCTGAACGCAAATCGATCTTAGAAAACACTCGTGCACCCTGTAACTGGTCAAACAGAACATCAATACAAGGCAAAGGATACCGGTTCTTCACTATAACTTTGTTCAACTGGCGATAATCAATGCACATACATATAGAACCATCCTTTTTCTTCACAAACAAGACAGGAGCACCCCAAGGTGATACATTGGGCCGAATAAAACCTTTGTCAAGCAATTCCTGCAATTGCTCCTTCAACTCATTTAACTTAGGAGGAGCCATACGATAAGAAGGAATAGAAATGGGCTGAGTGCCCAACAATAAATCAATGCCGAAATCAATTTCTCTGCCACGAGTATCCAACTCTGAGTGGCCCAAATCTAGTCAAATCAATTCCATAATGTAAATATAACTACAAAAAAGGAATTTAGCTAAAGGAAACGAAGCTAAGGCAAAAAAATAGAAAAATGCCCAAAAATCCTCCCAGGGCCCACATCTCGGAATCGGGTAAAAGTCACAAATTATGAACACACATTCACTCACGAGTCTAACCATACCAATTTCACTCAAATTCGATACCAAAATCTTGATCAAAATCCCAAAATTACGCCTAAGAACTTTTCTCAAGTTTTCCTCAATTTTCACCCCAAATCCAAAATTAGATGATGAATTCATGTTTAGATTAATGAGTTATAATCAAAAAGGAGTTAGGAATCATTACCCACAAACTTTCTCCGAAAATCTCTCCAAATTTCACCTCCTATCGAGCTCTCAATCCAATTTTTGAGTTATGAACTCAAACCCTCGATTTTCTCTCTTTTCTGCCCAGTGATTTCCACTTCTGCGAGGGGTTAACATCACATATGGTCCCGCTTCTGCGGCAAACACTCCGTGCCTGCGGATTTTCATTAAACGGCCAAATACCGCACCTGCGCCCACTTACTCGCAAATGCGGTCCACTTCTGCGGTCCTTAGGCCGCATCTGCGACCAACTTCACTTATGCCTTAGACCGCATATATGATTCCCAAACCTCTTCTGCGGCGCCGCACCTACGGTCCAAGCTCCGCATGTGCGAAACCAATAGGTTCAACAACTTCAGTAAATTTCCTGAGTCCAAATTCACTTCTGTTAAGCATCCAAAACACACCCGAGGCCCGCGGGACCTCAACCAAATATACCAACCAGTCCTAAAACATCATACAAACTTAATCCAACCCTCGGATCACATCAAACAATGATAAAACCATGATTCACCCTCCAATCCAAGCCTAATTAACTTGAAATTTCAAGAATTCTACATCCAATGTCGAAACCAACCAAACCATGCCTGATTGATCCCGAATTTTGCACACGAATCACATTCAACACTATGGAGTTATTCCAACTTTTGGAATCAGATTTCAACCCCGACATCAAAATCTCACTATCGATCCGGAAACTTCAAAAATTCAACTTTCGGCATTTCAAGCTTAAATAAGCTACAGACCTCCAAAACACAATCTAAACATGCCCCTAAGCCCGGAATCACCCAACGGAGCTAACGAAATCGACAAAATTCCATTCTAAGGCCGATGTCGCGCCCCCTTTTCCCTTTTTTGATAATGGAGAAGTCCGGGTTTCGACATTCATGGGGGGGTAATAACTCATTTCCTTTTGGGAATCGGGTATTTTGAAGAGTCGCCACCTAACTGATTATGGTGCGTTAGGGCACCTAGAGGGATTAACTCTTGGACTGGTTTACGATTACCAGAAATTTAGGGTTAGGGCTTGAAATAACCTTGAGTGGAAGGTGTTAGGCACCCCTCTCGGTCCACAATGGTGGATCCCGGCCGAACTTATACTTATGAATTAATCTTTTTAACAAATAAACGGTTTAAGAACATATTTGCAAATAAAGGGGCAGGTTTTAGACATTATATGACTCAAATAATGAGACAAAAGGAAAGACTTGAGCAAATTGCATACATATAGAAAAGTGAAGTTTAAACAATGGGAATTTGGGAAGGAGGGGTCCTAGGTTGGTTAGCCTACAGGATCATCCCACACAATGCCCGGTAAACACTCCTCAATGAGGGGCTACACGTGACATTAGCGCGTAGTCATCATATCCTCACTACTCAATCCCCTCCCCTTGGTCATAGCCTAAAGCGTTCTAATAACCTTAACAGATGTCCTATGCATGCACTACACGTTCCTTCCTTGTGGCCCTGGAGGTATTTAGGACCTCTGCTTTTGGACAGTTCTAGACCTTCCTAAGGTTTTAAAGGATAAAAGTCTAGGCATTAATCAAGAACATGTAGGACTGCATTTAAGGAGAACAGATTATTGGCTCACAGTCACCTCCACAAATAGAACAAGTAAATGCACATCTTCAAACAATCAGTCAGGTATTTAAGAGAAAATCCTAGAACATGATATCTAGGTGAGCAGGGATTATGCAGTATTGACTTAGGGCAAAGTGTAGAAAATCCTATTTAGCTTGCCTACTAATTTAGACCTGTTAAACCTAAACAATTTTAAATAACAAAGCACAGTTTCAGAGTTGCAGAATTTAAATCGCCCTAGAGGCTTGCCTAAACGCATAACAGTGATGTCCTAAGAGCATGATATCTACATTTATTAGGTAAAACAATGAACAGTTTTAAACGGACACTTGAGATCCTTAGACATGCTTTCTAGTGATAGTAAATTAAGGCAGTGTTGAAAACTCATTAAAGAGACAGACATTTGATTAAACCAATTCGAAAGAACTATCATGGATTAAACTGATTTGTTTAACTAAATTGATTTTAAGTTCTATAGGCAGGATTTCTGATTTTAATTCCTATAGGCATGGTATCTAATTGTTAAGAGTTGAATTTCGAACTTATAGGCATGATTTCTAGTGAGACGAATGTAGATACATGCAGTGGCAGAAATTGAAGTCAATCACTTTACACTCTACAGGCATGGTATCTAATTATAAAGTTGATTTTAACCCTATAGACATGATTTGAAAGCAAAGCAAACATAAAAAAGTATTAAAATTATCCTATAGGAATGGCATCTACCCGAGTTACCCGATAGATATGTAGCTACCCAACCCTTTTCACTAATCTGTCCAATGTTGTTTACAATTAATTATTACATACCAGCTGAATAAATTACATAAACAATAAAAAAGAAGAAATTAACTATAGGGAGCCTGAAGCAGGCCCAAATGACTTCCCCAATCCTCTAATAGCCTCAAATGCCAAGGTTCCATAGACAATATCTTGTCTAGGTGTGTCAAAGTTCACTAAGGACCTCACGGATCTCAGGCAGTGCTCACACCTATACTTTTCTCAAACAAGAACTGATTTAGGTGCAGTGTGGAAAGGCCAGCTCTGACATGCTAGAGTTCAGAAAAATCTCAACGATCTCAAGGCAGTACACATGTCAGAGGGGCAGAACCTAATATTCTAGGAGTAGTGTGAGAGTGCTTGACATAGTTTTGTTTTGAAAATAGTATAGAGATGACTTCAGAAGTAGGAAAGTTTTTTTCCAAAAAACAGGAAATAACTTAGTGGTAAAAGACAGTTTGAGAAGAGTATCAAGCAGCAGACAAGCAATTGGTCATATTCAGATCACTTAACAATAGAACTTCACATGGGAATGAAAGGATTGTGGCACATAAAAATCACCTCAGGGTACATGAATAGGGATAGTAGAAACATACAGTCACAAACTGCATACACAATTAGGATCTTGGAGACTTAGTAAATAGTTTAGAACATAAATAATAGTTGGCATGTCTTGAACAGGATTTAGGCATATAGTTTGGACATGCTAAGTAAAGAAGTAAGCAGAATATAAAACATGCATTGAACAGGACAGAATTTTAGACATATTAAGCAAAATAGTAAGTAGGAGAGCGGGCAGAATGTAAAACATACATTGAATAGGACAGAACTTTAGATATGCTGAGCAAAGAGATAAACAGGATTACAAGTTGAAATCACAATTGGTGGACTAAGGCAGGAATGAAACACATAGGCTTTGATTTTCAAAACTTAATTAGGGACATACCAGTTAAGGAGAGCATACACAAAGTATAGAGCAGTGTAGTACAATAACTAGCCTTGGCTTACAGCTGGCTAGTTCAATAGAAGTAGCAAGTAACAGAAAAGAGCAGAAAGCTTAAGTATAAGAGAGAGTTTTTGAACTAGTGTTCGTTGTTATTGTCCCTTGAACTTAAAAGAAGAGGAGGTTTATATAATAATCAAAAGCTTGACACATAAGGTAAGAGATCAATTAAGTAGTAAATCAGGGAAGTCATACGTAAATCAGCAAGATCCTCCCTTAATCAAGGGATAGTTCAATCAATGGTAAAATATACCAAGTATTTAAGGAAAAGAATAAAGTAAAGTTTAGGTATATAATAGGTAATTAGGGGTAAATGCACAACAGTTTAATTAAGGAAATAAATTAATAAATAATCAGCGGAATACAAACATGGTAGGGAAAAACAATTAAGGCAGGCAAATTCAATCAAATTGAGTAAAGAGGTAAGAATCAAACGTTTAAAGGAAAGTGTTCAAATTAAACTAGGAATTAAGGGATTCAGAATAATCAAGGGTTCAGTCGAAGAGAAAGTCATGAAAGAAATAGCATGCTTAGCATATAAGATGAGGTAAAGCATGAGTAGTCAGGAAGCGATACATAATTTCAATAAAACAAAAGTTAAACAACACTGATTCAAGGAGAAGTATAGAAGTCTTGCACGAATAGTCAGTATGAACACAAGTACATAATATCAGTGAAAGTTCAAACTACGAAAATTCAGTAAAAGCATATTAGGACAAGAAAATCATGAGAAGTCACAAGAACCCAAGGCAAGAACATAATCAGATGTACCAATATTCAGAAAATCAAACGAAGAACCCCAAAAAATTAAGGTTTTTAATACAAACGGGCTAGGGTTATAGCAGGTTCATAAAATCAGCCAAAAAAATGTATGAGAAGCAGATGTTTAGACACAAAGAATTATCGAACAAATTTTAAAAAGAAATTCTGGAAACCCTAATTTTAGAAAAAGATGAAAATCACTTGAAATCATACGATTCTTGTAAAGAATCTCAAGGCTATTGTAAAACTCACAGGGACAAACTCAAATCACCTTAGATCTGTACAGATCTAGGAGGTTTTTAGAAAAAAAATTAGGGTTTCGAAGAGAACCATACAGAGATGAAGAAACCTGTTTAGAAAACCATAGATCGTAGCTAATATAGGATGATCTCACTCAAAATCACACCGAACGGCCTGGAACATGCGAGAGATAAGTAGATGCAAGTCGACATAGCCCTGGTCCCTTGAGGGCCTTAAAGATGGCAAGCATGATAGGAGAGAGGCCATTGGAGGCTTGAGAGGTGGTGAGAGGTTACCGGAGATAGCCATAGATGGGGTCAGTGAGATTGGGGATTAGGTTTAGGGTGAGAGCGTTTGCGAGCAGAGAGAATTTTAGGGCGGTGGTATAAGGTGGGAAATGGTTAGGGTTTGGGGGGGTATAGGTTAGTTTATTTTAGGTAATGAGAGATCTGGACCGTTGATCAAAATGATCAACGACCAGGATCTAACAGGAGCAGGGTCGAGTAGGTTTGTTAGGGTCAGACAGGTATTGGGCTTGGGTAATTTAATCAAAAATTGGGCTGGGTATTGGGGCTGAAATTGAAATGAAATTAGGCTAGATTTTAAATAGTCATTTTAACACTATATAATTTATAAGAAATAATAAATAATTTCTAAAAAATAATTCCGTGTACTAAAATTATTTAAAATAGTTATTTAATATTTTAAAAATATAAAATATCATTTTATGCATCAACAATGCAATTATGCATTGATAGGGCTAGTATTACAAATATATGCAAATTAGCTTAAAAATGCAAATGCAATTGTAAAAAAAATGTAATAAAATATTTAAACAATATTTTGTCATAAATTATAAATTTAGATGGCTAAATCGCTACAAAAATAATTTGAAGGATAATTATTGGAAATTTTATGAGCAAAAGGGAAGAAATAAATCAATTTGAAGCCTTTAAAATTATAGAAAAATTATAAAAATGCTTATGCATGCTTATATATGCATATATGCTATTTTGAAAGTATATATACGTATTAAAAATATATAGGGAAAAATTGGGTATCAACAGCCGTCTTCACATTGTTCCGACTACGGCCCAAATTCTAAAGCTTAAGCTCTCATTTAGGGACTAAGTATCCCAAAACACTCAGAAACTCCAAACGAATCCTTCCAGCAACTCACAATAGCAAAAATGAATATGGGGAAAGTAGTTAATAGGAGATCGGGGCGTTAATTCTTAAAACGACCGGCCGGGTCGTTACATTTGGTATGGTTGGGCTCGTTGTTGAATGGGTATTCGGATTTTTTAAATTTTGTTGGATTCTGAGACGTGGGCCCGGGGTTTAATTTTTGGGTTGACTTTTTTACTTTGATTAAAGAACTTATCTTTATCATTTGGCTAGGTTCGAGCCTTCCGGAGATTGATACGCGTGGGAAGGGCTTGCTAGCAGAGTGATTTGATTTGTTTGAGGTAAGTATCTTATTTAAACTCGGTTGAGGCACTAGTTGCTTGAATTTTTGTGATAGCTCTATGCTATTGGGTGCGCATACGCATGGGGATGAACCTATGTGCGGACACCGGGGCTATTTATTCATGTTCGGGTTGTGCTCAGGTTCTCATAAGCCTAGAATTTGACTGTTAAATCGTTAACTATGATGCTTCACACATTTGTGACATTGTTGTGAACTATTTGGGCCATGTTTGAGGCCACATAGAGGTTTGATCCCTGAATGGCTGATAAATGTTATCCTTTGATAAAAAAATTGCCGGTTTGAGCTATAAAAGTACACTTGCACATGCCGACACTTAGCATGTCTTTTGTACCAGTCCAAGAGAATGAGATTTGTTATTCACTCGTTTCATACATGTATACTTATTTAATTGCTCATGTGTGATGTGATTGGACTAGATGCTTGTGACTACGCCGAGTGAATTGTGTTGTTATGTATATGACGATGTCGGGCGGATTATGTTGTAATGTATGTGATCACGCCGGACAGATTGTGGTGTTATGTCTGTGACCATCGGGCGGATTGTACTATTATGGTTGTGACCACGCTGGGCGAGTTATGATATTGAGCTTGTGATCACACTGGGCTGGTAGCACATTGAATTGGTCGTGCTTGCTTGTGGATATGGATCCATCCCCCTAGGGTCAACCTCTCATGTTTCTCTCTTGATGGTGTACACACAGTTATTGAGAATACTGATCAGTGGTTTGGAACGAATATGAAAAATTGAGGGAATCTGGCTAGTATTTTGTTGGATTTTGCATTTTCTCTTTACTTGCAATTTCCTTGATCATTTGTCTGATTTAGCTGCATATCACCTCTATATACCAAGATATTGTCTGAGTAGAGTATTTGAGAAACTGTACATATATACACACAGATGTTTTCTCACTAAACTTGATGAGTTGATTTCAATATCGTTCGGTACCGGAATTAAAAATGAAACTACACAGGTGAAAGGCAGTGTCATTAATAATTTGTGCTCATTTTACCTTCCCATATTTCTTTACGATACTTATTGAGTATATTGGGTCGGTTGTACTCATATTACACTCTACACTTAATTGTGTAGGTCCTGGTATGGGGACTAGTTATCAACAATAGGTTGCTTTTCGGACTATCTGCTAGAGGCGAGATAGAGCTACATCTTTGGTCGCAGTTTGACTTGTCTTTTCCCCTCATATTGTTGTTATAGTTCAGACAATATATTTATTGCTTAGTTTCAGACTTGCATTCAGTTGTAGTAGCTCATGACTCCGCACTTACCAATTTCTAGGGGGATTTACATTGTATTAGCTGTTTTTATTTTATTAAGACCTCAGGTTTATGCTATTTCTATGGATTTCATTATTATGTTGCCTTTTTAATTATGTTTCGGCTTGCCTAGTCGGTGTGTTAGGCGCCATCACGACGAGTTGAAATATTGGATTGTGATATTATCATTCCTGTTTATTTAATTCATATCTATTGGTACATTTAACATTGGTCTTTTGGTTAACAAAGCACATCCTGCAAATATTCAATGTAGTACTATACAAGGAAGGTATTTCTTTTTTTTTTCCTATCACGCATCAAAGATGATGTAAAGCAATTGCTACTTTTCTTGAGGACAAATTATGTTGAGTTGTAATTTGAAAATGCAACATTTAGAAAATGCTTTGTGATCTCAATGCGAGTGAACTTAATATTTACCAAAATTTAAATTTAGAAATATTTTATGTTACTAAGTTAATTAGTGATCCATTTTCAAAGTTCATCTAGATGGTCATGATATGAGATTTCTGTAAGTAGTTTAATGTCAGTTTGAGAATGCATATTTTATTTCTAGAATGAATCCACAACCCTATGAATCTTCAAACAGAATACCACCCAAACCACCCGATATTAATCAATCAAAACAAAAATAGTGTGGCATGAAGAACAAAGCGTCTTTTAGGGATATGCTAATATTCTCAGACCCAATGTTCTTTGCATCAAACTTGAGCCAATCCAACATCGAGCTGTCAGAATCTCTCTTAGAAGAAGAAGCATTTGAGCAATTAATGAAGTCTACCACACGAGGCATAAAAATGATCACACTTACATAGGAGGATATACAAAGAATATATGAGCCATGGAAGTTCTCTATCATTGTAATGCTCTTTGAAAAACGCATACTACATCAATACTTAAAAAAGAAAATTCAAAAGCTATGGCGCCCAACAGAGGATTTTTCATTAATCAACCTAGGGGAAGATTATTACATAATCTAATTTAAAAGAAAAGAAAAATATGTAGAAAGCCTTTCATAAAGGCTTGTGGTTCATCAATGGCCATTACCTCTCAATTGCAAAATGGAAGCCAAATTTCATAGCCACAAAAGAGAAATTGACAACTTCAACAGTATGGATTAGGCTACCACAACTACCAACAGATTTTTATGACGGAAAAATTCTGGAAAAAAATGGAAACTTCATTGGACGTCTATTAAAAATTGATGTTTGCACATCAACCACAATGAGGGGTCGTTATGCCAGACTTTGTATGGAGCTACCATTGGAGTTTCCAGTACAATCCTTCATATATATTGGTAACCACAAACAATATATCCACCATGAAGGTAAAAACTTCTTATGCAAAAATTGCGGAAGACTGGGACACGTAGTAGGTCAATGCATTTACATCCAAAAAGACAACAAGGAAAGTTCCTACCTAGGCTATGAACAACCAAATACAAAGGCGGAAGATCAAGAAGGAGGATGAAAAACAGTTTCCTTCAACAAGGGAAAAGGCATGTTCCAAAAAACAATCCAAAAAACACCTTGAATCCAATGGAGAAGTACGATGGCCCAGGTATCTCGATAAAATTATTCAATGCAAATACGGGCAAGTACATAGATACTCAAATCTTGCAATATAAAATGAAAGATCCTATACAAAACTTGGTTAGTAATGGTGGAAAAATTCCGGCTAGCCTAGAAATAAGCAATACCACCATACTAGTCCAAAACAACTTCTCACTTCTAGATGAAGAGGAATTGGTTCCAATCATTACCCCAACCACCAATCCCACCCCTACCACTGAAAACACTAATCCCACGCATGCTAATAGCCCTTTAAATATCCAACATTCTATTAATAATGCCAAGAATTCCCTCTGCCCTAAAGAGGAGACACAAACTCATCAAAATCCTCAGACAACACAGAGCTCAAACGATGGAAAACTTACCTCCATTCACAACCAGAGAATCCTCAATTATCTTTGTCCAACCTCCACAGGCTCAGGATTATCAGCCTCTCTCGTGGATGGAAATGGGTCTAATGGGACATGCAGTCTCATTCAGCATCTAAGTCAATGGCCAAGAGGCGATAGTAATCCTCTAAAACACTCAATATCTAGCACAGTTAATAACCGAGGGGATAAGGCTTGCAATGAACAACTACTTGAATCAAGTATGGCTCAACAATATCCTACACCCACTAGCACTTTCTATGAACCCTCACCTAGTGCATGCAATGAGAAATCAGTGGAACATGCCACCACATTTCAATCCGATACAACCCCAGAACATTCTCCCAGACATACCCTTCTTCCCATCATAAATGCTAACCCAACTGAACCATATCTTCATGCCATGGGAAAGAAATCAACAAGTTCAGGAACAACCAATGAATCAAATGAACCAACAACCACCATCGCCACACCCATATACAATGCAAGAACTAGATCAGGTAGAAGCATTCATAGAGGAGATAAGAGAACCTCTCAACCTAGGCTCGGAGCAGGTTCTAGAATTCTCAAACCTAGACGGGGTAAAAGTGTATCTCTTCACGGAGATGCAAGAGAAGAGGCATGTGCTCAACTACCCTCTTGCACTATACAATTGCTCGATGGATATCAGACCATCCCAATATCCAACAGTGGGCAACAGAGCCATGATTCTAGTTCCATCACTAAGAAGGAACCCTGACTTTCTATGAGGGGTGAGGGAGAATGGGACCCAACAAACATGAATTTAAATCAATCCGTGAACCATCAAACTAATTTCATCATCTAGAATATAGGGGGGGGGGGAAATAATGACAACCTTACAAGAAAGTTTAGGGAAATGATAGACACTCACAAGCCATGCATGGTAACTTTATTAGAAACTAAGATGATAAATCATGAACAAATGCTAAATGACTTTGGCTTCTCGGAGATGATAGAAGTGCCAGCAGAAGGTAAGTCAGGTGGCATGGTAGTTATGTGGAATCATGAAGTGGCCACTGTCCACAACTTCATCCGTAGGAACCAAGAGATTCATGCAATAATTGAGGTACTTCATATACGCAAAATTTGGTTATTCTCTTCTATTTATGTTAGTACTAACTGTCAATATAGAAATATTATGTGGGAAAATCTAGAAAATATTTATAAAAATTATAAAGGCCCATGGATGGTAGGAGGAGATTTTAATGACATTTTGGGGTCAAATGAGAAATTTTGGGGGGGGGGGAGACCTATTAACAATAAAAGGGCATATTACCTATGGTCAAAAGTTAATAAGTGTAACCTTATGGACATGGGCTACAAAGGTTGTAAGTATACGTGGTCAAACCATAGGCATAGAAATAAAGGCCTTATTATGGAAAGATTAGACAAAATCCTAAGAAATAAAGAATGGTCTGAGTTATTTCCAAATTGCTCTATAATTCATCTGCCTAAAATGTATTCTGGCCACAATCCTATTTTAATTGAGCTAATTCCTAGAAATAGACAAGGTCATGTACAACCTTTCCAACTAGAAACTTATTGGTGTTACTTGTTAGAAAAAATTGGCTTGGTACTGATTATTGTAGTGCCAACAAATATTTTATAGATAGCATTAAGTCTTGGAAAGACAAGACGTTTGGTGATATACTGGGGAAAAAAGAGAGAATTTTTTTAGCAAGGCTCCAAGGTATTCAAAACTCTAGGAATTATGCCCATAGTCTTTTCCTCCAATCTTTAGAATGCAATCTTAAGAAAGACTACAATGACATCCTAAAGATAGAAGAGGATTACTGGGAGATTAGATCTAGAATAATGTGGCTTAATAAAGGGGATGCAAATACCAATTTTTTTCATATATCTGCCTCAAGAAGAAGAAGAAGAAGAAGAAGAAATAAAATTGCTTTCTGTAAGGACGCCGTTGGTAATTGGATTAATGAACATCATTTGATCATGTCTTACGTGTTAAGTTTCTTTAGCAATATTTTCACAACCTCCCATTCATCTACAAGCTGGATTGATATTAGGGAAAAACATTCTAGTCATCTAAAATAAACCTTAATTCACTAGACAACCCTCTTTTAGACAATAAGATCAAGAGGGCTATCTTCTCATTCAAACCTTTCAAAGCGCCGAGGCCAGATGGCCTCCACCCTTTTTTCTTTCAAAGATATTGGAACATCATAGGACAATCTGTCATGAACCTTTGTCATGACATTTTCAAAAATCAAGAAATCCCTAGAGAAATTAATAGAACTTATCTTTGCCTTATCCCAAAAATACCCAATGCTAATAATATTAAGAATTTTAGATCAATTGGCTTTTGTAATACTATTTACAAAGCAATCACTAAAATTCTTGCAAATCGTCTCAAACCCTGCTTAGAACAAATTATTAGTCTTTTCCAGGCTAGTTTCATGAAAAATAGAAGAGCCTCTTATAATGCGATCATCATTCAGGAATTTATTACCAATTTAAAAAGATTAAAAGGCAAACAAGGCCACATGATCTTAAAAATTGATCTTGAAAAGGCTTTCGATCGTATAGAATGGTCCTTTGTTTGCCGCACTCTAAGTTACTTTACTTTCCCTCCTAAATTCTCTAAACTATTACTAAGTTGTATTTCAACAAGCTCTACATCAATTCTTGTTAATGGCTCTATCACAAAAATTTTCGAGCCAAGTCGTGGGATAAGACAAGGTGATCCTATATCACCTTATATTTTCATCATATGTTTAGAAATGTTATCTAGGTATATTGATCACCAGGTTGACATTTGTAATTGGGATCCTATTACGATAGAGAGAAGAAGCCCTAATTTTCTCATCTTTTCTTTGCAGATGACTTGCCATTAATGGCTAAAGCAAATAGCAAATCTTGCCAAGCTATTAAAACAGGCCTTGATTATTTTTGCAAACTTTCAGGCCAAAACATAAATGTGACTAAGTCAAAAATCCCTTTTTCAAAAAAACTACTTACCTCACATTATTAATGACATTACGAATAGCTTAGGTATAAAAAAGAGTAAAACTTTTCGTACTTACCTGGGTTTTCCAATTTTAATGAAAAATCCTAAATCGGCGGATTATCATTTCATAGTTGACAAAATAAGAACAAAACTTGCCTCCTGGAAAATGAGATTTATGAATATATAGCAGGGTGAACTAAACTAGCCCAATCAAGCCTAAACTCCATACCAAACCACTATATGCGATATACTCTTCTACATAAAATGACCATTAAAAACATTGATAAAGTCCAGAGGGATTTTATATAGTGTACAACTGCAGAAAAGAAAAAAAATTCACCTTGTAAAATGGTCTAATGTTTGCTAACCTAAATCCAATGGAGGCTTGGGCATTTATAATGCTAATGCAAAAAATATATGCAACTTAGAGCCCGTTTGGATTGGCTTATTTTAAGTGCTTTTAAGCCAAAATCACTTTTAAGCCATTTTGTAGTGTTTGGATAAAATAAAGAAGTGCTTTTAAGCACTTGTTTTTAAGCTAAAATGATAAAAATAAGCCAAAAATCAAAAGCTAAAATTCCTAACTTATGGCTTTTGGCTTAAAAGTCACTTACAACAAGCACATCCAAACGGGCTCTTAGCTAGCCTAGTATGGAGACTACTAACAAATGCCACAACTCAATGGGCAAGGCTTATTGTTACCTTATATGGGGTGAATACCTCAAAAATTAAATTACTCCTTCATTTGGAAGGGCATTTTAAAATGGTGGGAATTATGTTCAAAAGGGATTACATAGTCATCCCACTACCAATCAAATTTGAACATATGGAACACAAGTTGGATCCCTAATATAAAAAATCTCAGAAATTCGATTGAAGGCCCCTCTCAATCAATGATTACTCCCTAAAAATTAGGGATATATACATTGATCATAAATGGGATTTTACTAAGTTGTCCATTGATATCCCTAATGGTATCAAAGAAAACTTTTTTAGGTGAGAATTAGATCAAAGGGTCCAACGAGGGACGTTCCTATATGGTCTCTAAATACTAAAGATTTTTTCACTACTAAAACTTGCTACAACCTGATTGAACCCCCTTCGCGTAGCCAGCTGAATTATAATTGGATTTAGGATTTATCTTGTCCACACAAGATAAAATCTTCTTATGGCAATGCCTTCATAATAGGATTCTATGCTGAAAATACCTAGTTTATATAGGTATTAATATAGACCCCTTGTGCCCCATTTGCTAATCAAGAGAAGTAGAAACCATCACTCATATTTTTTTTCCACTTTAAAGCCACCAAATCCTTTTGGGATAATATGGGATGGTGAAATGTTTATAATCCAACAGGTGAGCACTGGCTTCTTCAACCAAAAAAATTTGATTGCTCATTAACAAGTAATTTTATTAAGTGGAATTCCTTCTTTCCATTTGCTTTCTGGCATATATGGATAAACAGAAATATAAATATCCAAAACAACACAAGCAACCCCATTAACATAAAGCTCATTAATCAAAAGGCTACTAAATTCACTTTTCTGACTGAAAATAGTTTTGTGCCTCTAAAAAAAATCTCCACTGATGTAACATGGCACAAACCTCCTAAGGGATGGTTTAAATTAAATATTGATGCTAGTTTTAAAGACAGCTATTAAAAGAGTGGCCTGGGAGGTGTATTCCGTAATACAAAAGGAAGTTGGGTGGTTGGCTTTACAGAATCTACATATGCAAAAGGATCATTAGAAGCAGAAATTAAGGCACTTCTTGAAGGGTTTCAGACAGCTCATGAATGAGGAATGTTTCCACTGAAAATAGAAACAGACTACATAGAGGTAATCCACGCTATACAACAAGACAATAGATTATATGATGATCTTGTTACTGAATGCAAGTTGTTAATGCACCAGGAGAAGGCAGTGCTCCTCAGGCACGAATTCAGGCAAGGGAATAATGTGGCGCATCGACTGGCGAAGGAAGGGAATGCTCAATCAAAAGGAAAAAAACTTTTTGTACTACCTCTTGTCTATGTTGAATCATTTGTTAGAAAGGAACAAGAAGAACAATATGTTTTTGTTAAGCACCTATCTCGTGTTGCTTGCAATGTATTAGCAAGCTTAGGAAATCAAAGTATCCTAAGCGACACAAACTATGACTATAATGTATTAAGTATTACGTAGCTATTAATATAAATATTTCCTCTTTGATAAAAAAAAAGTTCATCTAGATGGGTAGTTGCCTTTGTTTGCACACGCTTATTACATGATCAGTAAAAACTTGATCCTAGATACAAAATTATGAAGTAAGAGATTGTTCAAAGTAGTTATTTTAGTAACGAAAAAAAAAAGATTACATCAGGTCCCGTGCATAACACGGGCACGCCCATCTAGAGTGTGTGTGTGTATCCGATTATTTTTAGTTGGAAAACTTATACAAATGGCCCAAATAAGTCTCAACTTACCAACCTCTAGCCATTAGTTATAGACTTACCAAAACTAGCCAAACACATATAAAAATTTAAAAACCAAATAAATAAGATTCTTTCTCTCAAAGAATCACATGCAAAAATCTCCTTCTATATTTTTAAGCGTGATTAACAACATTAGATGCAAGACGGAAGTGAAATTTCATGGATGAGGTAGCAAATAAGGTGATGAATTACCAAAAAAAAAATACAATATTCAAAAAATCTAAGCAATAAAAGGAACTTTTTCAATAGGTATAGTTGAAATTCATTGAAATATAGATAAGCCAATATACAAAATTTGAGGAATATTGGAGGTGATTTGGACTGGTTTTGTACCAAAATTCGTAACTAAATCGAGTTCGAAAAATTCTTCCGCGACACATATATCAAACATGTATCATGCATGTATCTCACATACAGGTATACATCTGATACACAATTGATACAAATATGATACACAAATGATACATAGTCTAATACACATATCATTTTTTTCATATTCAGTTTTTACTTCGAATTTTAAATTCAAGTCACCTCAAAACTTCACCAAATCATCCGAAAATTGAGATTCAAGCTCCTTAAGATATATCCAATCTATTCAAATAACACCCACTCAAAAGAAAGCAAAAATTTGACCTTTTTTGCTACAAATAGCTAATTGGCTAATATTAATAATATTTGGCTAATATTAGTAATATTTTATGAATTGACCAATTTTTATAATGAGCTACTTATAAATGGACATAGCTGGTAGTTTTCCTTTTTAGTTTAAGAGATTAGGCGGATGGTTATTTGGGGGAAAACTTACACAAATGTCCCAAATAAGTCTCAACTTACCAACCTCTAGCCATTAGTGATAGACTTACCAAAACTAGTCAAGTACATATAAAAATTAAAAAATCAAATAAATAAGGTTCTTTCTCTAAAAGACTCACATGCAAAAATCACCTTTCATATTTTTAAGCGTGATTAACAACATTAGATGCGAGACGGAAAGGAAATTTCTTGGATGAGGTAGCAAATAAGGTGATGATATACAAAAAAATATATACAATATTCCAAAATTCTAAGCAAAAAGTGAACCTTTTCAATGAGTATAATTGAAATTCATTGAAAACATATAGATAAGTCAATATACAAAATTTGAGGAAGATTGGAGGTGACTTGGACTGGTTTTGTATCAAAATTCGTAATTAAATCGAGTTCAAAAAATTCTTCTAACGTATCAAACATGTATCATGCATGTATCTCACATACATGTATACATGGATATACATGTGATACACAATTGATACAAATATGATACACATATGAGATTAAGCTCTTTAAGATGTACCCAATCTATTCTAATAACACCCACTCAAAAGAAAGCAAAAATTTGATTTTTTTGGCTACAAATAGCTAATAGGCTAATATTAGTAATATTTGACTAATATTAGTAATATTTTATAAATTGACCAATCTTTATAATGAGGTAATTATAAATGGACATAGCTGGTAGTTTCCCTTGGTTAAGTTTTCCATAACTTTTGGGTCAGAAAGCTCAAAGTTCAGGCCCATCATCCATTCCGGCCCAACCTCAAATCATCATACATCGAACCCATGTTCAAGAAAAGAGCAACAGCTGAAAAGGGAACCAAAATGTTGAAAAGCTTCTGAGTGGAATATGGGAACACGAGAGGTATACGAAGAAAAGCTGAAGAGAGGAAATCTCGATTATGATCCTACAATCAAACCTGGCCTCGGCTCTGCTCGATGCCCTCGTTGTCTTTCTCTCTTGAACCCCACTTCGGTACGTAACATGTTCTACTCATTATTGTGTACCTGTAATTGTATTACATCTTGCCTATTACATGTTTGATGAAATGCCTAGCTAGTAATTCGAGCTTTTTCTGTTTGATTTGGGTTCAGAAAAGTGGAGAATGGGCGATTACTCCTGTACTGCATGATGTCACGGCTGTGGTTAGTATCCGCTATGTCTTTCATATTTTCTGTGCTTGGACAAAGAATGATGGTAGTTCAAATACAAGATCAAATATCTAAGATTTTGTTATAATAAAAGTTACATAAGTATTAGAAGTCACAAACTTCAAAATTAGACATGTTTAAAAATGTATGAAACAAATTGTAGTCAATGGAAGAATGTTTAACTCTGTAAATAGTAATCTGTGTCATATAAAATGAAATAGAGGAGAATGAAAGAATGTTTGACTCTCAAAAAACTTTTGTGCCAACACTTTTTTCAAGTTTTGATCAGTTGTGTTCGTTTGATAGTGCTTGCAAAGAAAAAAGTTACCTTTTTAAAATTAAAAAAGAGCTTTGAATTTTGTTTTTCAGTTTTTTTTTGGAAAACTTGAAAATCACCTTTTAGGAGTCCTTCAAGTTTTCTAAGAACTTTAAGAAAGTCCTCCCAATTGGGCGAATTCGCATAACAAATGTTTTGAGTCTCAAGAGTCTTAATGTTATATGGATGTTTTGTATATTTAAAGATCTTTTTCATAGTAACTTGGAATTTAGTTGAGTTCAATGCAGCTGAAAGTTGCTATTGTAATCCGTGGGATGAGTTTCTTTTTGGAACGTTTTCCACCCTTATTCTGAAAGAAGTCACGACTTACTTTGTTAACAGTCGACACTCTTCCTTATCATTAAAAAAAAAAAGTCGACACTCTATATGGGATTCCTCACGAAGTGTAAACTTATAACTAAGCTGGAATAACAGCGCTCGTTTTACTAATCAAAAGTTTTATAGCCAGTTGACAAGGCTACTAAACCCCAGAGCGAATAGAGTTATAGAGCAATCATAATATGAAGAGCTTTTACCTGTTAATTAAAGTAATATTCCTTACCTTTGAATAGGCTGGCTCGGGAATTGGTGGACTGCTCAGTGCAATTCATGGTTTCAATACAGGCATGATTGATTTATTATGTCTTCTGTGCTTACCTTTCTTATCTCTATTTTGTTCTCTCTTTCTATTAAATCATAGTTGAAATCTTAAACTAAATATTTCCTTCTCTTCTAAGTTTTATCTTAAGAATTCATGGCTGAAGTCTTTAATGTAAGTATCTTTTCAGGTATCCCTTTCGTCCAGAGACATGTGAAAGGACCAAAGTGGCTTCCATTTGTTATAGGGGTAGGCATTTACAACACTTTTCTGTTCCTTACACTTTTCTTGCACTCTCCCTGATTTTAACTGTATTCTTGATTTGTCTTTTCTCTGTCTATCTATAGCTGACTACAATTGGCATGTTATCTACAGCTCCCTTCCTCCCACATTTTCTGTTTACCCTTTCCTTTCGGTGGTTTTGTTTGCAGCTTCCTCCACTTCTCATGTTCTCTTCAGCTAGTGCGGCATTTGGAGGTGATTCTCTGAAGTTATAGTACTATTTTTGTATTTTTTTTATTTATTCCGGGTTCTTTATATTACATGTTGTGCCATTTGTTCCTATTATTGTTGTTACTATTGTTACTTTATTTTCCCTGTTCCTTGAGCCGAGGGTCTATCGGAAACAACCTCTCTACCTCCACAAGGTAGGGGTAAGGTCTGCGTACACACTACCCTCCCCAGACCCCACTTGTGGGATTACACTGAGTTTGTTGTTGTTGTATTTAGCATCTGCTATTCTATAATGACGAAGATGCTATGACACTCAGCAACTTTACATTTCTTTTTTCTTTTTCTTTAATAAGTAACACTCAGCAGCTATACATCCTTATGCAATGTTGCTTAAAAGTTGGTAATTTGGAGGTTAATGTCAATCATGGAGTTACTAGGAATGTATATTTGTCTCTGCTGAAGTTTTCTTTTCTCTATCTTAATATAATCGGATTATCATTTTATCCCTTCAATGTTGTGAACTAATCTAGCAGAAATATATCTTTCATCTGCCCTTTATCGGAGTTAAGTTGTTGGTGATATTTTAAATCCCTGCTATAGTTACTTTACTTTGTAATGAACTGTATAAATATTTGGAATGAACACTGCTCTATGTCCCCAGTAAGGAATTGAAATTTCATGTAAAGCTTGGTTCTTCTATTCAGAATGAAGTATGACGTGTTTGTTTCTGTTACTCCACTAGCACTTTGCCTAATTTTCTGAATCTTGGCCCTTCTCACTAACTCACAAGCTACCACCAGTAGAGTTTTACTGGCTTTATGAAAAAAGAAGATGCAAGAAAGTAAACTAACTTGCTTTTAGAGCATAGCTTGTGCTGCTAATGTTGAGGATTGTCGAGCATTTGACAAACTCACAACACTCATTTCTAATAGAATTTGTTGCTACGAGACACAAACAATATTATCCTTTGGGTTTTTCTTTTCCGCTTTCCATTTTACTTGAGAAATTAGCAAAACTAGGAGATTGAAGGGAGATACATAAGATGCACGCGAGAAGTAAGAAGAGAATAAAGAACAATCTTAGAATTCACACTTAGATATGATAAACTTTCAGCAGTCGGTATAATTTATGTTGAATCTGTTGAAGAAATATTAAATGATCCCATTAATGGATTTGATTCATAAGCCTTGGTGGGCAAAGTCACCTAGTACATGTACTTAAGGGTGTCCAACGGGCCGGGTCAGCTCGTTTATGGACCGGCCCAGATCGGTTGAAACCAGAACCGGCCCGGACCGGTACAAGGGGGCCGGGTGGGGCTAGGTTAAAGGGGTAGGGGGGTTTGGTCCGTTCATGTTTTGACAACCGGTTAACCGGATCGGTCAAACCCGGTCAACGCAAATCACTGTTCATCTGGTTAACCGGCCCGGGCCGGCCCAGACCGGTATAGCGGTAATAGTAATTTTTTTTATATTTTTTTTTTACTTGTGGGCCTAAATTTGACCGTTGGCAACGGTCCATTTCCCATTATGGTTGTTGCCCAATGGCTGAATTGCACAAATAGCCCATTTTTTTTTAAATTAACACCCCTTTGAAAAACTATAAATACACCCACCCTCTTCTTCATTTCTTCACTCATCTCTCATTTCTCATTCTCAAATTCTCAATTCAAGTTAAATCATGCGTCGTACTTCTAGAGTGTGCTCATATGTTTGGAACACTTTGAGGTGGTAGAAGAAAATGAAGAAGTTCAGAAAGTAAAGTGCAAGAACTGTGGTCGAGTCTTAAATCTTCGTCCAAAGTGTGGCACAGGCAGTTTAAAGAGGCATATGAAGAGTTGTCTTGAGCGTCCTCCGGAAATTCGTATTTAAGATTTTAAGACAATTTGTGTTATTTTAAAATTATTAGACGTATTTATGCTTAATGTTTTAGTTTGTTAGATTAATTTGAAGTATTATTAATTTATTATGCATGAAAATTTAGTTTTACTATTTTTTTTGTAATTTTGAAATAAATGTAGCACTTGCAATTTATAAGTGCAATTTTTTCCCATATTCATTTTATTCTTTATATTTTTACTTTATATTAATATAACTTATAATAGTTATACAAATACAAAAAAAAAAAAATTAAAAATTACACTAACCCGGCTCGGCTCGGCCCCTTGTACCCGTAACCCTTACGGTTCATTTTTTACCCGGATGAATCCGAACCCGTTAAACCCGGTAAGCCCCAACCTGTAACTGGCCCGGACCACAACCCTTACGGTTCCTAAATTTCCCTACCCAGCCCGGCCCGGCCCACCCGTTAGACACCCATACATGTACTGATGGGAGGTAGTAGGTATCGATTGAAATAGTCGAGGTGCGTGCAAGCTGACCCGTACGCTAGCATCATAAAAAAAAGAATCAATTCATGATGTGTCCTCCCTTTTTAGACAAAAACATATACCAACTCTGTTAAGGAGGTTTTATCTAAAATTAGGCAAATGGAATATTTTGAGAGAAGTCCTCGTTTGATATGAAAGAAAAGTCTGATTATTGATAAAATATACAAAAACTCTTATTACGGTAAATGAAGTCTTGAGTGTACCTCTTTTTCCAAGTTAATTATCTTACTTCCATCATGATTTGTCCCGTGTTTGCTTTTCTGAATGGCAAGCCTTTCCTATGTATTAGTATTCTTTTCCATGTTTTATGATAAAAAGGTGACATACACCCGCTTTTACATGAAAGATGTTCAAATTGACTTTATCTATACTTTTAGACCATTATGCTCATACCTCCCATTTGATGTAAAATAGTTTGGGTTCTCAAGGCTGGAATTATCAACTCTTTGTCACGACCCGGGATCCCCACCATCAGGACCGTGATGGTGCCTAACATCACACTTGCTAGGCAAGCCAACGTTAGAGATTTATTAGCCAATTCCTTTACGTTTCAGTGATTAACAATAAGCAAGCAAAAACAAGTCGAAATGAACGCGGAAGAAAATAAATAACAACTTTGATTATATACTATTACCACCCAGAATCCGGAGTAACAATTCACGAACATTCTAAGATTTTACTACAAATATTTGTCCGAAAGAAAATACAACTGTTTGCGAAATAAAGAAAATTGTAAAGTATGAGGTATAGAAGGGGACGCCAGGGCCTGTAGATGCCGGCATGTCTACCTTGGGTCTCCTAGCTGACAAATCCTATGGCCAACCTCTCGATCAGCCTGAACTAGCTCCAAAATCTGCACAAGAAGTGCAGAGTGCAGTATCAGTACAACCGATCCCAGGTACTGGTAAGTGTAGAGCCTAGCCTCGACGAAGGAGTGACGAGGCTACGGCGGGACAACCATAATATAACCTACATACAGTGTATAATAAAAGTAGAAAGTAGACCGGATAAAATAGAGTAGTAACTTGCAAGAAGTGAATACAGTTCTCGAAGCATATCATCAGTGTTCAGCTACTACCAATCCTTAAGTGCAATTTAAGACTACCGTTCAGCTAACATAGTCAAGGAAAAATATAAACATATAGGTTATTGCAACATGCAACCCGATCCCACCGTACATCTCATATTCCTCCCTTATTTCCTCTTATTAGCATAAACAACAGAATATAAATAAAAGTGTTGCGGCGTGTAACCCGATCCCACCATATCACAATAATCACAATTAGAGTTCACCCTTATTTCACCTTGTTAGAAACCAAAGAAGTTCTATATTTCATATCTAGAAGAGAAGATTACAAGGCCTATTTATAATACTAATTCACCTAATCTATTAGTTGCCATACACCTAATTACACCTACTATACAACTCATATACATGTGCTAGCTATGATGTAGTACATGTGTATACATGTGCTACACAACTTGTATTACACCTACTATACAACTCATATACATGTGCTAGCTATGATGTAGTACATGTGTATACATGTGCTAGACAACTTGTATGTCAACACTCCCCCTCAAGTTGGAGCATATATATTGATCATGCCCAACTTGTTACAGATATATTCAACTCGAGCTCCATTCAAAGCTTTTGTGAAAATGTCTCCCAATTGATCTCCAGTTCTAACATGACCTGTAGAGATGAGCTTTTGTTGAATCTTTTCACGAACAAAGTGACAATCTATTTCAATGTGCTTAGTCCTTTCGTGAAATACAGGATTAGAGGAGATATGAAGAGCAGCTTGATTATCACACCACAACTTTGCTGGCAATGTTGTTTGGAAGCCAACTTCACTTAATAGTTGATGTACCCATACAACCTCACACACAGATTGTGCCATAGCTCTGTATTCTGCTTCCGCACTAGATCGAGATACGACATTTTGTTTCTTACTCTTCCACGAAATCAAGTTTCCACCAACAAAAACGCAATATCCTGTCGTGGATCTCCTATCGGCTTTTGACCCTGCCCAATCTGCATCTGTGAAACACTCAATGTTAGTGTGTTCATTATTCTTATATACTAGACCCCGTCCTGGAGATCCCTTTAGATAACAAAGAATCTGCTCCAGAGCCGCCCAATGCCTGACTGTTGGGGAAGACATAAACTGACTCACAATGCTGACAGAGTATGCGATATCGGGACGAGTTACTGTAAGATAGTTCAGTTTCCCAACCAATCTCCTATATTTCTCTGGATCTTCGAATAACTCACCGTCTTCTTTCACGAGTTGTGTGTTAGGAACCATTGGCATGCTGCATGGTTTAGATCCCAACTTTCCAGTTTCAGCTAACAAGTCAAGAGTATATTTCCTTTGGGACAAGAAGATGCCTTTCTTGCTCCGTGTAACTTCAACTCCCAAAAAATACTTTAGTTGCCCTAAATTTTTCGTCTGAAATTGAGTGTGAAGGAAAGACTTTAGAGTTGAAATTCCTGTAATATCACTTCCAGTAATAACGATGTCATCAACATATACTACCAATAAAAGAATACCATCATCAGACTTTTTATAAAACACCGTATGATCGCAATTGCTTTTCTTCATCCCATATTCTAGAACAGCCTCACTAAATCTGCCAAACCAAGCACGGGGACTCTGTTTCAGCCCATAAAGAGATTTTCGAAGACGACATACCTTTCCACACTCCCCCTGAGCAACAAACCCAGGTGGTTGCTCCATATATACTTCTTCCTGAAGATCTCCATGTAGAAAAGCATTCTTTATATCAAGCTGATGCAGAGGCCAATCATAAGTAGCTGCCATGGAAATGAATAATCGAACAGAAGCTAACTTGGCGACCGGGGAAAAAGTATCCAAATAGTCGACTCCATAGGTCTGTGCATACCCTTTTGCAACAAGGCGTGCCTTAAGGCGAGCTACTGTCCCATCGGAGTTAAACTTAACAGCAAATACCCACTTGCACCCAATAGCCTTTTTGTTAGTGGGCAGATCGGCCAACTCCCAAGTACCATTCTCATCTAAAGCCATCATCTCTTCTATCATTGCATCATGCCAACCTGGGTGGGACAATGCTTCACGAACAGTTTTAGGTATCCTAGCAGAATTCTAATGATGCAATAAACGAGCTAGAAGAAGTAGACAAATGGTCATAAGACACAAAAGAAGAAATAGGATAAGTACATTGTCGTGTACCTTTGCGAATGGCAATAGGAAGATCCAAACTAGGATCTGAAACACAGGAGGTTGGATCTACCGACGAAGCAGAAGTAGGTAAAGGATCGGGTTCTGAGGTTTGTTGTCGCCTGGTATACACACAAAGAATATGTGGCTGCTCGGATGGTCGATCGAGGGAAACGGGTGACTGAGGAAGAGGTGTTGGAGAACTAACTGGATGTGTGACAGTGTAGACCAAAGTATCATCTTCTTCCTCAGGACTGTTATAAACATATGAAGAAAAGAACGGATAATTTTCATGGAATGTGACATCGGCAGACACTAAGTACCTTTTGAGATCTGGAGAATAACACCGATAACCTTTCTGAAGACGTGAGTACCCTAAGAACACACACTTAAGGGCCTTTGGATCTAATTTAGTTACCTGTGGACGAACATCACGAACAAAACAAGTACAACCAAATATTTTGGGTTCAATAGGAAATAATGGCTTAGAGGAAAAAAGAATGTTGTAAGGAATATTACCATGAAGTACAGAAGATGGCATACGATTTATTAAAAAACAAGCTGTAGAGACGGCATCAGCCCAAAAACATTTTGGCACTTTCATTTGAAAGAGGAGTGCTCAGCCTACTTCAAGAAGATGTCTATTTTTTCGTTCCGCAACCCCATTTTGAGAAGGGGTGTCAACACAAGAAGATTGATGTAGAATACCATTTGTAGCCATATAATCTTTAAACAAATCCGAAAAATATTCTTTTGCATTGTCACTCCTTAAATTACGAACGGAAATCCCAACAACAAACTGATGAAAAAACTTCAATGCTCTGATACCATGTTAGAAACCAAAGAAGTTCTATATTTCATATCTAGAAGAGAAGATTACAAGGCCTATTTATAATACTAATTCACCTAATCTATTAGTTGTCATACACCTAATTACACCTACTATACAACTCATATACATGTGCTAGCTATGATGTAGTACATGTGTATACATGTGCTACACAACTTGTATTACACCTACTATACAACTCATATACATGTGCTAGCTATGATGTAGTACATGTGTATACATGTGCTAGACAACTTGTATGTCAACACACCTATTGCGGCGTGCAATCCAATCCCATCGTACATATCATTTCACCCTTATTCCTGCTCAATATATCACCCTTATTCCACCTGTTGCGGCGCGCAACCCGATCCCACCATATCAATATTCGTTATTCAGCAAGTACAGAAATTTCACAATTCAAATCACATAACCCTTCACAAGGCTTAACTTCAAACCAAAACAATTAGGAAGCTTATACACTATGAGACTTAACACAAGTAATACTACTCAACGAGACCAATCCAGAATATGCCTTGAAAATACCGATAACCAGCTTAAGCAAATAATAGGAGACAACGAAGCTACGAAATAACTAATACTTTCAACAAAGAGAAACAATGTCTAACAAGTAGTAGTTAAGCATGGAAATACAAGTAAAACATGTAGCAGTTAAGGCAGGAAAAAAATAATATAAGAAGAACGGGAAGGAAATAGGCAGAAACAGATAACTTGGTCGCTCATAAGTACTTGTCACCTCACATATACGTCGCTCACATGGATTTCATATAGCAAATAAGTCAAGGGTTCCTAATCCCTCGAGTCAAAGTTAAACACGACACTTACCTCGCTCCACGGGCCACTCAATGCTCAATTACAATGCATAAATTTAGATTTCTCAAACTTTCTCCCAAAAAGTCAATAACCGACCCCGGTCCCGCTTGGTCAAAACTCGAGGTTCGGACCAAAATCCTTTTACCCATTCACCGCCGAGCCCGGATATATAAATCCCCAATTGCAAAAACCCCCAATTCTTCCTAAATCCCTAGTTTTCTACCATGAAAGAACAAAGATTAGGGCTAGTAATTTAATGGGTGATGTTAGAAATGGAAGAAAATGAGTTAAAGAGTATAAACGTGTGAATTGGTGTTGAGTTTTCCCTTCAAAATCGCTCCTAGGCCGAATTCTAATGGAAGGGTTATGAAATTTTGGGAAAAATCCCGCTACTGTTCTGTTTAAGTCATAGGCATCAGGCCTTCTTCGCCCTGCCGCGTTCGCGATGAACAACAGCCCGAGTGGCTTTCGCATTCGTGAGTCCTCATCCGCATTCGCGAAGGCTGCTCCCCCTGGCCTTCGCGTTCGTGAGCCGTCACGTAGAAGAATAACTGACCCCTCCCCCAGGTCCCTAAAGCTTGTTTCGCAAGAAGCTGGCCGCGTTCGCGAAGGCTAAGGCCCCCCATTGTTTCGCATTCGCGACCCAGCTACCGCGTTCGCGATTAAGAAAATCACCCTGCCCCAATTTACTCTTCGCGTTCGCGAGAGTACCTTTGCGAACGCAAAGAAGAAGACACCAGATAACAGCTGAAGCACAAAAAACCAGATTTTTCTAAGTTTCAAAACTCCCGTAGCCTATCCGAAACTCACCCGAGCCCTCGGGGCTCTAAACCAACTATGCACACAAGTCTAAAAACATCAGACGAATTTGCTCGCGCGATCAAATCCCCAAAATAACACCTAGAACTACGAATTGAACACCAAATCGAATGAAATTTTCAAGAAAGCTTTAAAACTTCTATTTTCTCAACCGCACGTCCGAATCACGTCAAACCAATTCCGTTTCTCACCAAATTTCACAGACAACTCATAAATATTATATTGGACCTGTATCAGGCTCCAGAACCAAAATACGGACCCTGTATCAACAAGGCCAAACATCAATAAGTTCTTAAAACTATTAAATTTTCAGTTTTTCAATTTTCAACAAAAAATCATATCTCGAGCCAGGGACCTCGGAATTCGATTCCGGTCATACGCCCAGGTCCCATGTTTCAATACGGACCCACCGGGACCGTCAAATCACGGGTCCGGGTCCGTTTACCCAAAACGTTGACCGAAGTCAACTAAAATTAACTTTTAAGGTAAAAATTCTTGTTTTTATCAACTTTCAACATAAAAGCTTTGCGGAAATATGCTCGGAATGCGCACGTAAATCGAAGAAGGTAAAAATGAGATTTTTAGGGATTACGAGCGCTGAATCGAGTTCTAAAACATAAGATGACCTTTTGGGTCATCACACTTTTAAATGAAGTTGGTTCCAATTATTTATTTAAAATATTGAAAACTACGTTAAGGTTTTCACCTAAAATGATGGCTGGTAAGTGTTATATTAAAAATCATGTATTAAGTATATTGACAGCCAGAGTTATTGTGAATTGGATTGTAACAGATACTATTTGCTTACTTGTAGCTACAAACTTGTACAATTTTATGGAAATTCAGAACTTCCTGGTATTGCATTAATTTTTATGGCTTTTTCAACACGGTGAACTTAGCACCCATGTCAAGTAAAAGTGGGATGTATAGAAGAAATGGAAGAGTGTACAAATCTCAATGATAATTCTTTGAGAGAAGACAAAAGAAAAGGCTACATCACGACTGTAAGTTCTTCGACTAAGTGGTTGAGAAGTACATTCCCGGCCGGTTGGACCATCTAAACTAGGTGACAGGCTGACAACAAATAGTACAATTACAAACAATAAACTAAAGCACCATTTCTTTGCCCTAGAGCTCAATGTCAAAGTGAACTAGTATACTAAATCATGCTTTCTACAGTGTAGGTATTCATAACTTGTTGAATCTATTCCATAGATTCAAACTTGTTAGTTTCAGATTATAGTTGAGCAACCTCTCTATTATGGTAATTGGTAAATTGTCTGTCTTCAAATCCTGTAATATTTTAATCAGCAACGCTTAATCTGAAACATTTCCAGCCATGTATGCCTTTTTGGCACAATAAGAAAAGTTGAGCACTTGAGCAAAAAGGGCGTGATTAACATGAATAGTAGTATCATGGCAGACGGGGGCAAGGAACCGAAGATCCAAAAAACATCATTCGAGTTAGGGAAATTATATGAATATCTGATTCCTGAAGTCTACTAGACTCAGTTTTTTAGTCGTCTCTTTGCCCTATTTTTATTTTCTTAATTTTTCTTGGCACCAAGTTTAAACTATATATTATATTCAAGGGAACTTGGCTCAACAAAGGTGGAAGTTACTTTTTGCAAGCCCAAATTTTATATTTGATCTTTATTGATGCTCTATATATATATATATATATATATATTTGTATAATAATTGTAGGAATAGTTCATGGGAAGGTTCATTTTGAATTAAAACATAAAGTACTTAAATGACAATAATCAAAGATCTTTTTTCCATACTTGTTATCTTGTTTATTGATTTTGAACGTGTAATTGACCAAATTAATGGGTTATTCTGCATTACAGGATATGCACTTCCGAAGTTTACTCAACTTACGGTGACTTCATATTACGCTTCTTCAAGTGCATCACATTATGGAATATCGTTGCTCACCAGACATATTGAAGAGGCCCATACTTCTGGTGCTCAACGTGAAAGACTCAGCTGATTGACTCGAGGTGCACAGAATCAGAGCTAAACTTTACTTCATATTTTGCAATGAATTTATATATATATCTGGAGCAATTGTTAATTCAAAAGATGGTTCCCTCTCGGGTGATTTCTTTGTACATCTTTTTAATCAAATATATATTTTTACTTTGTCATAATAGGAGAGTTTGTGTTTTAAGAAAGCACACGTGCTTCAGATTTTAACTGCTAAAGGAATATTTCGTGCTGAATAATTTGGTAAATAGCCTAAATGGCATAGTTATTGGATCTTGCATCTAAGTGCTTGGTATTGGAAAAAAATGGATCATTACTTGTTTAATGGAGCTGGCAGTGACAAAATAGCCCTTTCTTCCAGTTAATATAACTTTTGGCTATACAAGCAAATAATTGGAGTGAAAACTCATGTTCTACTTTCACATTATTGTGCTACCGTCAAATATTGGTTGCATGTGGAATTTCACCACTGCTACGTTTCTCATCAGCTTGTTAAGAAGATGGTTAAGGAATAGAGCATAATCTTTTTCTGCAAAGATTATATTATTGTTATGTGTGCTGAATTCTTTTTAGTTCATTATCATGTTGCATAAGGTTGCAGTCCTTTGACTTTATGTGGCAGGGGCTTAGTCTTCTAGTCATTTTTGTCTCTCGCCACATGGGGTGTGGTGGGTTGGACGGAAGGTTGAGTTAAATGAGTCGGGACGGGACGGGACGTGCAAGAATTTGGTAAGAAAGCCCCCTCCCTCGGGGCAATGCAATGCATATATAGTGTGTTTTAGACTGGAAGCTTGAATTTCTTGATTTAAAGATGTTAGCTGACAATCGTTTAAAGAAGATTGAGAACATTTTCCGTCACCTCTTAATGAAATAATCAAACTTATGGCTGGGGTTAATAGTACTGCTAATACTTAATTTGGTGTCTCTTTTATAAGCCACTCAGATGCCTGACAGTATTACCTGTCATATAAGGTGAGGAATTTATAAAGGCAGCCCTGACAAATATGGTTAGAAAACGCAATGTTTAATATTATATAAAGCCTATATATCATGTGCTGAAAACAATAAATTGAACATCTGTAGAGGCACAAATAAGCAATAGGTGTACCACTATGTATATAATAATCTTTAAATTACGTGCAAAATTAGTTAAGAAAAAGAGACAATAAAGGCATATAAAACCCCGAGCAAGTTGTGGTCGTTCAGATGCGCACCAAGGTGGGCACGTCCCAATGATATTTGTATTATGTTGATACATATAACAACAACCACCCAGTATAATTTCACAAGTGGGGTCTGGGGAGGATAGGATGTACGCAGTCTTACCCCTACCTTTGAAGGGCAGGGAAACTGTTTCCGATAAACCCTCGGCAAAAAAAGGTGAAGGAAGCCCTAATAGCAAGTAAATACCTACGAGTTGATTAATTTTACATTGGTTGTCGCCTGTCAATCAATTGTAACCCTTTTTGTTGGAGTTTGGGACAATGAGCAAGCTCACACCGATGGAGTACAATAGGGGTTGTACAAAAATGACAAACGAGAAATTCACGGGGTTTCCTAAATTCCACTGGTTTTCTTTGCATAATTTTGTGCTCTGGTCCTAATAATGCACCTCCTCTTATGTCTTTATCATCTTAGATGCATTTCATATGTCCTCTTTGTGTCTGTTTGTTATGTCCTACCATATTTCTGCATTTACTTGGAAGCCTTAGATAGTAATTTGGAGTTGGTAGGGTAAAGTTGATATATAGGTTAGTGATCGTATATTTTTATCCTACATCACTTAGAAATAATGTTTCAATTTATCAAGAGTCCGTAGTATTTCGACAATTCTAGTCAAAAGCAATGAGTGCAGTTAAATGGGTGAAAATCAAATATGAGTAAGTGCTACTGAAAATCACTTTCGAAATATTTCAAAAGGGACATTTCTTTTCCTTCAGGTTTTAGTAATAATAGTACTTTCTGTCCTATATATAGTGTGACTCCTATATACTGAAAAATAACAAAACACCTTTTCTGTCGACCAAAAGAATTTGAGGTGCTTGGAGAATAATCTGTTGTTTTTTCTGGAGCTTCTTTTTTTATTTTTAAATAAAGACTTTTTTTTGTTTCCCACCCGGTGTCCGATACTCGTAGTGGAGCCCGACTATGTCCGGATTTGAGCTGCGTAGGGCCCCATTCAGGGAGAAGCGCTTCCTACCTAGAATTTTTCATTACCCAGGGCTCGAACCCGAGACTCTGGTTAAGGAAAGAACAGCCTCATCCGTTGCACCGCATCCTTTTCCCATATTAATTTATGTACTAGATTTACAGAGGATATAATCATATACACATAGTCACATACTATGATCCACCGGCTTCTCTTTTCCTTTTGCATCTTAGGTAAGTCCTCTATCATTCTTTTAGTACCTGTTTTTGAACTAATTGGTATTTTAAGAGGGGAGGGGAAACGCTCCCTCTCATAAATTTTTCAATTCTCGACAATATACTTTGATGGAGACAATGTGATAAAAGAAAAAAGGTATAAGGTGGTGACATAAAAGGACACGATGGTACAAAATAACCTGAAGGGTCTGTCTGATCGCATTTACCCAAAATGCAGTAGAGATGGTGGCTAACTGTAAGTGTCATTATTTTTTGTGTACAATCATTTATTTGTACGAAGAGCATATATAATTTCTTCAACTAAAGGATATCACTTTCAGCCAATTGCTTCATCCTTGCTTTTGCCTTTTTCATACCTCAAATTGAACATAGGCTATATAAAAGGTCTAACTAGGGTTCCATTTTTCCCTAATATGGAAGTATCAGCTTGTAAGGAGAAGTTTTATTTTGTGTCTCATACAACTTACACTAATTGTATGAGGCTCTTTTTTGTCTCACAAATTTGCGGACTCCAATCTTACACTTCTGGGTCCACAGAAATCTGGGTCCACAAAACTGTGAGATAAAAAAGTTATCTCATACAACTAATGTAAGTTGTATGAGACACAAAATAAAATTTTTCGCTTTTAAGACTACTGTCAGAAGGAAACAAAACTTTAAGACACTGTCAAAAGAGAAATCTGTCCCATTTATTGTAGTTTTCCCCAAAATTTCTCACCCCATTCGTTACTCCCTCAGTTTTATAAAGAGTTCGGAACCAAAATGTGGTTTTTTTTGACTCAAAATACGCAAATAAGTGTTAAAAAAAGTTACCAAACTATATATAACGCCACAAAAAGTGGCGCTATACAGTAACGGTAACTGCACCGTTACTGTATAGCGCCACTTTTTGTGGCGTTATATATAGTAAACCTGACACATCTTACATAGCGCCACTATTAATGGCGCTATACCCCTTATTACCTGACCCCACCAATAATTTCTGGGTTCAATAATTCAAAAGCGTATAAAGCCACTTTTTGTGGCGCTATATACAAAAAAAATAAAACCTCTCCGGCTAGCCATTTCCTATATAAACATCGTAGAATCGCCACAACTTCATTCAAATTTTTTTTTAACTCTTGTTGGTTTCTATTGTTGTTAAATTCTCCAGCATTTTTTCATTATATCTGAAGAACGTAGAATAAGAGTATCATTATATTGGGGGGGGGGTGAGGTTGTGATGGAGAATAACTCTGTGGGCTACAGTTTACCTGCTAAGTGTAATGTTAAATTGCCACTTTCAATGGAGTATGAAACATTGATATCGTTGTTATGCAAAAAAATGAGTGTGAGAAAACGTTCAGTGATATTCAAAGTAACCGGAAGATATCCGTATTCCGTTACGCCGCAAGGGGTTGCTTTTTACTCAGAGTTTAACATCGACGATGATGACACTTTGAGTGATTTCCTGAGGACTCCGGACGAATGCCGGGAATTTCTTGTAATCACAATGTTGGAGATGTACGTGAAGGTCGAAGACGTTCCAAAAAACGAGGTTGTGCGTAGTAGAGATAACCCCCAGTCATCGGGTGGTTATTCTGGATCAGTTTTTGCCGGACATGTTCCAGATGAAAGATTTTTTCTTGATTTAAATTTATCACCGTCGGCGAATGAGCAGCGAGAAAATAATTTATACCCTGCTTTTCCATAATTCACAAGAAGAGTGGTAAACTTCAATTTTCATTTGTGTTAATTATGTATATTTTTGGCGTATTGAATTAATTTTAACGCTCATTTATTTAATAGGGGGTACCGGCCGGATATGAATTTTACAAGTGGCCCATCCGGTAGTCATCACCTAACTGAAAACGTCCATCATGGAATGTCATCACATTACGACTTGTAAGTGAAATGATATAGCCATATATAAAGCATTTATTAATTTAGTAGCTTATATTTTTGTTGAAATGTGCAGTGAAAACGAGCAAGTTGAACTACCCGTACTCACTCAATTGCCCGAAAACGACGTATTACATCAGGATCTGGCAGATGCACAGAGTGAGGAAGAGAACAGCGATTACGATAACAATGCCGATGAATCGGGAGACGAGACACCATTTGCTCGTGAGGATGGTGATGAAGAGGACGAGGAGGAAGGACCCGATTTGAAGAGAGCCCCCCATAGACGAAAAGTGTACGAGTCTGAAGTGCCGTTTCATTCAAGGGAGATTCCTTATATTGATAACTTGCCAGCCGTGCCGGATGTGGAAGCTCTCACAAGGGATTTTGATGAAATCCGGACAGCAATGTGGGATGAGTCTAGACCAACGGTGCTTGTAAAGGGGATGCTTTTTCCTGATAAAACACGCGTAAGCAGGGCTTGTAAAATGCACAATGTTAAAGAGTGTCGTGAGTTGCAGGTATCAGAGTCAAGTCCGACGGTATACAAGGCTATTTGTCGCAGGTGGTTTTGGCCATGTAATTGGATGTTGCGTGCGTCGAAGAAGAAGACAGGTATGTGGAAAGTGGGTAAATACATTCCCACCCACACATGCGAAATGGACACTTTCAACGGGAATCACTTCAACTTGGATATTGACTTGATATCTCTTGTACTTATTCCGCACATCGAAGCGTCCATAAGGTATAAAATCAAAGAGTGCATTACAGCAGTCCACCAGGAATATGGCCACACAATTACTAAAAAAAAGGCATATCTTGGGCGCAAAAGAGCGTTTGAAATAGTCTATGGTAACTGGGATAAGTCATTTGCGGATCTGCCTAGGTACATGGCTGCACTGCAGCACTTTAACCCCGGAACAGTTGTTGAATGGAAGCTTGAGCGGAGTCCGGGTAAACCAGAATATATATTCAATTACGTGTTCTGGGCGTTTAAGCCAGCAATTGATGGTTTTCCGTATTGCCGGCCCGTAATATCCATAGACGGAACTCATGTCTATGGAAAGTACGATATCAAGCTATTGATAGCTGTGGCAGTGGATGCTAATGGACAGATATTTCCTCTAGCCTTTGCTATTTGTGCCAATGAAAGCACAGAGACGTGGACAATGTTTTTGAACCACCTGAAAGAGCACGTGTTCAAACAACGTTCAGGTATTTGTCTAATATCTGATTGGCACGGGGGTATATTAAGTTTTGTGGAGAACCTTCCTGCCTGACAAGAACCTTATGCATACCACCGTTACTGTGTGAGGCACTTTAAGGCCAATTTCAAGAAAGCACATCCCAAAAAGGATCTACATGATTTGATGTGGATGGCAGCAACAGACCACCAAAAACATAAATTCCGGAGGCATATGGATTCTATCAGGCAAGAAGACGAGGCAGCATATCGTTGGTTAATGCGACATGACCCTGAAAAGTGGACGTTGCATGCAGATGGTGGAAGACGCTGGGGAATTCTTACTACAAACGTGTCAGAATCCTTCAACGGGTTATTAAAGTCGGCAAGAGGATTGCCCGTCACAGCCATGGTGCGTATGTCATTCAAGCAGATGGCGGAGAGGTTTGTGAAACGGTCTACAACTGCAACGGAATTGATGGAAAGAGGTGTTGAATTTATGCCAGTGCCTATGAAGAGATTAGAGAAATACAGACGGCGAGCACATTGGCATTCCTTTTTGCAATATGATAACGAACGAGGTATTTTTGAAGTTCGCACCGCTATCCATAATAATCGGGGTAATAATGTACATACTGTAAATGAATCTACAAGGTTATGCTCATGTGGGAAATGGTCAATCTACCACATGCCTTGTTCACATGCCATCAAGTATTTTCAACGTGTTGGTTATGCGGAGACCAACTATATTGATCAACAATATAGCATTTCCAAATACCTAAACACATATAGTGGTCAGTTGCAGCTAGTGGGTGCTGAGCATTACTGGCCCCCAGAACCATTTAAAATGGTGTGTAACAAGTCCTATTTGCGTAAAAGACAGGTGCAGAAGAGAACGCATATACGGAACCAAATGGATGTTAGTGATACCGTATATGCGCGCAAATGTGGTATATGCTCGCAAACAGGACACGACCGTAGAAAATGTCCTTTGGGTGGCAACAGTAATCAAGCTCAGGGCGGGTGTTCTTCTATTGTACCTAACTACCCATGAGTTCATGTTGTAATAATTAGTTGTTATGTATACGATTTAAGTATTTATGAAATAAAATTTTCTTGTTTGTTAATTATGATTTGTACTTTCCCATTTTACCTATTTAAATAATAATTTAATATAATTATCGGTATATTTATTATGTGTGTGTTGTCTTGTCGACATCACGATATTTAATACGCAAAATATAGCGCCATTATATATGGCGCTATGTGTGTCTTGTCTTGTCGAACTGAAAAAGCTGAAAAAGCTGACCGACTGACATAAAGTCGTCTTGTCAACATCATGATATGACGCCATTAGATATGGCGCTATATGTGTGTTGTTTCGCCTATAAATAATGGGGTCATTGTAGTTATTTTGTGTGCTAAAAATTTCCCCCAGAAATATTTCATTAAAAGTAAGTAAGGTTTTTTATTATAAGCAAATATTTCACAAATGGTTCAATCTGGTCGTCCACCAATTTGCTTCTGTGGAAAACCATGCATGATGGATTGTGGGTGGGAAGGTGCTAACGCTGGACGCCGCTATTGGTGCTGTATGAACACGTTGTACAAGCAACCCGACGAACCTACTTGTAAATTTGATGAATGGGCTGAGGAACCATGTTATCAGGAAAGCTACAGGGAGAGATTACAGGATTTTCATAATATGTGGTTATACCAGCAGAGAATACAAAAGGAGGGAGATAGAATTATTACAGAAATGAGGGAGAAACTGAAGGAGGTGGAAGATAAAAAATGGAGAGCAGAATGGAATTGTGAAGCACACAAGGAACGCAACGAAAAATATAAACGGGAACTTGCGGAGGTGAAGGCGAGAGTGAAAGAGTTAGAAGAAGAAAAAGAACAAATGGAAGAACGATTTAAGTGGTTGGAGCGAAGAATAAATGACAACTGAGGATGGAGCATTGGCGTGTATGTGTTTAGTGTCATTTTCATATGTCATGTATTTTTATTATGTTGGCCTGTTATGTTTGTGTTTGTGTTGTAGTAATGTTTTCCTTGTTTGTTGTACTAAATTTTATTTTAATTTAAGTCGAAGTTAAGTTTAAGTTGTTGTGTTACTATACCAAATACTATAAAACGAAATGAGAACTAAAAAAAGTAACTGTCATATTCGATTAAATATTGTTGTTAATGTATACAAAAATATTATTTACACCAAAAAAACATAAAAATGGAAGACCGAATCAATGTGTCCCGCATCCGGTGTGTCTCAAAGTAGCCGTTGGCCTGAGGCGCATCCCCTGCCGCCCGTGTACGCTATCAGGATCATCATCATCAAGTCGTCTCCTTATGGCCGGATGCGGCACATGATGACATGTATCGGTGTTGCTGTCAGGTCCAGTAGAAGGCTACATAATAATATCAAACTTAGTATAGAAAATTACATAACAATTCACAAAAATTTATATTGTCTTACCATAATCGTGTCTGGATCCTGAATGTAGTCATCTGTCGCAGCATCGCATGAAGCTTAAAAAAGTAAATTAATAAAGTTAAAGAAAATAAATAAGTTATAGTAAAAACAGTAATAAAATTAATAATAATAAACTCATACCTGCGCATGTGATGAGCTGCCATAACTCAGTCGGTGCCCACTATCAAAATCTCGGATCGGTCGAGACTCATCAGTGGTAGATGGGCCAGGGAAATATTTAACCAACTCCACTCCTTGAAAATCCGAGCCAGTGATCAAGAATTGACCCGATGGGGTCACCTGCGACGTCCCTGGAGTGTCATAAATGCCAAGGCTGTAAGACGGCATGTCGGTCTCATGCATGCCACCTCCCATATCAGCAGCAACATCATCAGCAGGAGCCTCAAAGCCCCCTTGCTGGGGACCTCCTCTCCGCCCACGACCACGTCGTCCGGCACCAGCAGGTCATCGTGGAGTAGCAGCAGCTCGTCGACCACCACCTCGTGGCATACCACGACCTCGCTGGTACATGGCTGGGTCAACATAATCTGGCTGGTGTGCCAAACACTGATCCGATCGGCCTCGCTGCAGTGTCTGGGCAGCCATATCCATGAAGCGACGACTAGTCCTGCATGATCACAGGATCGTGGACATAACTCTGCATCTGCTGCCCCATACGATATACGGTATGCAATCCAATTGCCTGCACAAAAGTTTTTAATATAAACTACGTATTTGACTCGAAATTACTATTAATGTAATTGATAATAACAGAAAACATACCAGGGCCTCATGTCTCCCGGCGTATGAGACGTACCGACCATCTACCTGATGAACTGGGTTCCCGATAAAAAGTCGGGAAACAGTGCGGTACCATGCCATATAAACTTCGATAGGAAAGTGTTGCGGAGCTGGGGTGAAGTCCCCTCGGCTGTCCCAAATACCCAACTGCGCTGTCAGCCAATCAATAAATGTGTCGTCCACCCTCATCCGATCATCCCTCTCATAATGTAAAGGATCCCATGCAGGCCGAGTCGGTATAGGCTGCGGAAATCCAAACTGACGAAATACTCGCTCTGAGGCATGATGCTCGACAATATCGAGGCACGTGAGAGGGACGGAAGCCCTCCAAATATGGTGGCCGTGCGTGCAATACGCTGGAAGGGTACCTATCAGCTCTTCGCTGTACGACGTCCAGATGAACTATCAAATAATAACATAAACCGTTAGTATGCGCAACACCTAGTTAAACAATAATTGGTAAGTTTAGTTAGATATTCATTTGTGCGTCCTCCAGAAAATCCAACACATCCCTACAGAAGGGGAGATTATGATGGCCATGATACTCTCGTGCAAGTCTACGACGCAATACCCACCTACAAGCTAGAGGAAGATCAGGAATATGTACATTAGCCGGTAGCTGTGGTAGAGGTGGCCGAAGCTGCAGAAATCGCTCCCACACCCAAACCTAACATACAAAGTTGACGTAAAGATTAACTATAACTAGGTAGAATTGTAACTAAAGGACATATTATTTGAATAAGTTGTCCCCTGTAGAAGTGGCAGAAAGCCAGAAACGTCTCTGTGTGCCCATGGATGCCCGGCACATCTGCCTGTACAAAAATGATAGGACAGCACCACCCCAGCTGTAGCTGACTATATCATCGAAGTCCGCAATATGATGCAGAAAACGGAGGCTCACTAGGTTCCCCGAAGTGTTCGGGAACAAGACCCCCCAAATAGAAGGAGCAATAACAGCCTCGTATATTGCTCCACATCCACCTCCGCTGAGTCGTCGGTGATAGTATCGTGGATCTGCACCAAATGGTCTCTAATGGGGACCAACTGCATTCGACTGCTCCCAATTGCTACATCTGGGTCCTCGGACCTGAAGCCCGTGATCCTGTGCAGCATATCCATATATGAATCCCGATTAAAATATCTCATATTCCCAGGCAGTAAAACTGGCAAGCCATCAGTGGACAGGCCATATAAAATCTCGACGTCCTGGAGTGTGATGGTGGCTTCGCCGATGGGCAGATGGAAAGTGTGCGTCTCCGGTCGCCACCGCTCAATCAACGCCGTGATCAAAGCATAGTCGAGCTGTATCCGGCCAATGCTAATGATCCTATATAATCCCATCTCCTCCAGGTGATGGACCACACGGGGATGTAGAACGCGGGGAGGAGTCAAAAACTCCCACAATAAATCCACTCTCCTGCCCCGAAAAGTCTGCGTAAGCAACTCTCCCCCCCATATATGCTCGGATCTATGCTGGGGCTGTAGGGGTAGTAGCTCCGACATCCGAGGGCCGGGATGTATAGGTGCATCCATGTTGTCAACTGTAAATTCATAATTTTTAATAACTATCATTAATAATTATGTGTTTTTTTATAATTTAAATTCATATTTTTTAACAACTTAATTGTAAAAATTATATATATACTTATGAGTTTCGTGCTAGATTTTCTGAGGCCTAGTGGTACCAAACTATCATTAATAATTTTATGTTTTTTTAATAATTTTTATTCATATTTTTAATAACTTAATTGTAAAAATTATATATATATAAATTTTTTATAATTATGGGTTTCGTGCTAGATTTTCTGAAGCCCAGTGGTACCAAACTATCATTAATAATTTTATGTTTTTTTAATAATTTTTATTCATATTTATTTAATAACTTAATTGTAAAAATTATATATATATATATATATATATATATATAATTTTTATAATTATGGGTTTCGTGCTAGATTTTCTGAGGCCCAGTGGTACCAAACTATCATTAATAATTTTATGTTTTTTTTAATAATTTTTATTCATATTTTTTAATAAATTAATTGTAAAAATTATATATATATATATATATATATATATATATATATAAATTTTATAATTATGGGTTTCGTGCTAGAATATAAGATAATTAAACAAAATGAATTCTAAGCTAAAATACTACACAATACTACGCTACAAGGCTCTAAATTTTACTACGCTAAAAGGGTCTACGTTTTACTACGCTAAAAAGGTCTACATTTTACTACGCTAAAAAATAATCTAAACTAAACGGCATAAAAACACATAAATATACATGAGGATATTAACAAACACATTTTTTAGACTAATTTACATATTTTTATACAACACTAAAATTAAATCCGGATAAAATTTAACATGCTAGTTTCGGAAAAAATAAACACAAACCGAAATAGAACACATACAAATCAAGTAATATGCATTGTTATAAAAGTTTCAACTTAAAATAAATCGAAATACCTCGATTTAGAATTTTCGGAATGTAAATAGATCGAAATTTTGACTCCGGAAGAGTGAATCCACAATAACACGAAGCTCTACTCGACAGTGGGACCACCAATCTTCAACTTTTATGTGCCGGGGGGACCCAATTTTTTTTTTTTTAAAATGGGGCAGAATCGGGGGGATCAAAAGGGAGTAAAATAATGGAGATGAAACGAAGAAGAAGAAGACGGAAGGATTTTTAATAAGGGGTATAGCGCCATTAATAGTGGCTCTATGTAAGATGGGATTTTGGGGTATAGCGCCATTAATAGTGGCGCTATGTAAGATGTGTCAGGTTTACTATATATAACGCCACAAAAAGTGGCGCTATACAGTAACGGTGCAGTTACCGTTACTGTATAGCGCCACTTTTTGTGGCGTTATATATAGTTTGGTAACTTTTTTTTTAACATTTATTTGCGTATTTTAAGTTAAAAAAAACCACATTTTGGTTCTGGACTCTTTTATAAACTCTATCTTTCTATATTTGGAATTTTTCAATTTTCAATTTCTCAATTTATCCCTAATGAGATACATTACTATAGTAAAAGAAAATGTAATGACATGTAACACGGCAAATTTCAAGTGTTATTTTGGTATTTCACAGAAGTCTTTTTATCTTTCAAGTTTCGTGTTCAACCAAAACTGAAGTTGCTCTGATGCGGCAGTTTAGATGTCGCACCCGTGTCGACACGACACTAGTATGGGTGTGGGTATGAGATCTGTACCGGATTTGGTCAAATAATTTTGGGTACTTTGATCACGAAGGAAAGAAAAGTTCGAGACGAGATACAATTTGATTCCCGAAATCAGAATCAAAACTAGGGTAGATTTAAAAAAAATACCATGCCTTATCTAAGAAATCAATCTTTTACTTAATATATTCAGATGCATATTCAGATATCTTAATCTTAATGCACATCTTGATATTTAGATGTGTATTCAGATTCAAACGTTTTAATCTTAAAAAAGACAAATGAGACGCAAAATAAAATGGATTCATCGAAGATAGATGAAATTAAAGAAGCACATGACATGCTTGTAAGGACATCGTAATAAATCCTCGTGCTTAAAGATTGTTTGTAGTCTTCAGACTAGTCGCTATCATCTAAAATTTAAATAAAACAAGTTGCAAGAACTAATTAAAAAAGATATTAATTTTGTATATATATATATATATATATATATATATATATATACATGCCTTTGAATTCAGTATAACCCTAACAACAATAACATCCCTTCAATGATCATCAGGCAAAATTCTTTTTACCATTAAAGTCATATGTATGGCCTGATTCTGATCAGATGGTGTGAATATCACTAAACAAAATCTGGTTTATTTAGGCAACGGATGATTATTGTAGCACGGAGATATTACCGATAGAATAACAAGTGAATTAGACAATTTGACGAAAACAATATTTAGCCAATGGAAATAAGCAGCTTAACGATAGGAACGTTCCATAGCTAATTCAATTTTTATTTTATTTTATTTTTCATTTTTTGTCTTAGGGCATTCATACGAAATATAAAAGGTTAATTTATTCATTGCGTACTGACCACTTGTGCCTTTTCTAAATTGGGAAAATAATTTTGCATGTGCGCTTCCTTTTCTCTATTTTTTCCTTGTTTCTTTACATCAACTTTGGATATCACTGGAGGGGAGCTGTTATTCAATATTGTTTTATATATTAGGGATGCAAATTACTAAAAACTCATTTTCCTCAATATAGAGTTAAATAACTTCTAGGAAGGACGGTGTAAAAGATATATACGTGCGTGCATCCATGTTCAAAGACTATTATGCTGCAATAATTATTGGGTGTATCTCTACGAGTGAAATTGGTGGTTCAAATCCCACTTCAGACAGTCTTGTTTTCAGCACGGAGTATAAATATATACGTGAAAGTCACTAAAATTTCAAAAAGAATATAATTTTGAACCTATAATTTCAAAAGTGTAATAAGTTCATGGTAATAGACTAAAGTTAAACACGTCAAATAAATTTAGATCCATTTCTTTACAATAGTAATTCCATTGATCTTAAAATCTTGAATGCGCCTCCGTTTATAAAATGTATAGTGTACCGTAGAGGGTACGACGTTATATGAAGATAAAAGATCCTCCGTCCTTCCCCCTTATTCACCACAATTCTTGCACAATTGCCTTCTCTATCTTGGATTTTAACCAGAGCAAATGTCAGAAAGTTAAAAAAGAAAAAGTACCATAGAACATGTAATAAAGGGCTAAGTTCTACTTATTCTAAGTAGTGTAATGAATTAACCATCACGTTGCCCAAGTTAATTAGTCCCCGAACCCTATTAAACTTGGTGAAATATTTTAACATGTCCTAGAATCCCTTTTATAAAAAAAAAATCCATATTTTATGCAATAGAAGTTCAAATAATCACATAACACAAGGCATTCATAAAGTTATCTATGAAATTTCTTTGAAGTTCAAGAATGAAGGTGTATTTGTTATCTAAATCACATCAAGGACTATCTAGCGTCTTATGATTTATACCCAAGTATAAAGAGGAGTACTTAACCTTTCAACAATTGCTAAGAATAGGATTAGCCAAAATAAAAATTCTCAAACATTTAAAAATGTGTGCAAGAATACTTTTGTAACCAAAAGTATAAGTTGTCTCATTTGTATTTTTAGCTTCAACTATATTTTCTTTTGTCACTATCTTTATATAAGAAGCTCCCAAATGTTTTTTATTAGCCATGACCATCTTTAATCCTTATTGGAAGAAAAAATGAAGAACTCTTATCTGAGGAGGAAGAGAAAAAACCCTATAGAAAAAGAGAATAAAGAGAAAATGAATACATAAAATAGAGAGATCAAAGCATTCTATTCGTAAGAAGATTACGACTTAGAACGCAAAAGAACTTCAAATTAAAACAAAGTGTAAAGCTAGTTAATATTTATATAAATGGGGTTGAATTAAATTAAAATTCCAATAACAAAATTTAATTTTAATTTAATTGACTTGGTCATTATACAGGGTTGGGATTCCCTCCAGTACAAAAGTCTTTGTCATGGTGACTTTCATGGCTATATTAAATTTTGCAATTAAGACTATTAAATCTGCAATGCTCAGAATGAAAGACTCAACTTAAAGAGAGTTAAAAGTTGTTCAGTAGTTTAATAGTGCAAGAGCTTTAATTTCATAGTTTTTTCTACCCCATATGTAGTTGTCAAATGTGACAGAAGAAATTAAACAAAGCATTCATAAACCAAATCCTCTCTGAATCTAGAGGACTGTGATATTTCGACGGTTCTATTTCATCTTAACGCCTTCTCTTTTTTTGTTTTTGTTACCTTCAAAGGTTTTCAATGAACTCTTTTGTTGAAATCTTAAATAAGATGACCTGCTCACCAAAATAAAAAAAAAATGCAACAGCTTGAAATAATTAATACCATCTTCTACATTTCATTTTCATGTAATATAATTTGAAAATTGTTTTGTTACTTGACTAGTAAAACATGTTACATGCAGACATGTTCCCCGCTCTTTTGTTGTAAATATATTTTGTTAACACAATTTAATAACAATTTTAAGTTATATATATGTCAGTGTAAAGAATATTTTATAACTCCAAATGACAACAACTGTAACTACGTTTAAGATTTTGAAGGAACCCACGAGTATCTTTATTTTGCTGGAAGAGAAACAAATAATACTTTTTTTTTTAATTTTTTTTTATATAAAGCTCCCAGTATATCTGGGCTTTCATTGCTAATAGTAGATGAGACATGAGGAGGATATGGCCTTGTCTCAGTAACAAAATATGTTCTGTGCAGTATTACATGAAGTTACTGGCACAGTACTGTGCCAGTATTTATGCAAATAATACTCATGTACATAATTTATGCAAGTATTGGGGCTAAAAGGGGAGAGTAATTCAAAAGAAACGCCTAATGATCATTACATTGACTTTTTATAGTAACTCTTTCCTTTTCTTAAATATGGGGAGGAAGAAAATGTGATCACTCATATCATTGAATTATGTGATTATTTTATTCAAAAGCTTATTCAAAAATCTTATTTTTCGTGATCAAGAATTTGATCTTTTAAATGATTGATGGCTGTAAAACTCAAAACCAATTAAGAGTTCTACTTACATGTTACTATATTATATATGTTAAATATTATGAGTGAATTCATTTATAAGTTCAAACTGTTAGAGTAACATTTTTTAATTAGTACTTGCTTAATTATGCCTCTTAATTGAGTTACGCCTTATGCCTCACTATTCTTCAGTTATAAATACAATCATTTTGTGGTCGTAACTAGCATGATCTAAATATACACTAGGAAGAAAAAACGATAATGTATAACGTTGTGTAAAATAAATAAATAAAATGTTGGCCCTTTTTTTTTGGGATCTACGTACTGACTTTCAGCTTTAATTATTGATCATTTGCAACTCATGGAAAAGGAAGGAAAAAAAAATAGAAGAAGAAGGGGACCAGGATATATTTCTAAGTTTGGCCTTCACGATTTAATAATACAAATTAATCACAAACACTAATTTAATTTAAAAATTAGAATTCAATTCAAAAAATCATAACTTAACAAATTTTTAGTCATTGTTTAGTATAATATACCAGTGTCTGTTTAGTTATTTACCGAGAAATAAATGCAGAAACATTTATAAAAGCCTTTAATTTGTAAAATACTCTCCGTGAATCCTTAATCTTCTCCTGGTCTTGCTTTAACTCCCATGCATCATTAACAAGTAACTGGTTTTAAGTATATAGAGCCTACCACTGATCTTTAAATTATTCAGTCAGTTTCAATTTTTAACTATGGGTCTTTCTCAAAGCCTGTAACCAAACATGTAATATAAATTATATGATATGATCACACTAGCTAAAAGGAAACACCTAATCTGGAAAAAGAATTTTACCCTCACTCGATGTTTGCATTAATTTGTGACTCTTAAGATTATGTAGCTTATATATTTTGGTACAAATACAGGCGTGAGTATATATATATATATATTATATTTCAACTTATCACCAGAGATTATGAGAGTAGTAAGTATTTCTCCATTTTTATAATTCAAAAGTATCGAGTTGCCTTTTGTAAGGAGTGCTCATCTCAAAGTGGGATTTAGTGGGCCGAATTTGAATTTGCCGAGCCTGATACGCGTACTAAATACAGGATGGAAAAAAAAAAAATATTCCAACTTAAGTAGTCATGATCAACAGCCCACATTGAAACAAGAAGCTAAAAGACTGATATGTTGTAATCATAACTTGTTCATATCTTCCACATAATCCTGGCGGTTAGTTATTAAAGTCTGTATATATGAGAATTGAAGAAAGAGGAGCCATTGAGACCAGATCTTATATCAGAAGCTAAGTTTCAGAGCACCTATTCTGAAAGAGTAAGAAGAAATTAAGTGACGTCGTCTCGAGAGAGAGGGACGATGCCGCGTAAGCTCTCACAAAAGCAGATTTAGGTTTCGAAATATATGAGTTTTTACGAGAACCTTAAATTAATACTATAATAATGATTAGGTTTCACAGTTATTTAACGAATTCCTTAATATGTATATACGTACACACAAAATTTGGGTAGATCATGTTATTGAGTTCATTAAACCCGTAACCGAACCTCTAGATCCTCCCAAGGTACAACAAATTAAAATCCCTTTTAATTTGACTAGTTGAAGAGAATACAGGAGTTCTTCAAGATGTTGACCTTTTTAGTGCATCGTGGTGGACTAGACATCTATCTTCATGCAAATAATTGGAAGAAAGACATAAAAGCTGACTCAATTTCCCATCTAGGTAGACGTTAATTTGTGTATATACCGCATTTTAAAAGTAGTACATATATGGCTTTGCCAAGATTTCAAGTTGTGCTTCCAACGGTTTCTCTAATAACTTTAAGTTCTATTTAGATTGCATAAAAAATATTTATATAATTAGATCAGTAAACAGAAAGAGATGACCGGGAAAACAATATTTATAATAGCTCCCCTCCAGTAATATCCGAAGTTGATGGTAAAGAAGCAAGGAAAAAAATAGAGAAAAGGAAAGCGCACATGTAAAGTTATTTTCCCAATTTAGAAAGGCACAAGTGGTCCAGTACGCAATGAATATATTAACTTTTTATATTTCGTATGAATTCCCGAAGATAAAAAATGAAAAAAATAAACTAAAATTTGAATTAGCTACGAAACGTTCCTATCGTTAAGCTGCTTATTTCCATTGGCTAAATATTGTTTTCGTCAAATTGTCTAATTCACTTGTTATTCTATCGGTAATATCTCCGTGCTAAGCTTTGCTCCGATCTCAACATTTCCGAGAACAGAAGCGAAAAAGCCGTAAACAATGACAAGGTGAAAAGAAAGCTGTTTAAATTGAGAGCAAAAATAGTAATGTCTAGCTTTCGTATGCAGGGTGTTTTGTGTCTCTACCATGGCTGATGACTTTGCTATTTATAGTTCTACCTAGGAAAGCAAGATCCTATAATCAAGCGCCTCTTAAATGATAATAAAAGAGCCATTGATGAACATGTAACGACACGTCTTGGATGCAAATATTCTCTGCAACAGTCGTTCATTCAATATTAATGAATATTCGTTCATTGAATACTATCCGACGGCAAACCTTTGAACTCCTACAGTCGACTATGTTCCTTTCGGAATTTATTCGGTACCTTTCACGCACGTTGTATCCGGTATTAGCTATTTTCCGACTCATCCTTTGCCTATCCCATATTCATGTCACCATTCAACCATCTGTTATCAACAATTTTAGCACATACAACGAATAAATTAACCTTTTATATTTCGTATGAATGCCCGAAGACGAAAAATGAAGAAAAAAAATTGAATTAGCTACGGAACGTTCCTATCGTTAAGCTGCTTAATTCTATTTGCTAAATATTATTTTCGTCTATGTTTGACCAAAAAATATAAACTTCCGGTTAAACTATTAAATTTTGTGTAATGAGGAGTTAAACTTAGTTAATGATAATATCTCTAGATTTAGAACTTGACATCATGGATAACGTAAGATAAAGTAGGTGAGAAACTGAAAGTAATGCATATTTAATATTCCAAAAGATGTGAGCAATAATGGAGGAATATCATGCAATAAGTAGCAATAAATATCATTTATGTAAATAAGGTGAATGATTCACCCAATAATAGATGAGATAGATGATTATTCCTTCTGACAATGATGAATGACATGCAGATCTTAGAATGTTTGAACTATTCTCGGATCTGATGAAGAAGTATAGAATAATGTGAGCCAGAATCTTGATGGAAAGATAAAGTTTGTATCTTTGCTAGAGAGAAGGAATCTTCTTCTCAAAAAGTATTTCTTATTAAGTGAATATTACATGTCATACACTATTGTCACTTTTTCTATTTATATGAGTCATATCCCTAGCAAACCCTAATAGTACAAGTGTAGAGAATATTCAGTATAATATTCTATTTACTATCCTATTACATAAACTAGCCGTTATTATTCTGTTCTTGGCGCTCGACCTCGGTTGTTATTGACAGCCCGACCACGAATCTCACTGCTTCATGGTCGACCTCGACCGATCCTTTCCTTAATACCACTTTACGCTAAATTTCCTTAGGGCGAATTTTGACCTATACAGTTAGTCCCTCCGCTTATTGAGGTCGATCCCGAACGGCCTTGATGAGCGGACCCTGTTTGTCGTGGTTTGGAATTTTTGACAAGCAAGTCGAGTAGTGACGTTTCAAACGAGGTGACGTGACCTTTCATGAGCCGCAACCTTTGGGGTCACATCGATTCAGATTGACGTCATGACATCATGCATCATTATTGCGCATTTTCCCGATGCCTTGCATCGTTTCCCATGCTTCTGCCGTTTCGATACAGCGCTGGGTAATGACTGTTTGATTTCTCGATCCTGATGCATGAACTCTTATAAATAGGGATATGAAACCATTCGTTAATTTTTTGCACTCTAAATATCGAATCTCTATCTTCTTCTTCATTCTTCATATAGAGTTCTTGCCCTCTTTGGCTCACTATCGTATATCTACTTTCCCTGATTCCGGTGATACCAACTACTCACAACCCTTATGCACTTACAACATCCTTTCTAAAAAAAAGAATGGTTAACGTATCTTCTAGTTCTGGTAGTGCAACTGACCCTGTCCCTTTGGCGGTGCATATGACTCCTCATGACGATAGTGTTCCTGCTGCTGTTGAAGACGAGAATTTTCCTACAGTGGAGGAGATAAGTAGTGAAAAAGTTAGATCCGATTTTTCGAAGGTGCCTAAGGACGACCCTGGGATCTCGGAGTCATTGATGAAAGAGGATGAACTAGCTAAGTTTAGGGCAAAGTCAAAATTCCTACCTATATCGATCTAATTCTAGCAGAGCGTGATGTGGTACAAATATACCACTCTGGGTATTGCGCTTTCTACACGTACCCTTTCTACGTCGACTACTACTTTCCTATTCTCCCATTGGTAGAGGAATTCTGCTGCTATTACGATGTTTGCCCGACCCAACTTTCTCCATACATCTACAAACTTACCCGTATGCTTACGAGATATGCAAAATTAGCCGGGGTCGGGGTGTTCACTTCGTCACTTGATGCATGTTTTGGCCCCTAGTTTCTATGGGGGAATGATGTTGCACCTTCGCCACCGAGGAAGCAAATGTTTAGTGGCAAAGATGGAAGATAAGGAAAATCGTTAGTTTTGGCTCAACTACTTCTTTGTCAAAACCGAGGACATGGTGGCCAACATGAGCGGGTTCCCTGAGGCTTGGAATTATGCCCATAAGTATCTCTTTCTATTCTCCCTTTTTTTTATATCAAGCATTTGTTTTGCCAGTTTTAGTCGCTTTTTGACATTTCATTCCTTCTTCGTGTAGCCGAGACCACACCCCCTCTTTCGTTCGGGGACATTCATGACTAGGTTAGCCAGGTTTTGCCTCACACAGTGGGGATTCGTGAGTGGCCGGCCTTCCTCAAGAAGTTCGGGCATGCGTCTTCTGTGACCGGTAAGTTTATCCATTTACATCTATACTATTATGACTTTATGGTCGCTTGCTTGTTATTGTCTCGTGTGGGGAACGATGACCTTTTAATCTTCTTTTTTCAGCCCAAGGATCTTCAAGAAGACCGAGGGATTCTCTTCCTGTATTTCGCAAGAGGAAAACTACTTCTTCGGAGTCCGCTCCTGCTGTGACTACCGCTAGGCCTGACCGGTTGTCTGTTTCCATTCCACCTTCTATTGTGACTAGGATGGCTCGATCGTCGACTGCATCAACACCAGAACTCCCGACTTCCCCCTTGCATCATTTAATTTATGAAGAAGAAGAGTTATTGCCATGTAAGATGGGTTTGATTTCTTGTAAAAGGAGATCGGTAGATATTGGCGACGGGACCGTTCGAGCCGTGTATTCTGTAAGGGGTGATCGCGAGCTGACGACCATCGTGATTGAAGATGATTCAAAGCTCCCGTGTGAGGTCCCGCCATTAACGGAGGCAGTAGAAGGCGTACCCCTTCACGATGCCGAGGCTAGAACTGGGGGGACATCTCTGGAAGCTTCGGGTGATGTGCGACGAGATAAGTCGTCATCCTCACGGCTGGCTGGCGTTCCTTCTTCGTTTTCCGATAGGACAGATAAGGGTGTTGCCGAGGACGGCTATGAAACGGGCTCCGATCTTGACACCGAAGAGGTGCATATGGTGAGCAAGGGATTTACCTGAGTTGAAGTGAGGTTGGAAGGGTCCATGCGGACCATGCGATCCCATGGATCAGGACTTACTGGTGAACACGGAGAATGTGGTCCCTTTCTTAGGTAGCCATTGCTCCAACTTGGAGGTAAAACTCTCGAGGAACTAGACGATGCTACCCTATCAAGGAGTATAGCCGGCCTCGCCCTTAGGGTTAGCTTTTCGACCTTTTTTTCAAATTCCGTGCTTTGTACTTCATTCTTACTTGTTGTTTGCCCTTGGTTTTGTTTTTAGACATTGATTTTGGAAATCGAGAGCATCCGCCGAGAGGAGAGGTGCAAGGCCATTTTCTAGAAAATGGAGCGAAAGTATCGTGAGTACCGCAATAAGCACCATGAGATCTACAGGCATTTTGGTGAGAGTGGCAACTTCAAGGCTCTCCGAGACGAGCTAAAAGAGAAAGATGACGAGTTGGTGAGAGTCATCGGAAAATTCAGCATCCTCGAAGGGGCGTTAAGGGATAAAGAAGAAGAGCTCGTGGTGAGCAAGGGGGTCGAGGCCAATGTGCCGATCTTCAAACCCAAGTGGTCTCGTTGATGGCCGAGCTTGAGGAGTGTCAAATCAAGGTGGAAGCTCTAAACGGCGAGGTCGCCGAGAAGACAACGGACCGGTTATGGGCTACGAGGAAAAATGAGGTTTTAGAGATCGTGGTTCGCGTCCTTCGTTCTGAGCGGAAGAGTGTTCTGGAGATGGCTAGGCTCATAGAGGAGCGCCTTGATGAACGAATAAGGGAGCTAGAAAAAGAGGTTTCAAGCCTTGGTGATCAAGTTGTTGCTCTCGAGGCCGAGAAGGCATAGTTATTGGCTCATCCGTCTTCTTCTCGCACTTCTGCTTTTCCTGATATTCCACGGGATCTGTATGAGAAGTGGATCCACGCAGAGGCCTAACTGGATATATTTAGAGATCTAATTGGGGTAAGGACAGTTTCGAAGGCTGACTTTGAGGATGCTCGTGTTAAGGCACGTACAACTCAGATTGCTTGTGGCTATGATCTCGCTACACCGGAGGCTGGTGATGACGAAGAGGATATGGGCGTGGATCAGATTGAACAGGATGCCTGGTATGAGGATGAGTATCCTGATGACGATGGCGGTGGCAGAGATTAGTTGTTTTTCCTTCTTTTTGTTTGTAGACTTGTGTATATATTTGTTGCGGGCATCTTTTCTAACCTTCGTAAAAAGAATATTCTATTGTATGAAATGCCAATTTTGTTGCTCGTACCTGATTCTTTTCCTTCTATTCAAGTTTGTATGCCTCTCTTTTTTTTTGTTTTGTTTCTTGGTGGCCTTAACCATAAAAAATTAGTTCAAGTAGGTTGAACAAAGTTGAATCAAAACTTAGGTTTGATTATGGTCAAGGGCCGAATAGGTGTTAATTTGAACGAGGTCGAACATAACCCATATTTAGTTATGGCTGAGGGCTGAATATGTGGGGATATAATGTGGCTAGTAAGTCATTTCGTTTGTATTTTATTCAACGAGACCAAAACACAACAATGATTTGTTTTATGGATAGTTATATTATTTCCAGTCCAAATGAGGTAGTTCCTAATGTCACCGAGAGCGAGTTTGTAGGAGGGCCGAATGAGGTCGAGTGTAACCCATATTAGGTTCTGGCCGAGGGTCGAATAGGTATTAATTCGAACGAGGTCGAATGTAACCCGTGTTAAGTTATGGCTGAGGGATGAATAAGTGTTAATTCGAACGATGTCGAATATAACCCGTGTTAAGTTATGGCCAAGGGCCGAATAGGTGTTAATTCGATCGAGGTCAAATGTAACTCGTGTTAATTATGGCCGAGGGCCTAATAGGTGTTAGTTCGAATGAGGCCGAATATAACCTATATTTAGTTATGGACGGGGGCCGGATAGGTGTCAATTCAAGCGAGGTAAAATGTAACCTATATTTAGTTATAGCCGAGGGCCGAATATGTGTTGAGGCAATGTTTCCTTGGCTGAGCATTTGGTGAAAATATGGGCGAACTTCATGCATTTGTGCTTTATTCATACACTTGGAGAAATTTACATATTTTCTAGGCTAGCATTCCAGTCCTAGTCTATCTAGTCCCTTCATTGGTTGACCTAGAGAAGTATATTGAGAGGTTGAGCAATGAACTAGCTGTCATGTGCCTCCGACCGTTCGCACTTCTACTTGAAGCGTCCCCCTTGTCGCCTCGTTAAAAACCTCCTTAAGAAAACCCCATTGGGACAATACTCAAGTGAGGGAAAAAAGAGTACGACTTGGAGAGCGTTTTTTCTTAAAAGTTGAAGTACTTGAGATGGGTGACATTCCAGTTGTTTTGTAGTAGTTTTTCTTCCATTATTTCTAGTTGGAATGACCCTTTGTTTGCTGTTGCCGTGATTTTGTATGGGACGTCCCAATGTGTTCTCAGTTTGCCTTCCAGTGGGTCTTTGTTCGCTTGTGTTTTAGCTTTGAGCACGTAGTCCTCGACTTTGAGTGGTCTCACCTTTGCCTTTTTGTTGTGCTAATGTTCTGCTTGTTGTTTTTGGGCGATCATCCTTATGTAGGCCATATCCCTTCATTCTTTGGCTTCGTCGAGCTCCTACCTTCTACTTTCATTGTTGTAACGACCCAGCCAGTCATTTTGAGAGTAATAGCCTCGATCCCCTATTTACTGCTTTCCCTATATCGTTTTATGCTTATATGACTTGCAGGGAGGTTTTGTTTGTGGTTTCAGAGTGATTTAGGACACGTAGTCCCTAAAACGGAAGCTTAAGTTCTAGGATTTTGATGGTAGTTAGAACTGTGCGAAGACGACTCCGGAATGGAGTTTTGTCGATTCTCTTAGTTTCGTTGGGTGATTTTGGACTTAGAAGCGTGCCCGGATTGTGTTTTAAGGGTCTGTAGCTGAATTAGGCTTGAAATGACGAAAGTTGATTTTTTAGGAAGTTTGACCAAAAGTGGACTTTTTGATATCGAGATCGGATTTGAATTTTAGAAGTTGGAGTAGGTCCGTAATGTCAATTATGACTTTTGTGAAAAATTTGAGGTCAATCAGCCATGATTTGATAGGGTTCGACATTGGTTGTAGAAGTTTGAAGTTTCAAAGTTCTTTAAGTTTGAATTGGAGGGTGATTCATATTTTTAGTGTTGTTTGATGTGATTTGAAGGCTCGACTAAGTTCGTATTATGTTTTAGGACTTGTTGGTATGTTTGGTTGAGGTCCCGGTGGCCTCGGGGGAGTTTCAGATGCTCAACAGATCGAAATTGGACTTATGTGAATTGCTGAAGCTTTCAAGCTTCTGGTGTAATCGCACCTGCGGTGGGGTGACTGCAGGTGCGAACACGCACGTGCGTGAGGCCAAGAGCGGAAACTGGATTTGATTAGGTGGCCAGGGGTCGCAGGTGCGAGGGAAATGCCGCATCTGTGAGCCCACAGATACTCTAAGGGATCCGCAGATGCGGAGAGTGAACTGGAAGGAGAAGTCCACAGAAGCGGACAATTGCCCGCAGGTGCGCACGCGCAGGTGCAGTCACTTGACCGCAGAAGCAAGCCCTGGTGTCTTAATTTAGTTCTACACCTTCGATGGAAATTTAGTAGGTGCGGTGTCGCAGGTGAAACTGAGGGCCCGCGGGTGCGAGATCACTAGGCAGAAAAGGCTAAGTTCGAGGGTTTTATCCCATTTTCATTTTGGGACTTTGAGAGCTCGATTTTGGGCGATTATTTGTAGAATTTTCAGAGAAAGCTATTGGGTAACGATTCTCAACTCATTTATAATTATATTTCATTATAGGTGATTTCATAATTTAATTAAGGACTTGGGTTGAGAAATTTGGGGAAAAAGTTGAAAAGTTCTTCAACCTAACTTTTGGGTTTTTATTGAGATTTTGACATCAGATTTGAGTAATTTTGGTACTAGTGAACTCGTGGGTGAATTGTTGTTCGTATTTTGTGACTTTTACCCGATTCCGAGACATGGGCCCGGGTCGACTTTTTGGGGCGATTTTCTAATTTCTTGTTAAAGTCTTGATTTTATTAATTAGATTAGTTTTTTATAGTTATATTTATGGTATGTAATTGCTTTTGGCTAGATTTGGGCCATTCAGAGTTGGAAAATTGTGGAAAACGCATTCTTACTGATTGGTTGAGGTTGGTTCGAGGTAAGTGGCTTGCCTAACCTTGTGTGTGGGAAATTCCCTTAGGAGTTGGTATTGTTGTGATACTTCTGTATTATGTGAGCGCCGTGTATGCGAGGTGACGAGTGAGTACACATGCTAATTGTTGTAAAACCTGGTTTTTACTGAATAGTAACATATTGCATCTTAATCGAGTATTACCTGCATGTGTGGTTATCCTTTTTTAGCCTAATATTACATGTCTACGTATCTTAAATGCTTATTTGAAATCTGTACAGCATGCTTAGTTGATTTTCCTATTTTTCCTTGATCTGTATCAGTCTTTACTGTAGAATTCTTGCTATTAATTGTTGTATTCATCGTTTCGAACTGTGTGTTTACTTTTGGGACTGCGAGGCAGTACCTCGGAAGATCCCCCTACACATTTACTTTTGGGACTACGAGGCGGTACCTCGGGAGATCCCCCTACACATTTACTTTTGAGACTACGAGGTGGTACTTCAGGAGATCTCCTTGCATATTTACTTTGGGACTACGAGATGGTATCTCGGGAGATCCCCTGATGTCTATCTCTATGTGTTGTGGTGCTATTTTCTGTGTTTTTCCCTTGTTAAATTTCTAGTCTTTTATTGCATTTCTATATTCTTCTGCCTTATTTATTATATACCAGTGAGGCCCTGACCTGACCTCATCACTACTAGACCGAGGCTAGGCTTGACACTTACTAGGTACCCTTTGGTGTACTCATGCTACTCTTTTGCACATGCTTTATGTACAGATCTAGGTACTTCTTATCAGCCTTGTTATAGTGAGCAGCGTGATTTTGGAGACTTCAAGGTATATCCGCAGATCTCAGAGTCCCCCTCTATTCCCTCCTATGTCATTTACCTTTCCATACTTTCTTAGACTCTAGATAGAGATACTATTTTTCTTCTATAGTTTGTGACTTAGTATTACCGGGTTTTGGGACCTCTGTGTATACTCTAGTGCTGGTTTACTTGTACATGTCGAGCGAAATTTTATCATTTTATAATTATCTGTTGCAGTCTAGTTGTTAAATTCTATTTTCATTTCTGTTATTCTGCAACTTGTTAGGCTTACCTAGTCGTAGAGACTAGGTGCCGTCACGACATCTCACGGAGGGAGATTTGGGTCGTGACAGTTGTTCCCCGCCTGCTCTCGTGGGAGAATCTCAGACTGGGCTCTCTGACCTCGACTAGTATTACAACATCAATCCCATAGACTAATGAGTAAGGCGTCTCTCATGTGCTCGTCTTTGGCATTGTTCGGTAGGCCCAAAGTACTTTTGGTAGTAATTCCGACCATGGCCCCTCGACATCTTTAAGTTTTTTATTCATGATGTTCAATATTGATTTGTTGGAGGATTCTTCTAGTCCGTTACACGTGAGGTGATACGATGTTGAGAGTATTCTTTTGATATGTCACTTTTCAAAATATTTGGCGACCTTTTTCCTGTAAATTGGGGTACGTCGTCACAACTGATTTCTTTGGCTACGCCGAAACGGCATACAATATTTTTCCATATAAAGGGGATCACTTCTTGTGGATATAAATGCTCCTGAATGGGTAGAAGCAGGAGCATTTATATGGAAATGAAATATTGTATGATCACTTCTTGTAGTTTTTGACTGACGATTTTTCTAAATGGGTAGAAGCAACAGTGATCATACAATATTTCATTTCCATATAAATGCTCTTGCTTATACCAATTTAGAAAAATAGTTAGTTAAAACCAAGAAATAGTACATTACCTCGCCCCACGGGGAGGGGGCCTATAATGTACATTCCCAACTTGATGAACGACCAAGGGAAAATGACTAGTGGAGGTGCTTGTCGGCTTGGTGGATCATTGGGGCGTACTTTTGGTGCCGCTCGCATTTTTTCACGAATTTTGCGGCCACTATTTTCATGGTGGGCTAGTAGTAACCTGCCCGTATGAGGCATCAGACTAGAGCTCCATTACCGGAATGAGCTCCGCAATGGCCTTCGTGGACTTCTTCAAGGACGCACCCCATCTGATTTGGGCCTAAGCATTTCGCTAGGGGGTCGCCATACATCCTCTTATATAGGTCGTTATGAATGATGTTGTACCTAGCTGCTTGAATTTGAAGTTTCTTGGCATCTTTTTTATAATCTGAGAGTACACCATCCTGCAAATATATAACAATACGGTTGCGTTAGTCCCAACTTAGTTTAATGGTTCTTACCTCGATTTGATCTATCGATGAGTGGAGGAGGGTGACCACGTTTATTTCTCTGGTTGTAATGTTTTTGGCGGTTGCTGCTAATTTGGCGAGGCCGTCCGCCTAAATGTTCTATGCTCGGGGGATCTGGTTGAGCTAATATTCGTCAAACTCGGGCAGCAGCTTGCAGATCTCGACCTGGTATTTTTGTAACCTTTGTTCTTTGATCTGGAAAGTCCCTGTGACTTGGTTGACGACAATTTAAGAATCGCAGTAGTCATACTCACCTCGCCCCGTACTTGAGTGCTAGCCTTAACCCTGTAATTATAGCCTCATACTCGGCCTCATAGTTAGTCATGTCCGGGCACCTTATAGACTGGCGAATCACTACGCCTGTGGGGACTTTGAGTATGAGTCCTAGTACGGACCCTGACGCGTTAGAAACACCGTCGATGTACAAAATCCAGAGGTCCTGTGTTTGGAGAGAAGCGTGGGTGGCTTCTTTTTCGACTCCAGGCATTATATTTGTGTTGAAATCGGTGACGGAGTCGACAAGGACTTGTGACTTTATTTCCGTTTGCGGTTGATATGTGATATCATGCTCGCTTAATTTTATGGCCCATTTAGCTAACTCTCTCGATAGCTCGGGTTTATGCAAGATACTTATTAAGGGAAAAGTCGTGACTACTGAGATGGGGTGGCACTTGAAGTAGGGTCTAAGCTTTCGTGAAGCTACGACCAAATCCATGGCCAATTTTTTGAGGTTGGGGTATCCCGTCTCGGTGTCGACTAGTGTTTTGCTAATGTAATAGATGGGAGATTGTGTACCTTTATTTTCTCGAACCAGGAGTGCACTCATAGCTACTTTGGATACAACAAGGTAGACGAGGAAGCGCTTCTCAGGTTCTGGTTTTAAAAGCAATGGTGGCGACGACAAGTAAACCTTTAATTCCTTTAGGGTTTGGACACAGTCTGAGGTCCATTGGAGGTCATTGTCCTTTTTGAGTACGCTGAAGAATTGGTGGCACCTATAAGATGATCGTGAGATGAACCTTGAAAGGGCAGCAATAAGTCCAGTCAACCTCTAAACTTGTTTTTCGGTAGTTAAGTGCTCTAGTATCCCTTCGATGGATTTGATTTGGTCGGGGTTGACCTTGATGCCTCGATGTGACACTAGGAAACCCAAGAATTTTCCTGAAGCCACACCGAATGCACATTTTTTGGGGAATAGTTTCATTTCATATTGCCTAAGTATGTCAAAGGTTTCTCTCAAGTGGTCGATGTAATCTTCTTTCCTTTTGGACTTGACCAGCATGTCGTCTATGTAGACTTCCATTAGTCTTGCCGAGTTGTTCCTTGAACATTTTTGCTACCAACCTTTGGTACGTTGCCCCTGTGCTTTTCAATCTGAAAGGCATGACTCTATAGCAGTATGTTCCTTGATGGGTGATAAAAGTTGTTTTTTCCTGATCCTCCTCTTCCATGAGGATATGATTGTAGCCTAAGTAGGCATCCAAAAAACTCAGGAGTTCGTGCCTGGCGGTTGCATCGATGTGTTGGTCGATTTGAGGTAATGGGAACGAATCTTTGGGGCATGCTTTATTTAAATCTATAAAGTCTACGAACATTTGCCACTTCCCATTTTTCTTTTTCACCATGACCTTGCGGTGTTCCTGGAAAAAAATATTACTTGTTTTTAGGTACCCAAGCTTGCTTGGGTCCTAAAAGGTTAGAATGCTTAGTGTTAGTTTGATTTGAAGTTTTGGGTCGCCAGACCCATCTCCTGTCATCCTTGAACCTGCAGCATTTTGAGGAGTGACCCTTTTTACCATAGTAAAAACAAGATGGACTATTTGAATTTTCAGAGTCTTTTTCTGTTTTGATTCTATTCCTGCATTGGTTAGTACCATGGCCATTTTTACCAAAAAAAGAACATGCATGAAATTTCTTATATTTGTGATAAACACTCTGATTTGATTTGACTGAACTATGACTAGTTGCTTTTTGCAATCCATTCAATTGAAGTTGAAGTTCGTTAACTTCTTCCTGTAGTATATCACGTTCAATTTCACAAACTTCTAGCTTCAGGGCCAATTCTTTCTAATTCCCTAGATGTGCATTGTTTTCCTCGTATGCTGAATATTTCCCATGGAGTTGGAAATTTGATGACCTCGTACAAGATGGAGGGAATAGATCTCATGGCGTGTATCCATGGTCACCTTATTATGGCATTATATGTCGTGTCCTGGTCCATGATATGGAATATGGTTTACAAAGTGCCGTCGCCGGCCAGGATGGGGTGTGTGATTTCTCCAGATGTTCGTTCAACTACATTTTAAAACCTGTTAGCGTGATGTAATGCGGCACTATTCTATCCTCGAGTTTCATTTGTGCAAGTACCCAAGGGTGGAAATGCACTACCGCTCCCGTTATCTACCATAATGCGTCTCACATCCATATCTAAAATTCATAAAGTGATAACAAGGGCATCATAGTGAGGGAAAACCAAACCGTGGGCATCTAACTTATTCGAAGATGATACTTTCTTTGAGTTCGCCATACCGTTTGTGAGTGATCGACCATTTGAGCTTATGGGTTGTGGTGAACTTTACGCTGTTGATAGAAGCATTATCGCCGCCACCGATGATCATTTGGATGGTGAGGGTTGGTGAGGGCGGTTTTGGTGGTCCCTAATGCTGTTCGCATCCTTTGGAAAAGTTAGTCCTTCTCCGGTCGCTCAGCAGTTCTTTGAGGTGTCCTTGTCGAAGCATGTTTACAACCTCCTATCTTAGGGCGATGCAGTCCTCGGTTTTGTGCCCTCGTTCTTGGTGGAACTCGTAAAGGGCATCTGACTTTCTGTTTCTTGGATCTGATCTCATCTTTTGTGTCCACTGTACCTTTGGTCCAAGCTTCTCCAATACGCAGACTATATCTGAAGGTGACACACAAAAATTGTGAGTGGAGAACAAGGGGGCATACCTCTCTCGTTTCGGTGAGTCTCTGTCCTTGGTCTGGGTGGGTCCTCTACGTGTCGGGAAGGGGGTGCAATGGCGCTATCGCGCCCCTTTTTTCCTTGCGGAATCCGGGTTTCGACATTTTGGGACAACTCCTTTCCTTTTGAAATTGGGTAAGAGATTTGAAGAGTCGCCACCTAACGGATTAAGGTGCGTTAGGGCACTTGGAACAATTAACTCGTGAAATCGGTTTACATTACCAGAGATTGGGTAAGGGCTCGAAATTACCTCGAGGGAAAGGTATTAGGCACCCCTCGAGGTTCACAATGATGGGTCCCGGCCAAACTCAATTAAGCGAATTAGTCTTTAAGGGAAAGTTTAAACAATTTAAAACAAATCGACAATTACTTTAAAACAAGAATTAAAGGGGTCCTTTTTAGCCTATAGGATCATTTCCATGCAATACTTGATAACTTTCTCCAAATTGGGGTATTACGCATAGCATTAGCGCACAGGTCATCATCTCCTTTGCTACCGTTACTATCTTTCAGTTGTTACCTAAGCGTTCTAATAGTTTCTAATGCGTACCTTATGTGTGCACTACCCGTACCTTATCTATAGTCCTGGAGGTGCTTAGGAGTTCTATTTTGGATAGATCTAGACTAACCTACGTTGCTTAAAAAATGAGAAAACTAAGCGACAAACAAAATTCAGATTGGACTATCATGTAAGAAGCAAATAAAGGGGCTCATGTCAACTTCCACAAATAGACAACCAATGCACGTAATTCAAATAAAAAAGTTTCATAGTTTAGGATCCTATAGGCAGGATATCTAAATGAGCATGAACATTATATATAACAACTTTATTAAAGCGGGCAGCAGAATCTAGCAGTTTGCCTACTGAATTTTGTTAATATTCTGGATCTAGGCGTGTTTCAAGCAGCAAGAAATCATAGTTTTTTATAGACCCAGAATTCTTAAATACCCTACAGGCTAGCCTAAGTGAGGACCAGAGTAGAATCCTAAAACTGTTAATTAACGACTATAGTTCATAAACCAATGATTGATTTTAACAGGCGGATTTCATCTTTTTAGATACTATAGGCATGCTTTCTAAGTGCTGAAACTGATTATAAGAATTATTTCCTGTAGACATGATATCTAAACACAGAAATTGTTTTTTTACACTTACTTCCTATAGGCATGATGTCTAAGTGTCGAGACTGATTTTATATGTATTTCCTATTGGCATAACATCTAAGTGTTGAAACTTTTTTTATGCGTATTTCCTATAGGCATGATATCTAAGCGGGTAAAGGCGTTAACCAGTTGCCAAGCGAGTTCAATAAATAAGATCCTAGAGACATGATCTCTAATGCACACATGGGGTTTGAAAAATATGGTTCTTGATGCAAAATTGATAAAACTGACTAGAAGCAGGATTTCTAGGATGCAAAGTGAAAATTCAGGATTACAAATAACAAGAGAAGTCCTATAGGCATGGTTTCTAATGGCATAAAGAATCAACACAACAACCTATAGGCATGATTTCTACCCAAACCCAACAAAGATATATAAAAATCCCTCCCTAGCTTTTACTGATAACCCCATATCTATTTTTACAAGGATTATTACATTATAACAGACCATTATGAATGAATTACACAATGAAAAAATCATTATGCTATAGGGAGCCTTGGCAGGCCCAATGTCAACCTAGGATCCAGGCCTTCAAGCAAGTCTGATGTCCACAGGTAGTTCATAACACATAAATAGGCTTCTGGTGTGTCAAAGTTCCCAAGGGCCTCAAGGACCTTGGGTAATGCTCCCACCAGAACCTTTTCAAAGAAACAGTTTGTAAAGAGTTTGGAAGGCTAGCCCCAGTATGTCAGAGTTCGGATAAGTCTCATGGACCCTAGGCTGTTCTCACACTAGTGTGGTAGGACCCTAGATAACTAAGAGTAGAAGTTTGAAAATAGCATATAAGGGTAGGGGATAGTTTCAGAAAGAAAGCAGTTTGATTTTTCAGAAGTGAACAGAAATAGAACAAAACCATATTCCAGTAGATTGGTTCAGATATAGATCCAAATAATAAACAATCATAACAAAGTAGGAACACTTGAATCATAGACAGAACCGACCATACACATTCATAATCCCTAAACAACTTCTGAATAGAGACCAGGTAATCAAAACAAAGTTCACATTGCTGGAGTTAACTCGATTTACTAGTTATCACTAGGTGGAATCATGCAGAAATGTATTAAGAAGAGGAAAACATGCTGAAATTAAAAAGGCTAGCCAAACAGCCATACGGAACAGGGTGGGGTAATAGGATTTAAACATGCTATTTTCAAAAACAAGTAACAAGTGTCATGGACTAAACAGAGACATGCTAAGGTAAACTAATCATACTAACATGTAGAACAAGATAAGTTAATAGGAATTAAGGCATGCTAGTTAAGAGAGCAATAAACAAGAACATAGAGCAAACAGAAGCATGTTGAAATTCATAATGAACTGACTACATAGCATATAGAGGAGAGCATGATAACAGAAATTGAGGCATACCAGTTAAGAGGTAGCTAATAGGAAGGTGAAGGCAAGTGAAATCCAAGAGTCTAGCCTTGGCTTATAGCCAACTAGACAGAATAGCAAATAGAAGTAACAGAAAGAACTACAGTTGTGAGTGTGTGAGTAAGAGTTTATATATGTGTAGGTGTTTCTTTCTGTATCTTTCCGTGTGTTTTTCGTGTCGTCTAAAAAATCAGAATGGGGAGGTTTATATAGCATTCAACAAAATAAAATAAATTAGGCAAAGAAAGTTAAGAGTTCACAAATAAGGCATACAAATAAATTAATCAGTTAATTAGGGCTAGACCTAATCAATTAACACAGCAGGATCCAGAAAAGACTCCTTAAATTAGGGAGAATCAATTAACAACCAAGTTTGAGGTTTAATAAGGTAACCAAATAAATCAAAGACCATTTATGGCCGGTTAAACAATCAAATCCCAGAAACCAGGCTAGTAACCTAATTAAGGCAAGTAGTACCAATTATGGGTCACAAATAAGGAAAAATAAGTAAAATCGCAGAGAAATACCAATTTTAACAGAAAATATAATTTCGAACCCTACTTAGGCAAATAAAATCAGTTAATCTCTGTTAATTGACAGGGCCAAAGAATAATGGGCAAATATCAGAACAAACAATGAAATGATTAGAAACCCTAGGGATTAGAACATAGATATGAAAACCAATCAAGCAAACAAAGAGAACCGGAGTTAAAACACTCAAACTCTTTCGAAATTTTTTGCAGAAACGTAAAGATGAAACCCTAGCTTTAGAGAAAATCTAAAATCGGTTAATAACAATAAAAACAGAAGATTTTGAAAGACAAATATTAGATAAACTCAAAAATCATCTAAGATCTATAGAGATCTGAACAGACTCGAGTAGAAAGTGACTAATGTTTTAAAAAATGACAGAGGTGATAAAAAATCCGGTTTGGAACAAGAGGTCTAAGCCATAAACATGAAGATAACAGTACTCACAAACATAGAGATGAACATCGGCAGGTTCATCGAGAAAATGAAAGGTTTGGACCAAGTTTGTTCAAATCTCCTTGAGATTTCACCAAACTACAAAGAAATCGAACAACTAGTAGAGGTAGGAGGCCGGATGGGGACTAAGATCGATGGGAAACCCCATGGATTGAAGGGGACAGGTGACGGTGGCTAGGTTTAGGGGAGAGTTTGAGAGAGAAGTGAGGAGGGAAGGGAAACATTGGCGGCGGGTTATGGGAAGTGAGTAGGTTTGGGGAGTTAGGGGTTAATTTAAAAGGAAATAACATCCTGGACCGTTGATCTCTGAGATCAACGGCCAGGATTTCATCTGGGGTTGGGCGGGTCAATAGGAAGTTGGGCTATGGGTTATGGATCAGGGTTATTTAATTGGGCTAGGGTAGTATTTTGGGCCAGGTCCGAAATTAAACCAAATTAAAAGAGGCTATTTGTTAAATACCCAATTAATTGATAAAATGATTTGTAAAAAATAGTTAATAAATGATAAAAATGATATTTATACATAAAAATGATTTAAAATAATTACTTAATATTATAAAAATACAAAATATTATTTTCCGTGTAAATAATGTAATTATGCATATACGAGCTATTATTGCAAAGTTATTGCAATTATAGCTTAAAGATACAAATATAATTATGCATAAAATTATTAAAGCTCAATATAAATATAAATGAGAAATAATCAAGTAATAAATCATCATAAAATTATTGGTGATGCAATTAGTAATTATTTGGATAATACAATGCTAGAATAAATTAATTAAAATCCTTTTAAAATTAGAGAAAATTATTGAAAAATACTGGTTGATGCTCATGCACTACTTTGAAAGTATATACGCATTTTAAAAATACATGAGGGAAAAATTGGGTATCAACAACTGCCCCTTTTTACCCGGGAAGGATGAAAGAGTTGTCGGGTAAAGAAATGATGACCGATTTTGACCGAATGGAGTGTTTTGAAAAATATAGGCCGCACAAGTGCATCCTGGTGTTTGAGCTGCCTACATATCCCTGGTTTTACAAGAATCAGACCACGTGTAGTTCTAGACCTAACGGTGATTGAAATCGATGGAATTGTTATAGGAGTAATTGTGTGTTTTAGAACGGGTTCTTTTTGGGAAGGGTAGTGTCGGATGGCTTTATGCGGAGTTATGACGGCGAATCTGAATCGTAACGAATGTATCATAGGGCATATATCTGAATGATCACAGAGTAATGGCGGGTAATTGATGGGAATCAGTTAAATGGTAGTGTATAAGTGGTACGAGCGGAAACCAGAGCGAATGTTGCTCCTGATTGAAGAAGGGTTACCTCCTGAATTTCCTTCAAAACTTAAACACAATGCGTGCAAGTATATAGATTACTGTGATGATTTAAACATGATGTGAATTCCCTTTGGATCATGAAGGTTGTATTTAGATAGAGAGGATGACGTCCTTAGTCCATGACGTCCTGGGCCATGAATCATGAGATGAGGGATTCACAGGCCATGAAATAATGTTCTCGGGCCATGAGAATGGTGCCTCTGAACCATGACACCTTCAATTAATGATGTGCATATTGAGAGATCCTCAGGCCATGACATGGTGTCTTCAGGCTATGAGGATGATGCCTTCGGACTATGACGCCTTTGGAAAAGTTGGCTATACATCAACCCATGAAGTGCAGAGACATGGTACCAAAGGTGATAACAAGACAAAGATTAGTCTTGTGCAGAGTTTGGGGGGCAGAACTTAGCCCCGAGAGAAGAAGAAAATGCAAAGTTTAGAATAGAGCACACTTATGCAGAGGGAGACAAAGCTTAGTCTCACGAGAAGGCAGTGTTTAGTATTATGCAAATATGGAGTCAGGGCTTAGCCTCATGCAAGAAAAGGAGACAATGTTTAGTCTCGGCAAAGAGAAGGCAATTCTTAGCCTTATGCAAATATGGAGAAAGGGCTTAGCCTCATACGAGATTCGATACAGGGCTTAGTCTCACGCAAAGAGAAGGCAATGCTTAGCCTTATGCAAATATAGAGGCAGGGCTTAGCCTCATACAAGATTTAAGACAGGGCTTAGTCTCATGCAAGGGAATGAAGTGCTTAACCTTATGCAAATATGGAGGCATGGCTTAGCCTCATGCAAGACTTGAGACATGGCTTAGTCTCATGCAAAGAGAAGGCAGTGCTAGCCTTATGCAAATATGGAGGCAGGGCTTAGCCTCATGCAAGATTTGAGATAGGGCTTAGTCTCATGCAAAGAGAAGGCAGTCCTTAGCCTTATGCAAATATGGAGGCAGGGCTTAGCCTCATGCAAGATTTGAGATAGGGCTTAGTCTCATGCAAAGAGAAGGTAATGCTTAGCCTTATGCTGTGAACAAGTAGCATATAAGAGTAGAATATTTCTTAGCTGGAGATATATTTGCGTCTGGTGGCCTGATTGATAGTGATTTTGATATGTGTATATTTGCGAATACTCCTATTATGTTCACTATGCCTGCATCCAAAGAAAAATTGTGAGTTTTATAGGGGGAGGTTGGTTCGTGCCTTTGTATGCTTGATTTGTTTTGCTTTGCTCTAGAGGCCCTATTCGAGTCGTCCTAGGTAACACCTAGCTGCCATAGAAATAAAGTTTCAAAAAAATATGCACTTATTGTTAAAATAGAGTTATTTAGAAACACAATGATGTATAATATCAAGTAAATTAGACGAACTAATGAGTACAACACTTTTAGAGATATTGCGGCTTCTTTGCACTAGAATTTTGAGGGTCCTCCTCAAAATTCTGCCCTTATTTGATCCTTCGGTCGTTTTGCATACAACGATGTTTGTTGGATCCGCTCCAAAATTTTGAGAATCCTTCTCAAAATTCTGCCCCAGTTACTTAACCGATTTCTGACTTTCTGGCATATGACGGCGTAGGCTGGACTTGTCCTTAAAATTCTACCCCAGTTTCTGGTTTTGGGGGAATGAAGATTTTATTAACATATGACCAAACCCACAGGGCTGCCTACGTATCCCCTCTTAAACGGGAATCAGGTCAAGCGTAGTTCAGTTACATAAGATGAATGAATGCAAGCAATCTAGACATAGTATCTCTTGACTGCATCTGAATTGATAGGTTTTGGCCAAACTTCTCCGTCCGTTTCTGCAAGTATGAGTGATCCTCCTGTTAGCACCCGATGAACCATGTAGGGAACTTGCCAATTGGTTGAAAATTTCCCTTTGGCTTCATCCTGATGCGGGAAGATCTGCTTCAGCACCAGCTGCCCCGGTGCGAATTGTCTTGGTCTGACCCTTTTGTTGAAAGCTCTGGACATTATATTCTGATAAATCTGACTGTGACATATTGCATTTATTCTTTTTCTGTCTATGAGGGCTAGTTTTTCATAGCGACTCCTTATCCATTCTACATCACTGAGTTCGGCTTCTTGTATGATCCTTAAAGAAAGAATTTCTACCTCGACTGGAATGACAGCTTGGGTACCATAAACCAGTAAATAGGAAGTTGCCCTAGTTGATGTGTAGACCATAGTGCGGTACCCCAATAGGTCAAAGGGTAACTTCTCGTGCCATTGTTTGTGATTTTCTACTATCTTCGTTAGTATCTTCTTGATGTTCTTGTTGGCAGCTTCCACAGCTCCATTCATTTGAGGCCTGTATGCTGTAGAGTTTTTGTGCTTGATTTTGAAGGTTTCATACATGGCTTTCATTAGATCACTGTTGAGATTGGCGGCATTATCAATGATAATGAACTCGAGAACCCCGAATCAGCAAACAATACGATCCTTGACAAAATCTACGATGACTTTCTTGGTTACATCTTTGTAAGATGCAACCTCTACCCATTTTGTGAAATAGTCGATAACCACTAAAATGCTCATTGGAAGCGGTGGGCTTGATTGGACCGATGACATCTATTCCCTATGCAGTAAAAGGCCAAGGTGCACTTGTTGCATTGAGCTCGTTTGGTGGTAACTTTATCATGTCTGCATGTACCTGCCATTGGCGACATTTCTGGATGTACCTAATGCAATAAGTTTCCATGGTCATCCAAAAATATCCAGCTCTGAGTATCTTTTTTGGCTAGAACAAAAACGTTTATATGTGGTCCACAAGTTCCAGCATATATCTCCTCAAGTAATCTGGAAGAATCCTTTGTGTCAACACACCTTAACAACCCTAGATCAGGAGTTCTTCTATACAGGGTCCCTCTGCTTTGAAAGAAGTGATTGGACAGCCTCCGTAGAGTGCGCTTCTGAGCATGGTTTGCCTGTTCTAGATATTCTCTTTTTGCCAAATATTCTTTGATGTCGTGGAACCAAGGTTTTCCATCCGTTTCTTCTTCAACATGAGCATAGTAAGTCGGTTGATTATGGATCATCACCGGGAAGAGATCGATGAAATTCTTATCTAGATATTGTATCATTGATGGTAAGGTGGCCAGTGCGTCTGTGAACTCATTTTAGACTCTTGGAACATGTTTTAATTCTATCTTTGTGAACATCTTCATTAATTCTTGCACATGATACAAGTATGGTAGTATCTTGGTATTTTTCGTAGCCCATTCTCCTTGAACCTGATATACTAGAAGATCCAAATCACCAATTACCAGTAACTCTTGTATATTCATATCGATGACCAGATTGAGCCCTATAATGCAAGCCTCATATTCTGCCATATTGTTGGTGCATAGAAACTTAAGCTTTGCGGATACTGTGTAATGTTGACCTGTTTCTGATACCAAAACTGCTCCAATGTCCACTTCTTTGAAGTTTGCAGCCCCATCGAAAAACATTCTCCAACCGTCGTAGGCTTCAACAATGTCCTCTCATACGAATGATACTTTTTCATCAGGAAAATACGTTTTTAATGGTTCGTATTCTCCTCATACAGGATGTTCAGTAAGATGGTCTGACAATGCTTGTTCTTTGACCGCCTTCTGAGTTACATAGATGATATCGAACTCACTTAACAATATTTTCCACTTGGCTAACTTTCTGGTTGGCATGGGCTTCTGAAAGATGTACTTCAAAGGGTCCATCCTGGATATGAGGGATGTGGTATAGGTAAAGAAGTAATGCCTCAATTTCTGAGCTGCCCATGTCAAAGCACAACATGTGTGTTCCAGTAGAGAGTATCGTGCTTCATAAGGTGTGAACTTCTTACTCAAGTAGTATATGGCTTGCTCCTTTCTTACCATCTCGTCATGTTGTCCCAAAACACATCCGAAAGCCCCATCTAATACGGACAGATAGAGTAGCAAAGGTCTCTCAGGTTATGGCGGGGCTAGGACTGGCAGTGTAGACAAGTATTCCTTGATTTTGTCAAAAGCCTTCTAACAATCCTCGGTCCAACTGGTTTCAGCATCCTTCCTCAACATTTTGAAGATGGGTTCACATACTACTGTGGACTATGCTATGAAGCGACTGATAGTTGAGGCATCCTAGAAAGCTCATCATGCCCTTTTTGCTCTTTGGTGGTAGTAACTCTTGGATAGCCTTAACTTTGGACAGGTCCAACTTGATTCCTCGGAGGCTGACAATGAATCCCAATAGCTTTCCTGCAGGAACCCTGAATGCACATTTTGCGGGGTTCAATTTTAGATTGTACCTCCTTAGCCTGTCAAAGAATTTTCTCAAGCCTGCTATGTGATCTGCGGCCCACTTGGATTTGATGATGACATCTTCAACATACACCTCTATTTCCTTGTGTATCATAACATGGAAGATGGTTGTCATGGCTCTCATGTAACTAGCCCCAGCATTCTTTAGATCGAATGACATCATCTTGTTGCAGTACACTCCCCATAGTGTAATGAACGCTATTTTCTTTGCGTTTTCTTCATCCATCCAGATCTAGTGATAACCCGCGAAGCAATCTACATAGTATTAGAGTTCATGCTTAGAGAAATTGTCGATCAGGATATGTATATTTGGCACTGGGAAATCGTCCTTAGGATTTGCTCTGTTTAAATCCCGATAGTCAACACACACCCTGACTTTCCCATTTTTCTTCGGAACTGGTACAAGGTTGGCTAACTACGTTGGGTACTCAACTACCCTGAGGACTTTGGCTTTGATCTGCTTAGTGACCTCCTATTTGATTTTTAGGCTCATATTTGGTTTGAAATTTCTGAGTTTTGCTTCACAGGCGAACACATTAGGTTAGTGGGCAACTTATGAGCCACTATGGATGTGCTCAGACCGGTCATGTCATCATATGACCATGCAAAAATATCCTCATATTATTTCAGGAAACGAGTGTATTCTTCCTTCTCTAACGGTGATAAGTGAATGCTTATGCGAGTCTCTTTGATGATTTCGGAATCTCCCAAATTGATTGCTTCGGTTTCGTCCAGGTTGGACTTAGGTTTGTTCTCAAAGTTCTCAACTTCTCTGACAACTTCCTCAGGTATTTCATCATCTTCTTCTTCTTTTTCTAAGTCACTATCCTTATATCGCGTTGTCTCATTACATGTCACAATCATCGGTTCATTAGGAAAAGTAATAATAAAGTTGTAGAAGAAAAATATGAAAGATAATAATGAATAATAAATAGCAATGCATTAATTAAATTTGAAAATATCCAAAACAGGTACGGATCGATGACTCGAGCAATTATTTTGAAACAAAATGCGTCTTTAAAACAAAATACTAAAAATATCTTAAATGCCTAGAATGGCTACTAAAACAAGTTAGGCTAATTGCCAAGCTACCCAGGAACTCGGCGGGCCCGGGATGGTGTGGCAGTCCAATTCTTAAGGACAACTCCCTTCTCCATGGTCTGAATGGTGAGACATTCTTCCTCCTCCTCCTCCACTATCACATTGCAATCCATATCCTCGTCTTCTAGGAACAAATTCTCAACCTATCCAAAACTTCTTCCTCTACAAATCCCCATATTGTATCGGCCTAGTGAAAAGTCTGACTCAGATGTGGCACTGGCTGCTAGGGCTGGGCATAATTTGGTAAATAATTACCATACCGAAACCAAAAATTTTGGTATTTGGTATACGGTATTTTGGTATTTGGTTTAAGTTTTTTTAACAAAATGGTATTAGGTATGGTATTTGGTATTTCAAAATAAAATACCAAAATATCGACACCATACCGAAATATATATTATATTACACAAAACACATATTATCAATTATAACATAAATATAAAATTTTTAAAATTTTACTTTTTTTATTCTCAAAGTTCATCAATTAACTCTCAACAAGTAACAAGACATTTCTAATGATCAAATATTCTTTAATGTACAATTTTCTCTATTTGGGTCGATATTTGCTAGTTTTGGACAAAATTTTTGTCAACAAATATTTTTTAGTTTTGTATTTTTGAGTACTTTAATTAAAAATATTAGAGTGTATGTCTCTATGCACTAGTTAGTATTCAAACCGAATAAACCGAAGTTACCAAACCGAATAAACCGAAACCAAAAGGAGAAAAACCGAACCATACCGAATTTCATTAGGTACGGTATTGGTATAGGATTTTAAGAAACCGAATACCGAAAATACCGAACCGAAATGTCTAAATACAATACCGTATCGATCGAGGAACACCCCTACTAGCTGCTCGAGAGGGTAATAAGGACCATGCCATGGTGGTGACCAATCATTATATTCTTGCCAGGTGTATGGATATCCCAGCCCGAAAGTTGTGCTGTGACATTTCAACTGTATCAGTTTGGTAATGCCATGGATTTTCTTCCTAAGCCCTTTGCTGGGTTCATACCCATACCATGCCAGTATGCTTTCTATTTTGTTATTCCACTGATGTTTTGATTTCAATACCACATGGGGGGGGGGGTGATTTGTGTGGTACCTAATTTCGCTTAACTTTATTATAGAAGGACCTGATTCTTCTTTGTGTTCCAAGTACTATTGTTTGTGGAATAATAAGTAAAGAAAATAAAGAACACGGAGATTTTTATGTGGAAAACACCTGGATCAAAAGGTGAAAAAACCACGACCTACTACCCAGTAGGATTTTCCCAAACTTCCACTAAAATCACTGAGCCAAAAAATTGCATTTACAAAAAACTCTTTTTAAACCTAGGATTAACTCTAATCCTGTTGTGGCACACAACCTCAACTGTTGCGAAAACTTCAAGTTAACTCTAACTTGAACACTCTAGGTACCTCATACAATTGCTTCTATAAAAGCTGAAAGGTACAATGTAAAATCACCTACTACAAATGAACTAGAATAAAAGATAGACACTTGGAACTGGTCGTTCTATCTGGTTCAAGTAGCTTCAGGATTGCACGCTTGAATCACACATAAATTGCTTGCAAAATTGCCTTGCTATTTTGCTCTCAATTCACGTTAACTTATGCTTGTGTGCATTGCCTATAAAAGAGAACAACACTGATATTTAATGGGTTAGTAATTAGAGATTGACTGGGATACAGATGCTACTCTTCTGTGGTAGAAGAGTTCTAGTTGATCTCATACTCTAACACTATCCTCTTCCTAAATTGTGTTCTCTTCATGTAAGGAGTCTTTCTCTCCTTATCCAATATACAACCTTTTCGATCAGATCGGGAGATATTACTTCTAATAAGTTAGATTTATCTCTTTCACGTGCATCTCACATGTTTGGGTTGATCACGACTGTGCTTCACAAGATGGACTTGGTCTATGTCTGAGTTCCTTTTGTTAGTCTTCAAAACCTCACATTTACTTGGGCCAATAAATTCCCCCTTTTTGATGATGACAAACTCTGTGCTTTTTGCTTACTTGGACCCTGTAAGAACTCAACTTAACCATCAATACAAAGTTTAGAAAATTCACTTATCATCAAGGACCAGGTTAATTAGGTTATAAACATCACTTATTCAGAGTATGTAAAGCACAATATCTCTTCCCCCTTTTGGCATCATCGAAAAGTTACATACACAAAGTGTGACTCCCAAATTTTAATAAGTACTCATGGACACTGGGGCAACTGCAAGTGCAATCATGGATTAATCATCAGTAATCAAGCAAACATATTTAAACTATCAAGGAAATGTTAACATTTAACAAGATCAAAAATAGTAGATATCATTGATAGAAGATATGTTGCTGCCACAATCCACAACCAAAAAGCAAAAATATTCAAAACATGAGCAAAAAGAAAGAAAAATCCCTAATCCAGGTCACTGAAGGTACTAGACAGGTTCAAGAGATAAAGGCTAGAATTCCTAAGGCTTGGGAGAGCTAGAGGGTTTGTTTTGGGCTTGGAAAAGATTCAGCATATTGTGAAGAATTCCATCATTCTTCTCATTTTCCTTGGTGAGCTCAGTTCTGGTTGCATCCCTCTCAGATTCCACCTCTGCCAAACGAGCCTTTAGCCTAGCTATCTCAGCATCCTTAGCCTCACTTTCCTGAACAAGAGCCCTGACTTTACTGTTGATAGGAGTCTTCTTGGATGAACCATGTTCATTTGGGATGGCATTGACTAAGTAATCACAAGAAAGCAGAGTATTAATACCAAAGTAATCCTTGCTTTTAGCCATTTCCCATTTCTTCAGAGGCACATTGCACCTATCCAGAACTGTAGTCAGAATAAAGCCATAGGGGGTAGCATGAGCCTTGGAGCCATTGATAACCCTGTATAGTAGCTTGATGATAAATGCAGGCCAATTAATTTGCCTTCCACTTTCAAGGCACTCCATCAGAACTAAGTCCATATAATTTGCAATATGCCTTCTCTCCTGCCTGGGCAGTAGGCACTTGTTGACAAACTCAAAAATGACTTTGTGATGTGGCTTCATTTCACTCTTGTGCACAAACTTGGCCTCATTAACTTCTGCAATATCATAAAATCTCCTAGTGATTATAAGGGCAGATGGAAGGGAATATAGACTTGGCCATCTCTGTCTGGTGTAATCATCATATCCCTCAGCAGGGATGTCTAGAATCTCTCCCAGCTTCTCTGCATCAAATGTCACTTGAACTCCTTTGAATTTGCTTGTAACTATGCCATCTTTAACCTCAACATTCACCATGAATTCAATGATTTCATTTCTGGCCAATCTCCTATCCATCTGAAGGACCATGTCCTTCCAGCCCTGAACAACTAGGGTGTTAACTAAACGAACCATTCCTGGTTCCATCAAATCTTTCAGCAATCTTCCCTTCAAAAAATTTCTTTTGCCAAACTTGGTCTGCTTGTCTTGTTCACCATCAGACTTACTTTCTTCTTCACCACTCCATTCCTCATCTTCAAAATTTCTAACTTGTTTGCTTTTCACTGCAGGCCTTGTCCTCTTGGCCACTAAAGGTTCAGCAGCCTTAGACACAAATGAAGACTTCTTGGAAGAAGTCTTGGACTTTTTGGGCTTGGGGGTCTGAACCTCCACTGTTGTAACTTTCTCCTGATGGACCTGTTTCATCTATTTAACATCAACAACTTCTGAGGACTCTGCAACCTTACCTTTTCCTTTATCCATCCTCTTCTTCTTACTTTCAGCCATAGCCTTTTGTAGGTCACTCTCACTCTATTTCACCCTGCTTTTTGTGGCCCTTCCCTTTGGCAAGGGAGTTTCAGTAGTTGTTGGGGAGGAAACCTTTTGTTTCCTGGAGGGTTTAGAAGCAGTGGGGGTTCTCCTTTTCTTTGGATCATAACTAGCACCTACTTTCTTTATAAGGTCTGTTAGGGTCTCTTCAATGGATGAACCAGGTTCATCTCCCTGTGAACTTAGATTAACTAACCCTTCAGTAGATTCACCAGAATCACTTCCCCCTGACTTCTTGCCACTTTCTTCAACAGTTTCTTGTGCAACCCCATAAATAGCAGGTATAGGCAATACAATAGTGGGTGAGTAAATAGCCACTCCTTTCCCTTTTCCCCTCACCACGTTCACCCTCTCTCTCTTTTTCTTTTTCAAATTTCTTTTTACCTCCACTCCTTCTTAACTCAAGTAATTCCACATCCCTGATAGTTCCAACCAAAACAAACCTATTTTCTAAATTTTCAGTCAAAGAAGAACTTACCTTAGAAGGGGATTTTTGAGCCTTCTCAGAGTGAGAAGACCCAGGTCCTTCCCTCTCACTAGCAGATTTGTATGACTCAGAATTAGAGTCGGAATCAGAATCTTGAGCCTGACTTGCCTTTAATTTCTCATTCAATTTCTTTGAGAGAGCACTAGATGCCACCATTTTGCGAGCAAGCATTTTTACTCTCCTTAGCCTGGGTTGGGGAGTCGTGCTAGGTGGAGGAGGGGTAGATGAATTATAGGGAGTGGTCTGTGGAGGAGTTCCAAGGCTGTCTTGTGGGTTTGTCATTATAGTTGATTTCTTGAGAGAATTGGTGAGTTAAACCTTTGGAGAAGAAAGCAATTGAGAGTGAAGAAGGTTTTTGACGGTTTTGAATTATGAGGGTGGCATGAATTAATAATGAGTATTTAAAGGGAAAGACTCATTTAATGGATAACGGTAGCTTTAGCGGTCAATTAGAGGTCTAATCAACCTGAAATTGCAGGTTGAACGAACGGTTAGGCTTCCCTAGATTTTAGGCAATTTTTGTGGTTAGAATTCTAATGAGGACGGAACTGGTTCAAAAATAAATGGATAGGATTTTCTAAGGAGTTGAACAATTGTAGGACTCTGCTCATGATTTAAATATTTATATTTCTAATTGTGCAGAGTATAGAAAACATACCTTGGCATTCAGATGAAACAATACTGATGAACCAAGTTCTTCATTTAGAATTCTCTTGACCATGCCTCAATTTATCACAATAGAGAAAATTTTGTAAGAGATCAGTGAGTCATATTAACACATGTCACAGGAGTATACAATTTACAGTATGAAGCTGAGTAAAAATTAATCTAGATATTTACCACAATAGAGAATTTTTTTTCAATTATTTTTCATTGTGCATTCTGAGCTGGTCCCATTAGGTGATCCTAATCATCCATAATTCCAACATGTTCCTTTCAAAGTTTTCTCTACTCAGTGCTTTAGTAAAGATGTCAATAATTTGTTTATCAGTAGCACAGAATTCTATGGTAATCAATCCTTTCTCATAGTTATCTGTTAAGAAGTAATATCTAACATCTATGTGCTTAGTCCTTTTATGATGAACAATGTTCTTTGTCATATTCATAGCACTAGTATTATCACAGAAGATAGGAATGCAACCAACTTCAATGCCAAAATCTATCATCTGCTGTTTGATCCACAACAATTGAGCACAACAAGAGGCAGCAACAACATATTCAACCTCAGCAGTGGATAAGGCCACTGAATTTTACTTTTTAGTGGCCCATGATACAAGACATGAACCAAAAAAATGAGCCATACATGAGGTGCTCTTCCTATCCACAAGGAAACCTGTATAGTCAGCATCAACATATCTTACTAGATTGAAATTACTACCTTTAGGGTACCAAAGAGAAAGATCAGTAGTGACTTTCAAATATCTCAGTATCCTCTTGACCGCAGTCAAGTGAGATTTCTTAGGATTTGCCTGAAAACGAGCACAAAGCCCTACACTGAAAACTATGTCAGGTCTGCTAGCAGTAAGATACAAAAGTTTACCAATCATACCCCTATACAACTTCTGATCAACAGATGAACCAGGTTCATCTATGTCTAATTTAGTGGCTGTTGCAATGGGTGTGTTTATTTCCTTTAATTCATCCATTTTAAACTTTTTAATCAACTCTTTTGTATATTTCTGCTGATGGATCATGGTTCCATTTGGGTTTTGTTTGATCTGTAAGCCTAAGAAAAAGGTAAGCTCACCCATCATACTCATTTCAAACTCACTTCCCATCAATTTGGCAAAATCCTTACTCAGTTTGTCAGTGGTTTCCCCAAAAATTATGTCATCAACATATATTTGTACTACAAGAAGATCCTTACCTTTTTCCATCAGGAATAGAGTATTGTCAATCTTAACTCTCTTGTAGCCATGTTCAAGAAAGAATTTGGACAGTCGTTCATACCATGATCTAGGAGCCTGCTTGAGTCCATAGAGAGTTTTGTCTAATTTGTACACATGTTCCAGACACTCCTTGCTCTCAAACCCTGGAGGTTGTTTGACAAACACTTCCTCTTTTAGGTAGCCATTTAGGAAGGCACTTTTGACATCCATCTTATGAAGAGTGAATTCCATGTGTACTGCAAAGGCTATGAGGAGTCTTATTGCCTCCAGTCTTGCAACTGGAGAAAAGGTCTCATCATAATCTATGCCCTTCTCTTGGCTGTAACCTTGGACCACCAGTCTTGCCTTGTTCCTTGTAACTGTTCCATCTTCATTAAGCTTGTTTTCAAAGACACATTTAGTGCCAATTACTGATCTGTCATTGGATCTTGGAACTAGATGCCAAACTTGACTTCTCTCAAACTGATTGAGTTCATCTTGCATTACATTTACCCAATCTGCATCCTGCAAAGCTTCAACAACATTTTTAGGTTCAATAAGAGATATGAAAGCATCAAAAGCACACAGATTCTTTAATTGTGATCTAGTTTTAACTGCAGATGTTGGATCAGTAATTATGTTGTCAATGGGATGAGAACTTTGGTACTTGTAAGGTTTCACAACCAACTAGTTTCTGTTTGATGTTTCTCCCATGTTCTGTTGCTGATGAATAGGGTCAAGGATAGGTTCCATTAGGGGATTAGTTTTAGTTCTTCTTTGTTCAGTTCCTCATGTCAGGTTGCCCTGGATGGAAGAACCTGTTCCATCACCTGTTCCTTCTTTTGGTGCATCTTTAGCTTGAGTTGTGACTTCACCCAATTCTTTTGCCAGCCTAATAGCTCCATCTTCATGTTCATGTCTCTCTGAAAGAATGCTAGTTTCATCAAAAACTACATGTACACTTTCTTCTACACACAAAGTTCTTTTGTTATACACTTTATAAGCTTTGCTATGTGAAGAATATCCCAATAATACTCACTCATCACTTCTGGGATCAAACTTACCTAGGGAGTCCTTTCCATTATTGTGCACAAAGCACTTGCATCCAAATGCCCTAAGATGAGATATATTTGGTTTTCTCCCTTTAAGTAACTCATAGGGAGTCTTCTCTACAAGAGGTCTAGTCATGCATCTATTAATGATGTAACATGCAGTATTTACAGCCTTTGCCCAGAAAGTATGGGGCAGTTTACTAGAAAGAAGCATAGTCCTAGCCGTATCTTCAAGAGTCCTATTTTTTCTTTCAACTACTCCATTTTGTTGAAGAGTCCTAGGGACAGAGAAATTATGATCTACACCATGCTCATCCCAAAATTCAGCAAGCTTAGCATTTTCAAATTCAGTTCCATGATCAGACCTGATTGATGCAAATTGATTACCTAGTTGTTTCTTAGTTTTTCTAACAAAGGTAGTAAAAATGTCAAATGTTTCATCCTTAGATGTTAGAAACAGTACCCAGGTAAACCTAGAATAATCATCAACAAGTAACACCACATATTTCTTACCACCTCTGCTCAATGTTCTCATTGGACCACAGAGATCCATATGAACCAGTTCCATCATCCTGGTTGTGCTTACCATTTTCTTGCTTTTAAAAGAAGATCTTACCTGCTTTCCCCTTGCACAGGCCTCACAAACTTTGTCTTCCTTGAACTTTATGTTAGGTAACCCTATCACCAGGTCCTTGGAGACTAATTTGTTGAGTTGATTCAAACTTGCATGACCAAGTCTTTTGTGCCACAGGAGGGGATCATTGTCCAACACACTCAAGCAAGTGAGTTCATTTTTCTGAAAGAGTGGACAAATCTACAATATAAATATTGTTAACTCTTTTTCCCTACAAAACAATCTTGTCAGTGGTAAGATTAATCACAAAGCATTTGGTAGAGGTAACTGCTACCAGGTTACCTCTGTCACACAGTTGTGATACACTGATTAGGCTATATTTCAAGCCATCTATCAAGTAAACATTCTCAATGGAATGTGAGTCTGTCTTACCTACCTTTCCAACCCCAATGATCTTCCCTTTCCTCCCATTTCCAAAGGAAACATTACTTATTTTTAGATCCTCAAGTGAAAGGAACTGGTTCTTGCTTCCAATCATATGTTTTGAGCAGCCACTATCCATGTACCATATTTGGATACTTCCCTTCACTTGGACCTGCAAAACAAAATCAGGGGTTAGTCTTAGGAACCCAAACTAGTTTGGGTCCCTTTCTATAGGCAAAGGGGTGAATTAAATTCCTTTTGACCCATCCAGGCAGCCTATTTTTCTCTTGAACAAAGGTTTTGTTCTTTGTACTGGCCTTTTCTTTTGCATTACATTCACTTTTGTAATGACTAGTCTTACCACAGTGAGTGCAGATTTTGTTTTCAAGAAGTGTGATATACTTGCTTTTGGGATCCCACTTAGGTGCTGGGGTCCCATAGCCAAGTCCTCTCTTGTTGCTACTGTGGTGCTCTTGTAGCCAGGATAGTGCATCAGAGGACTTATTCCATTTACAAGTTCTATCTAGTTCATGTTTCACCTTGCCTAGATCTTATTTTAGGACTATTATCTGCTCATCTTTCTTATACAACTTATCCTTCATCTTTCCTAGATTTTCTTCTAAGGTGAGATGTGTGTGATCAGCTTTCTTCTTACCTGTTTCTAATTTCGGTTTTAAATTTTCAGACCTAAGTTCTAAGACACTGGTGTCAAGTTCAAGAACCTGGTTCTTCAACTCAACATTTTTATTATCACTTTCACTAGCCCTAAATTCTAGATTTTTGCACTTGGCTTTTAGGATCACACATTCCCTAGACAATTGTTCTTTCTCATTGTTTATGACCTTAGACTCATCAATGAAGTCTAGCAATAATTTAGATAGCCTTTCTTTAGACAAAAATTTAATCTTGTCTTTGAGATGAATAACACTTACCTCTTGTTCATCATCTGATTCTCCAATTGCCATAAGTGATTTTTCATCTCCAGCTTCATCTTCTGAATCCTCATATGATGTTTCTCCCTAAGCAGCAACCATAGCCGTTGTTCCTTTTGGTTTGAACCTGTTCCTTCTTCATGTTCCTTGGTTCATCCCTTTCCTTCTTCCATTCAATTTTCCACAAAGGACAATTCTTGATCATGTGGTCAGTCTTGCCACATTTGTAACAACCCTCGTTGGTCTGTTTCTAAAGAGCCCTTGGTTTGTTGAAGGTTGTACCTCTTGAAAACCCCCACCCTTTCATCAGGTACTTCTTGAAATCCCTTGTGATCATGGCCATTTCATCATCCTCTAGATCTGCACCTTCAGCTATTCTGAGAGCCAGGCTCCTTTCCTTCTTGGGTGCATCCATTTTCATGGATTGCCTTCTCAGTTCATAGGCAGTGAGATTTCCAATCAGTTCATCCAACTTGAGAGTAGCAATGTACTTTGATTCCTGAATAACAGTGATTTTGCTTTCCCAAGTTACTGGTAAGACCCTTGTCAAGATTTTCTCAACCTTGTCTTCTTCAAGGATCATTCTCCCAAGAGATTTAAGTTCAAATTTTAATGTTGTGAATCTTGTGTACGTCTCCTGGATAGTTTCTCCTTCCTTCATAGTGAAATTCTCATATTGAGAATATAGCGTGTTCATCTTGATCTCTTTACTTGATGAGTTCCTTCATGAGCCACTTGTAAAGTGTCCCATATCTCCTTAGCAGTGGTATAATTTTGAATCCTGCTGTACTCATCTGGACCCAGTCCACACACAAGCCATTTCTTGGCCTTGGTATTCTTTTCCCATTTCTTCAAATCTTCAGCAGTGCACTCAACTCTTGTCTTTGGCACGTCCACTCCTTCAACATTCTTCTTTGTAGTAGCTAAGGAACCATTAGTGACTATGTCCCAGAGTTCATACTCTTCTCCTATGATATGATCTCTCATCCTGTTCTTCTACCAAGAATAGTACTGACCATTAAATAGTGGGGGCCTAGCAGTGGATTGCCCTTCCCAGTTTCCAGGTGGTTCACTCATCTTGATCTTTTCCTAAGGTGTTAACCTCTTCAAGGATAACCCGCTCTGATACCAATTCATGTTTTAGACTTTAATATCATACAAGAGAGGGGGAGGGTGATTTGTGTAGTACCCAATTTTCGCTTAACTTTTTATAAAAGGACCTGGTTCTTCTATATGTTCCAACTACTACGTTTGCGGAATAATAAGAAAAGAAAATAAAGAACACGGAGATTTTTATGTGGAAAACACCTGGATCAAAAGGTGAAAAAACCACGACCTACTACCCAGTAGGATTTTCCCAAACTTCCACTAAAATCACTGAGCCAAAAACTGCATTTACAAAAAACTCTTTTTAAACCTAGGATTAACTCTAATCTTGTTGTGGCACACAACCTCAACTGTTGCGAAAACTTCAAGTTAACTCTAACTTGAATACTCTAGGTACCTAATACAATTGCTTCTATAAAAGTTGAAAGGTACAATGTAAAATCACCTACTACAAATGAACTAGAATAAAAGATAGACACTTGGAACTGGTTGTTCTATCTGGTTCAAGTAGCTTTAGGATTGCACGCTTGAATCACACATAAATTGCTTACAAAATTGCCTTGCTATTTTGCTCTCAATTCACGTTTAACTTCTGCTTGTGTGCATTGCTTGTAAAAGAGAACAACACTGATATTTAATGGGTTAGTAATTAGAGATTGGTTGGGATACATATGCTACTCTTCTGTGGTAGAAGATTTCTAGTTGATCTCATAATCAACACTATCCTCTTCCTAAACTGTACTCTTTTCGTGTAAGGAGTCTTTCTCTCCTTATCCAATATGCAACCTTTTCGATCAGATCATGAGATATTACTTCTGATAAGTTAGATTTATCTCTTTCACGTGCATCTCACATGTTTGGGTTGATCACGACTGTGCTTCACAAGATAGACCTGGTCCATGTCTGAGTTCCTTTTACCAGTCTTCAAAACCTCACATTTACTTGGGCCAACATCCACCACTTGCCCTTCTCAATCGCATTGACATGTTCAATATGGTGATAAGTTTCTCCACCCAGCCTTCTTCTATTCTCGATAACCGGGATAGTTTGACTGGTGTAAATGGGGTTACTTCCATCTCTTTGAATGATTACCTCCTAATGGTTCCATTCGAACTTCACGGCCTGGTGTAAGGAGGAAGCCACAGCCCCGGCGGCATGTATCCAAGGTCATCCCAATAAAAGATTGTATATAGCTGATATGTCTAGTACTTGGAACTCAACATCGAACCAAAGTTGGTCCCATCTGCAAACAAAGGTTAATCTCCCCAATTGTGGCCCTTTGAGACCCATCAAATGCTTTCACGTTCATACTTCCTGCCCGTATCTCATGGAAATCTTTGCCCAACCTTTTCAGAGTAGTCAACGGACAAATGTTAAGGCTTGATCCCCCATCTATTAAGACCCTGGCGATGAATTTGTCCTTAAACAGTACTGCGATATGCAATGCTTTGTTGTTACTTAATCCTTCAGGTGGTAGTTCATCCTCGTGGAAGGTGATCCTGTGACTCTCTAGTACTTTCCCTACCATGTTGTCCATCTCTCCACTAGTGATATTGTTGGGCACATAAGCTTCATTCAACACCTTCATCAGAGCACTTTTATTGCTTTAGAATTTTGCAATAGTGACAAGATGGATATCTGGGCAGGAGTCTTGTTTAAATGATTGACGACAACGTATTCTCTCGCTTGTACTTTCCTCCAAAGATCGTCTAGTCCAGTTTCAATGACACGTTGTTTGGTAGCGGCCTCTTTGCTTAATCCTCCCAAATTTTTGGATGTATAGATCCTTCCATTTCTGGTCATCCCTTGTGCGGAACCAGATTCTTCCATCTTTTCTTTTCCCTTTCACCTAGCTTCGGCAACTTAATCCCAATGTATGGTGTTGGACTTGAAAGGAGGTGTGGTTGCTACTGTCACTGTGAAAGGTGTGGCCACTTCTATCTCAAATGGAATAGGTATGGCTGCATGTGATATTACTTCTACCTCAAACAGAACCGATGCAGTTATCTCAACCTCAACTGGCGGCTGTACCTGCACCACAATAGGATTGAGCAAGACTGCGGGCTCCTTAGGATTGTCACCCTCTTTGATAAGTCCAATTGATCCCTCGGGATCCCACTCCTTGTCAGTTTCTATCACATTGATCCCTTCGCCCCTATGATCTGGAAGATGATTGTTATGGATGTTGGGTGCAGCTTCCTTCGCCTGTATGACCTTATTATCAATCAATGTCTAGATCTTATCTTTCAATGTCCTGCACTCGTCAATAATGTACCCTTTCATACCGAAATTATATGCATAGGTTTTATTCGGGTTGACCCATTGAGATGAATTCTCCATTGCCACAACGGGAATATGGGTAACATAACCAGTAGCCTTCAACCTTTCGTACAGCTGCTTGATGGGTTCAACAATGGCGGTGTACTGTCTGGGTAGCTTGCGATCAAAATTAGGTCGAGGTTCTGGTAATTTCGATGAGTTGGAAGTGACTAAAAGTAGGATGGTTGGTAATTATATGTATGGTAAACAGCGGCAGGTTGGGAATATCCGGGAGGTGAGGGTTGGTATGTGGGTGGAGGTGTCTGGTATATGAAGGGAGTTTTGGGTCCTTGGGCAACCATTACTATTCCCACCTCTTTCTTCTTCGATATGCCACCTGATTGCAATGCTTTGTTCGTTGCCTGCAGTGCCTCAAAATTTGTCACCATCCCGCTTTTTATACCCTCTTTAATCTTTTCTCCGAGTTTGATGATATCGCAGAACTTATGATTCTCAATAACCATTAGCCTTTCATAATACTGTGGGTCCTGTGCCATGACAAAGAACTAGTTCATCTGTTCCTCGTCTAATGCTGGTCTGACCTAGGCTGCTTCCGACCTCCACCGAGTAGCATACTCACGGAAAATATCAGTTGACTTCTTCTTTAGGTTCTGGATATAGAAGATATCCGGTGCATTCTTCGTATTAAACCTGAACCGTTCCATAAAATCTGATACCATGCTCACCCAATGGTCCCACTTCTTAGAATTTTGGCTTATGTACCAGGACAGGGCATCTCCGGTAAGACTTCTCATGAAGAGCTTTATTCGAATCCTTTCATCTTTTCCGACCCCCATGAGCTTGTCACAATAAGTTCTAAGATGAACCTTGGGATCACCTGTTCCGTCAAACATTTCAAACTTGGGAGGTTTGTAACCCTAAGGCAATTCCACATCTAGTTGTATGCACAAATCCTCATAGTTCAGACCCTTTATCCATTTGCCTCCTTTAACACCCTAAACTCGACTTGTCAACTTCTTGAGCTCCTCGGCCATGTTCTTGATGAGCAGGTCCTTATCAGCAGATTCTGATGTATAGGAGATTTGTTGAGTAGAGTGAGGTAGGATCTCCACGTATATAGGGTTGTTTTGGTGGGTGCCAGGGATTTTGGTGTCACGAACCAAACTGATGGGCCGCGACGGGTGCCTAAGTCCTACCTGTCAAACACCCCTAAGCATGCATCTAAGATATGAGCATGAATAACATCTGCTGCATTACGAAAATAACATACGTGAAGGAAACCTGCCATCAAGGCATATGTACGTATTCATGCAGAATACAGTGGGCGAGCCGCCAAGGCTACTATAGACAACTATACATCCAAAACTGAAAGCCGACAAGGCCACATATAATGCAACCAGACATATTATCCACAGACCTCTAACAGAAACATAACTATACAAAGATGGGACTGAGCCACATCATGCCCATAAACAATTATATATACAAACGTATTGTACAAAAATCAAAAGCAGCTCCGGATCAAATGGAGCACGCCAACTCTTACTGATCAAGGATCCTAAGAAGGGGGAATGTCAGCTTGCCTACCTGCACCTGCGGGCATGAAACGCAGGCCTCGTGAAATAGGGAGTCAATACGAAAAATGTACTGAGTATGTAAGGTATAAAAATTAGTATGTAAAAGACATAGATGAAACATGGAATATAAAAACACATCTTTAATTCCGAATAAATTTGTAAATTTTAAAACGTTCATAACGTCATGCACATGCGGATAAATGTCGTGTCATGCATAGGTATAGGTGTACATAATACCATCAAGCCACTGAGGGCATCCCATCATATCATCTCGGCCACTGTTGGTAACATCGTGAACATATACCAGCTGATCAGGTGGTGGTGCGTATATAACGCCGTAACCTTTTCTCATATCCCATATACATATATTTACATATATACACGTATATAACTCCATCTGGTCATGGGTCAATGCACATGTATGAAATGCATGAAAATACGTAATAATCTCAATATTCCTTCCGGATAAATTTTTCCAACTGCGTATTATTCTAAGACCCATGAACAAAAAATAATAATAATTTTCATGGGGAATCAAAATATAGACACCCCTACTATTTCTATGAATAGAGTAATTTATGGAAACTGTGTGTTTGCTCGTATCTCCAATACAATTTGGACCATGCCAAAAGAAAGAAGGGAGGGCATTAACATACATGTTTCTTGAATTATTTGAACGAATCTGCTTCTGCGAAATTCTTGAACGAAATTTATACTTGGATTTGAAATTGGACGAAATTATCTTCTGCTTCTAGCATTTTTTGGCTTGGATTGAAATTTTGGATGAAATGTTTTCTGATCAACGTTCTTGGTTTCAAAACAAAGAATAGATTTGTTGACTTGAATCCTTTTCCAATAAATGATGCCCAAGTCTTGTGGATATTGACAGAATCAGAAAAGGCTAATGGATTATCACCTTGGTTATAAAAGGTGTCTTCCATCCAAGACATTAAGTTGCCACCTAGGATAGTAGACTAAAGAGTCACTGTTTTTGGTAGGGAGGGCTGCCACGTGGTTGTGTAAATTATTAAATTTTTATCCACTTATTAGTTAACCGGGTAATATTTCGTTACCCGGTAATTAACCAATTACCCGCATAATTTAAAATTACCCCAAATTACTTAAAATTCAACTTATTTTAATATACTTTATATATATACTTTACACATTATACTACCGTGGTCATATGGTACCTTGCATGGTACTAGTTTATAATTATCGGGTATTATCGCTCGACCCATATTTTATTTCAAATTGGCCACTTTCGACGAAACTCATTTTCTTTAATTCGTGTACCCCCTTATTCTTCATAACACTTATTTATCGATTGTTACAAATAGTGTAAATATGTTAACGTCAAGATGATCTCATCCCTGAGTCCACGTCAGTTAACTGAAAACAAAATTTTAACATACAGAAACGCGAGATGTAACATTGGGTGTAGTGGTGGTCATTGGTAGAGTTTTGAGGATCGGGAATAGGTTGTGGTGTGTTCTGAGGAGTATGATAGGTAGTGGTTTGTGGGCATTGGGTTGGTTGATGATGGTGTTGTAGAGGAGTTGGTACCGATAGAGGATTCGGATTTTGAGGTGGTGTGGCATATTGATAGGGTGCGAGAGGATTTTGTGGGTGTTGGTTTGGCGTGTTTTGAAGAGGTGCTGGGTTCTGGGCATTTTGTTGGATAACGTCTGGGACGTTTAAGGTGGGGAGATAATGGCCAAGTTGCGGACCTACTCAAGTTCCCCTTGTAACTCCAGTATTTTAAGATGAGGTAGGCCTAGCGACATGTTGATTTGGAGAATTTTAGTGCTAATAATTGCCTCATTTCATTAAGGTAAAAATAGATGAATCTAAGACGATACTAAATAAGATAAGTCACTAATGGCACTTGGCCTTATTACATTTGAAAAGGTAAATAAACCTAATCTACTTGGCCCTAGAAGGACCTTCTCCAGGTTGGATGTTTTTGACTTCGTCGATCAAATTCCCCAGTTCGCGCATGTTCAGCAGTAGGTATGCCATTGCTAAATGTCCTCCTTCACTTCCTTCGGTGTTCTGGCAATCAGTGACTCTCTTCCTTATTTTTTCCTCCAATTCCATCAGACTGTACTCCAAATATTCCAAACTTTTGCTTGATCTAATAGCCATCTCCTTCCATTCATTAATTAGTTCCATATTGGTCTTGTGTCTCTCCAGGTGCTCGGCCTCGGACTCGCGAACTCTTTTACGCAGTTTGTTATATTTCACATGTGTTTTAGCAACTTCATCTATGACTCTATTTCCTTGACCAAATCTTGGCTCGAATATTCCTGTTATGTCATCTTCTAACCATGATGGGCAAAAGTACACATGACCGGCGTGATATCAATCTGGCTCGATGGTATCCTTTTCCACGATAATTTTCAAATGCCATATATGCTGAGCTTCACATTTGTATGGGACGTCATTATCCTGAAAATCTACCCTGTAGTGACTCATTTTACAAACTTGCAGTATGACCTGCTTTCTGCCTTCCTGTTTCATAACCCTGATGGGAGCATAAGGGTGCATGCTTCTCAACCCGATCAGTACCAAGTGTGGAACATCCCTACGTCTGATGATGAATTCGTCGGTAGGGAACCATTCGAACATCCATTGAACTTGATCCTTGGTAAGATTGCTGAAAAACTGCGCCCATCCTATAGCATTCTCGGGTTGAGCAAACCTATCTTGGATATAAGTCATTCTCTTAGGATGATGGAAAGCTATGTGATCATTCCACGGCCTTCGCGGAAGCTCTTTATGGTATTGACATGTTTATAGATTCTCTAACAACCAAACTTGTAGCAACAGATTACAACCTTCGAAGTATTTGTACCCGTTCTGACAGCGTTCTAAGGCCCGATATATGTATGCTATGATCATAGGGACAATGGTATATGTCTGTCCCTTGATCCCATCTATCAAGGTTTTGGTTACCATGGCCAGTCTGGTGTGGATTCTATCCCCTGGGATCGGGAACACTATCATACCCAAGAAGCAGACGACGAACACAAAAACCCTACGGTGAATCCAACCCAAGGAAGTGATGGAGAATTCGTCATCAAAAATATGATAAGATCTGATGTGACCATATCGTTTATAGAGGAAGTCAAAAGGTATGTAAGATTTCTTCAGGCACTCCAAATCCTCATTCTTTTTCAGACCCATCATCTTCAGAAACGCCCTAGTATTGCAGTTTTCTGGTACGAGTAAACCAGGATTATCCCAAGGTAACCCAACAAATTCCCCTATTTCTTCCAAGAGTGGGGTCATTTCTATGCTTCCAAAGCGAAACACGGCTCTTTATTTGTCCCAGAACATTGTGGCATCTTCGATCAACATGTTGTTCGGCTGGAGGTCCAATAGAGAAGGCAAATTTCCCAAGACTTTTTCACATGATTTTTATCACTTGATGGAAGATCCTCCCACCAATATAGCAACAGTAGTGGTATATTACGGACCATGCCGAATCTGGGGACTTCGTGCCTCATTTTCTGCAAAACAAATACGGTTAGGCCTTTTCCCCCTCCAGATTTGACTATTATACAACAATGATTAGCGTACTGGCACTTATTTCTCCAAAATTAATGCATAAAATCGTGGTTGCGTCCGTTGGGATTATGGAAAACCCGGTGGACTTTTGGATGAGGCTTGTCTTAAAGGGTTATTATGTGGACAACATATTAATCCAGCTAGGTTTGACCATAATGCATGTACAATTAATCAGAGTAAGGTTTCTATAGAGGTCTAGATTGGTACCCTTAAGTGGACAACTTGAGGGGGAAAGGCACGAAACCATCAACTGCACCACTGATCGACTAGTTTTACCGCAAATAAGCCTTTCTGAATTTAAAGGGTGATATATAGGAAGGGCATAAACACTCATCAAGCGTTGCTATAGGATTGATTACGCACGAGCGAAATATGATGTTGAGCATGATTTATGGAACCATAAATAGCATGTTGTCACATATTTGCACGTTAAAAATGATAAATGTTGTATTTAATAATTGAAAGACGTTTAAGAAAGAAAACAAGGAGACAAGTCAGTTTCTGTAGTAATGGAAATCATAAGTGCTTGAAAATAGGCAATTAAATCCAGATAAAGGGGAAAGATAAAGGGTGCACACGTATTAACATAATAAACCATGCTTAAGACTAATTAACAAAAAACAGGTTTGTTATGGTAAGAGCCTAATTATCCCCAGCAGAGTCGCCATGCTGTTGCGCCCACTTTTTCCTCGCGGAATCCGGGTTTTAACATTTTGGGATAACTCCTTTCCTTTTGGAATTGGGCAAGAGATTTGAAGAGTCGCCACCTAATGGACTAAGGTACGTTAGGGCGCCTAGAACAATTAACTCGTGAAACCAGTTTACATTACCAGAGATTGGGTAAGGGCTCGAAATTACCTCAAGGGGAAGGTATTAGGCACCCCTCAAGGTCCAGAACGGTGGGTCCCTGCCAAACTCAACTAAGTGAATTAGTCTTTAAAGGAAAGTTTAAATAATTTAAAATAAATAGACAATTACTTTAAAACAAGAATTAAAGGGGTCCTATGTTTTTTAGCCTATAGGATCATTTCCATGCAATACTTGGTAACTTTCCCCAAATTGGGGTGTTACACATAGCATTAGCGCACAGGTCATCATCTCATTTACTACCCCATTACTATCTTTCAGTTGTTACCTAAGCGTTCTAATAGCTTCTAATGCGTACCTTATAGGTGCACTACCCGTCCCTTACCTATAGTCCTGGAGGTGTTTAGGACTTCTATTTTGGATAGATGTAGATTCACCTACATTGCTTAAAAATGAGAAAACTAAGAGACAAAAAAATTCAGATAGGACTATCATGTAAGGAGCAAATAAAGGGGCTCATGTTAACCTCCACAAATAGCCAACCAATGCACGCAATTCAAACAAACAAAGTTTTATAGTTTAGGATCCTATAGGCAGGATATCTAAATGAGCATGAACAGAATACATAACAGCTTTATTACGGGTAGCAGTATCTATCAGTTTGCCTATTGATTTTTATTAATATTCTAAATCTGGGCGTGTTTCAAGCAGCAAGAAATCACAGTTTTTTATAGACCCAGAATTCTTAATTACCCTACAGGCTTGCCTAAGTGAGCATCAGAGCAGAATCTTAAAACTGTTAATTAATGACTACAGTTCATAAACAAGTGATTGATTTTAAACAGGCAGATTTCATCTTTTTAGATCCTATAGGCTTGCTTTCTAAGTGTTGAGACTGATTATAAGTGTTATTTCAAAGGGACATGATATCTAAACACAAAAACTGATTTTTTACACTTACTTCCTATATGCATGATGTCTAAGTGCCGATACTGATTTTATATGTATTTCCTATAGGCATGACTGTTGAAACTGTTTTTACGCTTATTTCCTATAGGCATGATATCTAAGCGGGTAAAGGCGTTAACCAGTTACCAAGCGAGTTCAATAAAGAAGATCCTAGAGACATGATCTCTAATGCACACATGGGGTTTAAAAAATATAGTTCTTGATGCAGAATTGATAAAACTGGCTAGAAACAAGATTTTTAGGATGTAAAGTGAAAATTCAGGATTACGAATAACGAGATAAGTCCTATAGGAATGGTTTATAATGGCATAAAAAATCACAACAAAAACATATAAGCATGATTTCTACCCGAACCCAACAAAGATACATAAAAATCCATCCTTAGGTTTTACTAATAACCCCATATCTATTTTTACAAGGATTATTACATTATTACAGACCATTATGAATAAATTACCCAATGAAAAAAATCATTATACTATAGGAAGCCTTGGCAGGCCCAATGTCAACCTGAGAGCTAGGCCTTCAAGCAAGTCTGATGTCCACAGATAGTTCATAACACACAAATGGGCTTCTGGTGTGTCACAGTTCCCAAGGGCCTCAGGGACCCCGAGCAATGCTCACACCAGAAATATTTCAAAGAAATAGTTTTGTAAAGAGTTTGGAAGGCCAGCCCTAGTGTATCAGAGTTCGGAGGGGTATCATAAACCCTAAGCAGGGCCCACACTGGGGTGGTAGGACCCTAGATAACTAAGAGTAGAAGTTTAAAAATAGTGTATAAGAGTAGGGGACAATTTCAAAAAGAAAGCAGTTTGATTTTTCAGAAGTGAACAAAAATAGAACATAACCATATTCTAGCAGATTGGTTCAGATATAGATACAGATAATTAAACAATCACAACAAAACAGGAACACTTGAATCATAGACAAAACCGACCACACACATTCATAACCCTAAACAACTTTTGAATAGGGACCAGGTAATCAAAACAAAGTTCACATTGCTGGAGTTAACTCGATTTACTGGTTATCACTAGGTGGAATCATGCAGACAGATATTAAATAGAGCAAAACATGCTAAAATTAAAATGACTAGCCAAACAACCATACAGAATAGGGTAGGGTAATAGGATTTAAACATGCTATTTTCATAAACAAGTAACAAGTGTCATGGACTAAACAGAGACATGCTAAGGTAAACTAATCATACTAACATGTAGAACATGATAAGTTAACAGGAATTTAGTCATGCTAGTTAAGAGAGCAATAAACAGGAACATAGAGCAAACAGAAGCATGTTGAAATTCATAATGAACTAACTACATAGCATATAGAGTAGAGCATGATAACAGAAATTGAGGCATACCAGTTAAGAGGTAGCAAACAGGAAGGTGAAGGCAAGTGGAATCCAAGAGTCTAGCATTGGGTTTTAGCCGGCTTGACAAAATAGCAAATAGAAGTAACATAAAGAACTACAGTTGTGAGTGTGTGAGTAAGAGTTTATGTGTTTGTAGATGTTTCTTTCTGTATATTTCCGTGTGTTTTTTGTGTCATTTAAAAAATCAGAATGGGGAGGTTTGTATAGCATTCAACAAAGTAAAACATATAAGGCAAAAAACATTAAGAGTTCACAAATAAGGTATGCAAATAAATTAACTAGTTAATTACTAGACCCAATCAATTAACACAGTAGGATCCGGGAAAGACCCCTTAAATTAGGGAGAATCAATTAACAGCCAAGTTTGAGGTTTAATAAGGTAACCAAATAAATCAAAGACCATTTATGGGCCTGTTAAAACAATCAAATCCCAAAAATCAGGATAGTAACCTAATTAAGGCAAGTAGTACCAATTATGAGTCAGAAATAAGGAAAAATAAGTAAAATGCAGAGAAATATCAATTTCAATAGAAAATATAATTTTGAATCCTAATTAGGCAAATAAAATCAGTTAATCTCTATTAATTGACAGGGCCAAAGAATAACGAGCAAATATCAGAACAAATAGTGAAATAATTAGAAACCCAAGGGATTAGAATATAGATATGAAAACCAGTCGAGCAAACAAAGAGAACTGGAGTTAAAACACTCAAACTCTTTAGATATTATTTGCAGAAACGTAAAGATGAAACCCTAGCTTTAGAGAAAAGTTAAAATTGGTTAATAACAAGAAATATAGAAGATTTTTAAATAGAAATATCAAATAAACTCAAAATCATCTCAGATCTATACAGATCTGAACAGACTCGAGTGACTAGGGTTTTAAAAAATGACAGAGGTGAGAAAAAATCCGGTTTGGAACTAGAGGTTTAAGCCATAACACATGAAGATAACAGTACTCACAAATATAGAGATAAACACATACAGGTTCATCGAGAAAATGAAAGGTTTCGACCGAGTCTTGTTCGAATCTCCTTGAGATTCCATCAAACAACAAAGAAATCGAACAAACAGTAGATGTATGAGGCTAGATGGGGCCTAAGATCGATCGGAAACCCCATGGATTTAAGGGGTCAGGTAACAGAAGCTAGGGTTAAGGGAGAGTTTGAGAGAGAAGAGAGGAGTGAAGGGAAATAGGGGCGGCGGGTTATGGGAAGTGAGTAAGGTTTGGGGTTAATTAAAAAGGAATAACATCCTGGACCGTTGATCTCTGAGATCAACGGCCAGGATTTGATCTGGGGTTGGGCGAGTCAATAGGAAGTTGGGCTATGGGTTATGGATCAAGTTTATTTAATTGGGCTAGGGTAGTATTTTGGGCCAGTTCCAAAATAAAACCAAATTAACAGAGGCTATTTGTTAAATACCCAATTAATTGATAAAATAATTTATAAAAAATAGTTAATAAATGATAAAAATGATTTAAAATAATTACTTAATATTATAAAAATACAAAATATCATTTTCTGTGTAAATAATGTAATTATACATATACGGGCTATTATTGTAAAGTTATTGTAATTATAGATTAAAGATACAAATATAATTATGCATAAAACGATTAAAGCTTAATATAAATATAAATGATAAAAAATTAATTAATAAATCATCATAAAATTATTTGTGATGTAATTAGTAATTATTTGGATAATAAAATGCTAGAATAAATTAATTAAAATCCTTTAAACTTACAGAAAATTATGGAAAAATACTGGTTGATGCTCATGTACTATTTTGAAAGTATATATGTATTTTAAAAATATATGAGAAAAAAATTGGGTATCAACAGACGCTTCTAACATATGATAGATGTCGTTCCCGGTTGGGTTGTGGAGCTACGAGGTCCCTTCTGGTATCGTTTCTTCGATCTTTCCTGGGCTCAGCTTGTATCGAGTCAATCAGTGAGTCGGCCCATTGAGGTCGTCCTTGTTTTCTCTAACCTCGGCACAATAGGCATTGTGTATTTCATCCCAAGTAGTTGGGGGATACTTCATAAGCCGACTTAACAACTTTCTTGTCGCCCTTGAACCATTTCTGTTTAGCCCATTCTGGAAAGTTGCGACGGCCATTCCTTCTGGTATATTTGGTAAGGTCATTCTTACTCAGTCGAATCGGGCGAGGAAGTCCCTCAATCCTTCTCCCGGTGATTGTTTGATAGTGAATATGTAACGATCCGGTCGGTCATTTTAAGAATTAACACCCTGATCCCCTATTAACTGTCTTCCTCGTGTTTGTTTCTGCTATTTTGATTTGCCGGGATGATTTTTTTTTATTTTCAGAGTGTTTTAGGACACTTAGTCCCTAAAAGAGAGCTTAAGATTTAGAATTTGGACCATAGTCGAAGCAGTGTGAAGACGGCCTCGTAATAGAATTCTGTCGATTCTGTTAGCTCTGTTGGTTGATTTCGGGCTTAGGGGCGTGTTCAGATTGTGTTTTGGAGATTCGTAGCCAAGTTAGACTTGAAATGCCGAAAGTTGAATTTTTGAAGTTTCTGATTCGATAGTGAGATTTTGATATAGGTGTTAGAATGGAATTTCAGAAGTTGGAGTAGCTCCGTAGTGTTGAGTGTGACGTGCTTACAAAATTTCAGGTCATTCGGACGAGGTTTGATAGACATTTTGATCGAAAGCGGAATTTGAGAGTTTTTGGAGTTCTTAGGCTTGAATCCAATGTTAATTTGGTGTTTTGATGTTGTTTTGAGCGTTCCGAAGGTTGGAACAAGTTTGAATGATATTTTAGGATTGGTTGGCATGTTTGGTTGAGGTCCCGGGGGCCTCGGGTGTGTTTCGGATGATCAACGGGTCAGTTTTGGACTTGGAGAATTCTAGAAAATGCAGCAGGTCTCCAGTTCTGGTTTCCTTCTTCGCGTTCGCGAGTGGGGTCTCGTGTTCGCGAAGAAGAGCTGGGGTTGGTGGAATTTTAATGCTTCACGTTCTCGATGATGGTCCAGCGTTCGCGAAGCTGTGAGGTCGTATGCCTACGTGTTCGCGTAGGAGGGAGAACATTGCTATCGTGTTCGCGATGAAGGAAATCTGGGCCAAGCAAAGTTGTGCTTCGCGAATGCGAGGGCCCTTCCGTGTTCGCGAAGAAGGATTTACCTGGGCAGATTATAAAATTTCAAAATCGAGGGTTTAGCCATTTTTATCAAAACTAGAGTGTGGGAGCTCGGATTTGAGTGAGATTTTGAGGGATTTTCAGAGATGTCAATTGGATACTGATTCCTAACTCCCTTTTGCTTATAACTCATTAATCTAAACGTGAATTCATCATCTAATTTCAGATTTGGGGTGAGAAATTGGGGAAATTTTTTGGAAAAGTTCTTAGGCCTAATTTTTGAGTTTTGATTGAGAATTTAACATTCGATTTGGATAATTTTGGTATGGTTAGACTCGTGAGTGAATGGGGGTTCATAATCCGTAACTTTTACCTGATTTTGAGACGTGGGCCCGGGGAACATTTTGGGAAATTTTCTTAATTTCGCGTGTTAGCTTCGAATTAACTAGTGGAATTAGTTACTTGAAGTTATATTTATATTATACAATTGATTTGAATAGATTTGGGCCATTAGGAGTCAAGTACTCATGGCAAAAGCGTGGTTTGGGGTTGATTTTTGAGTCGGTTCGAGGTAAGTGGCTTGTCTAACCTTGTGTGGGGGAACTCCCCTTAGGATTTGGTGTTGTTGATATATGAAATGCCTTGTGCGTGAGGTGACAAGTGCGTACATGTTCTAATTGTTGAAAATCTTGTTTTCATTAAGTAACTATAACTATGTTTTTCTTCGTTGTTGTACATTACTTGCAATTTAAACCTACTGTTAGATTAGGGAAGCATGTCTAAGTGACTTAATTGATTTATTTGTTCAAACAGCTTTTTTGAATTATGTGCAGTATCCTAGGTTAGAAATACCTGTTTTACCTTGGTAGGAACTTTGATTGAACTGAATCTTCTTCGTGTTGCTGCTGTGTGTTTACTTTGGGACTACGGGACGGTATCCCGGGAGATCCCCCTGTTTGTTTACTTTGGGACTACGGAATGGTATTCCGGTAGATCCCCCTGCATATTTATATTTGGGACTACGAGATAGTACTCGGTAGATCCCCTGTACTGGATATTTACTTTGGGAATACGGATTGGTATTCCGGGAGTTTCCCCTACATCTTTATTATTCGGACTATGGGCCAGTATCCCGGGAGATTCTCTGGACATTTATGTTTGGGACTACGGGACAGTATCCTAGGAGATCCCCCGTTGCTATTTCTGTGTACTGAGTTAGATTCCTTCTATGTTTTTAATTGATATAGACTGTTAGCACTTAAATTATATTGTCATATTCTGTATTGTTTACCTTGTTTATTTCATCTATAATCAGTAGGGCCCTAACTTTCCTCGTCACTACCCGACCGAGGTTAGGCTTGTCACTTACTAAGTACCGTTGTGGTGTACTCATGCCCTTTTTACGCATGTTTTTCATGTGCAGATCCAGGTTCTTCGTCTCAGCCCTACCATCCTTGAGACGAGGTGATCCTTTAGAGACTTCGAGGTATATCTGCCGCGTCCACAGACTGAGGAGTCCCTCTCCATTCTCTCTTGTAGTTACAGCCCTTCTGTATTTACTTTGTTTTAGACATTCTAGAGTTAGAGCACTATGTAGTATCCTTAGCTTGTGATTTCATGAGATTTTGGGTTTTGGGAAGTTGTTCAGTTTTTGAGATCTTGTATCAGTATATGTCGAGCGGCATCTTAAAATGCTTTTATATTTTTTTATCTTCAGTTTTTATTAGTAATTATTTGGATAACAAGCTAGTTTATTAGAGTCTCATGGATCGATACGGAGATGTCTGTACTTATCTATGAGAGGCTATGTAACTTTTAGGAAAACTTCACTTCATTTAATTTCCTTGTCGTGTGAGATTTTTGATATCACAATTCTAAACTTATGTTTTCTATTCTCTCACAGATGGTGAGGACATGTGCTACCGGAGATGACCAGGCACCTACGCCCCCTGCTAGATCCGTCAGAGGTCGAGGCCGGGGTAGAGGCCGAGGATGCACTCGTGGTGCAACCAGAGCACCCGTGCGAGCTACCACAGAAGAGCCACCAGCAGTTCCAGCCGGAGTCCAGGCACCTGGTATGCCTACTGCAAATACTATTCCAGCTCTTTAGGAGACTCTTGCACAGTTCGTGAGCATGTACACCACTCTAGCTCAGGCAGGTCTGATTCCCCTTGTTGTAGCCACATCCCAGGTCGGGGAGGAGTGCAGACTCCCGCCGCCCCACACTCCTAAACAGTGAGTCCAAGTTGATCAGATCTCAGAGGTTATACCGGTATCGCCTGTAGTTCCAGATCATCCCAAGGATAGGGCAACGGCTTTAGAGGATGAGCAGCGTAGGCTTGCGAGGTTCAAGAAGTATAAGCCTCCTATATTCAGTGGTTTAGCATCAGATGATTCCTTGGGATTTCTGGAGGAGTGTTACCGTATCCTCTGCACTATAGGTATATCAAGATCGAGTGGGGTTTTTTTCACTGCCTTCCAGCTTCGAGGAGCCGCCTACCAGTGGTGGAGTACTTTTGAGTTGGATAGTCCAGCTGAGGCAGCATCCCTTACTTGGACTCAGTTTTCAGATATGTTCCTGAGAGAGTTTGTTCCTCAAAGCCTCAGGGACGCATGGCGCGCAGAGTTTGAGCATTTCCGCCAGGGCACTATGACTGTTTCGGAGTATACTGTCTGTTTCACTAACTTGGCTAGACATGCACCAGCTTTGGTGGCTACAGTTCGTGAGAGGGTTCGATGGTTTATTGAGGGGCTCATTCCCAGCATCAAGTCTAGCATGGCTCGTGAGTTAGAGATGGACATTTCTTATGAGTAGGTGGTGAGCATTGCTAGAAGAGTGGAGGGTATGCATGCTCAGGATAGAGAGGAGAGGGAGGCCAAGAGGTTTCGAGAGTCGGGCTATTTTTCTGGTGACTGTGCTCCAGCTGCAGTTCGTCATGGTAGGGTTTATATGAGTCTATCCGTTCATTCAGCTCTTCCAGCAGCCAGTGGTATTCCAGCTCCTCCTAGACCTCAGGAGCCTTATTATGCACCTCCATTATCTAGTGTGCCTCCTGCACGAGGTGCTTTCAGTGGTCAGTCAAGCAAACCTGGCCCGAGCCAGCCACAGCCACCACATCCTCCCAGAGCTTGTTTTGAGTGTGGTGACACATGCTATATGGTGAGGGATTGCCCCAGACTTAGGAGGGGTGCACCTCCATAGACTTCTCAACCACATCGTACCCCATAGAGTTCCCAGGCTATAGTTCCAGCACCAATTGCTACCCTACCTACCCAGCTAGCTAGAGGTGGAGGTAGAGGTCGCCCTAGAAGGGGAGGCCAGGCCAGATAATATTCCCTTCCTGCCCGTACCAAGGCTGTCGTCTCCGATTCTGTCATCACATGTATTGTCCTAGTTTGTCATAGAGATACATTTCGATTCATGATCCACTAATTCTTATGTGTCTTCTTATTTGCCCATATTTGGGCGTATCTCGGGGTTCTTTGGGTTCCCCTATTTATTTTTCTACTCCTATGGGGGATTCTCTTATTATGGACCACATTTATCGGTCGTGTTTGGTTGCTCTTAGTGGTTTTGAGACCAGAGCCAATTTATTATTGCTCAACATGGTAGATTTTGATGTTATCTTGGGCATGGACTGGTTGTCGCCCTATTATGCTATTCTTGATTGTCATGCCAAAACCATGACGCTGGCTACGCCAGGTGCACCGCGGGTAGAATGGAGGGGTACTTTAGATCACACTCCTAGTAGAGTTATTTCTTTCCTTAAAGCTCAACGAATGGTTGAGAAGGGGTGTGACGCGTATCTGGCCTATATGAGAGATGTTAGTGTTAATACCCTTACAGTTGATTCAGTCCCAGTAGTACGGGACTTCCCTGATGTGTTTCCAGCTGATCTTCCGGGTATGCGACCCGATAGAGATATTGATTTTGGCATTGATCTGTTGCCAGGCACCCAGCCCATTTCTATCCCTCTGTATCGTATGGCCCCTTCTGAGTCGAAGAAGTTGAAGGATTAGTTACATGAATTGCTTGATAAGGGTATTATTCCTCCAGTGTATCACCTTGGGGTGCTCATGTCTTCTTTGTTAAGAAAAAGGATGGTTCTATGCGTATGTGCATTGATTATTGCCAGTTGAACAAAGTTACAGTGTAGAACCAATATCATTTGCCTCGTATTAATGATCAATCTTACCAGTTACAAGGTGCATAAGTGTTTTCTAAAATTGACTTGCATTCAGGTTACTATCAGTTGAAGATTTAGGAGCCATACATCCCGAAGACTACTTTCAGGACTCGGTATGGTCATTACGAGTTCCTTGTTATGTCATTTGGGCTGACCAATGCCCCAGTAGCCTTCATGCATTTAATACACAGTGTGTTTCGGCCATATCTTGACTCGTTCGTCATTGTCTTTATTGATGATATTCTGGTATACTCCCAGAGTCGGGAGAATCATGAGCAGCACCTGAGGACAGTGCTTCAGACTTTGAGGGAAAATAAGTTATATGCAAAGTTCTCTAAATGTGAGTTTTGGTTGGATTCCGTGGCATTCTTGGGTCACGTGGTATCGAGTAAGGGTATACAAGTGGATCCGAAGAAAGTGGAAGCAGTGTAGAGTTGGCCCAGATCATCCTCAGCTATAGAGATCCGTAGTTTTCTTGGCTTGGCGGGTTATTACCATCGATTCATTGAGGGGTTCTCATCTATTGCAGCACCTATGACCAGGCTGACCTAGAAGGGTGCTCCGTTCTAGTGGACGGAAGAGTGTGAGGCGAGCTTCTAGAAGCTTAAGACAGCTTTGACTACAACCCTAGTTTTGATATTGCCTACAGGTTCGGGCTCTTATACTGTCTATTGTGATGCCTCGAGGATTGGCCTTGGAGTGGCATTGATGCAGGACGGTAGGGTGATTGCCTACGCATCCAGACAGTTGAAGGTATATGATAAGAATTATCATGTCCATGATCTCGAGTTAGCTGCTATTGTTCGTCCCTTGAAGATCCAGCGTCATTATTTGTATGGTGTTCCTTGTGAGATATACACTGATCACCGGAGTTTGCAGCATTTGTTCAAGTAAAAGGATCTTAATTTGAGCTATAGGAAGTGGTTAGAGCTGCTGAAGGACTATGATATCACTATCTTGTATCACTCGGGCAAGGCCAATGTGGTGGCCGATGCTTTGAGTCACCGGGTAGAGAGTTTGGGGAGTTTGGCTTATTTACCAGCAGCGGAGAGGCCCATGGCAATGGATGTTCACGCCTTAGCCAGCCAGTTTGTGAGATTGGATCTTTCGAAGCCCAATCGGGTTCTAGATTGCATGGTCACTCGGTCTTCCTTATTTGATCGTATCAGGGAGCGTCAGTATGATAACCCTCATTTGCTTGTCCTCAAGGACAAGGTTCTGCACGGTGATGCCAGATATGTGACTATTTGTGATGATGAGGTATTAAGGATGTAGGGTCGGGTATGTGTACCCAATGTTGATGGGCTTCGGGAGTTGATTCTAGAGGAGGCCTATAGTTCGCAATATTCCATCTATTCGGGTTCCGCGAAGATGTACCAGAATTTGAGACAGCACTATTTGTGGAGGAGGATGAAGAAAAATATAGTTGGGTTTGTATCTCGGTGCCTCAATTGTCAGCAGGTGAAGTATGAGCACCAGAGACCGGGTGGGTTACTTCAGTAAATAGATATTTCGGAGTGGAAGTGGGAGCAAATCACCATGGACTTCGTAGTTATGCTCCCACGGACTTTGAAAAAGTTTGATGCTATTTGGGTGATTGTGGATTGGCTGACCAAGTCCGCGCACTTCATTCCTGTGAGTACTACCTATTCTTCGGAGCGATTGGCAGAGATTTATATCCGGGAGATTGTTCGTCTGCATGGCATTCCAATTTCCATCATTTTAGATAGAGGTACTCAGTTCACATTACGGTTCTGGAGGGCCGTACAACATGAGTTAGGTACTCGAGTGGAGTTGAGCACAGCATTTCACCCCCAGACAGACAGACAGTCTGATCGCACTATTTAGATTCTTGAGGATATGCTCCGTGCATGTGTGATGGAGTTTGGAGGTTCTTGGTATCAGTTCTTGCCACTGGCGGAGTTTGCCTACAATAATAACTATCAGTCCAACATTCAGATGGCACTATATGAGGCCTTGTATGGTAGGCGAGGTAGATCCCCAGTGGGTTGGTTTGAATCGGGTGAGGCTAGATTATTAGGCACAGACTTGGTTCAGGATGCTTTGGAGACGGTTAAGGTGATTCAGGATACACTCCGTACAACCCAGTCCAGACAGAAGAGTTACGTGGACCGGAAGGTTCGTGATGTTTCCTATATGGTTGGAGAGTGGGTTCTACTTCATGTTTCACCTATAAAGGGCGTTATGAGATTTGGGAAGAAAAGGAAGTTGAGTCCGAGGTTTATTGGTCCTTTTGAGATATTGAGACGTGTTGGGAAGGTTGCTTATGAGCTTGCCTTACCTCCCAGCTTGGCAGGAGTTCATCCGGTATTTCATGTTTCGATGCTCCAGAAGTATCACGGCGATCCAACGCACGTGTTGGATTTCAGTTCAGTCCAGTTGGACAAGGATCTATCTTATGTTGAGGAGCCAGTGGCAATATTGGACAGGTAGGTTCAAAAGCTGAGGTCAAAGAACATTGCATCAGTGAAGGTTCAGTGGCGGGGTCAGCTAGTCGAGGAGGCAAGATGGGAGACCGAGAAGGATATGTGCAGTCGTTATCCTCATTTTTTCACCACTTCAGGTATGTCTCTATGCTCGTTCGAGGACGAAAGAATGTTTTAAGAGGGGGAGGATATAATGACCCGGTCGGTCGTTTTAAGAATCAACACCTCGATTCCCTATTAACTACTTTTCCCGTGTTTTTTCTGCTATTTTGATTTGCCGGGATGATTTATTTTGAGTTTCGGAGTGTTTTGGGACACTTAGTCCCTAAAAGTGAACTTAAGCTTTAGAATTTGGACCGTAGTCGAAGTAGTGTGAAGACGACCTCGAAATGGAATTTTGTCGGTTTCGTTAGCTCTGTTGGTTGATTTCGGGCTTAGGGCCGTGTTCGGATTGTGTTTTGGTGGCTCGTAGCTTATTTAGGCTTGAAATGCCGAAAATTGAATTTTTGAAGTTTTCGGTATGATAGTGAGATTTTGATAGATCTTTTGATCGAAAGCAGAATTTGAGAGTTTTTGGAGTTCTTAGGCTTAATCCGATGTTAATTTGGTGTTTTGATGTTGTTTTGAGCGTTCCGAAGGTTGGAACAAGTTTGAATGATGTTTTAGGATTGGTTGTCATGTTTGGTTGAGGTCCCGGGGGCCTCGGGTGTATTTCGGATGCTCAACGGGACATTTTTGGACTTAGAGAATTGCAGAAAATGCAGCAGGTCTCCATTTCTGGTTTCCTTCTTCGCGTTCACGAGTGGGGTCTCACGTTCGCGAAGAGGATCTGGGGCTGGTGGAAGTTTAATGTTTCATGTTTGCAATGATGGTCCCGCATTTGCGAAGCTGTGAGGTCGTATGCCTACACGTTCGCGAAGAGGGTCCCGCGTTCCCGTAGTAGGGAGAAGGTTGCTATCGCATCTGCGATGAAGGAAATCTGGGCCAAGCGAAGTTGTGCTTCGCGAATGCGAGGGCCCTTCCGCGTTCGCGAAGAAGGATTTACCTGGGCAAATTATAAAATTTCAAAATCGAGGGTTTAGCCATTTTTATCAAAATCAGAGTTTGGAGCTCGAATTTGAGCGAGATTTTGAGGGATTTTCAGAGATATTAATTGGGTAATGATTCCTAACTCCTTTTTGCTTATAACCCATTAATCTAAACGTGAATTCATCATCTAATTTCGGATTTGGGTGAGAAATTGGAGGGAAATTTGGAAAAGTTCTTAGGCCTAATTTTTGAGTTTTGATTGGGAATTTGACATCGGATTTGGATAATTTTTGTATGGTTAGACTCATGAGTGAATGAGAATTCATATTTTGTAACTTTTACCAGATTCCGAGACATCGGCCCGGGGAACGTTTTGGGCAATTTTCTTAATTTCGCGTGTTAGCTTCGAATTAATTAGGGGAATTAGTTACTTGAAGTTATATTTACATTATGTAATTGATTTGAATAGATTTGGGCCATTTGGAGTCGAGTACTCGTGGCAGAGCGTGGTTTCGGGTTATTTTTTAGCCGGTTCGAGGTAAGTGGCTTGTCTAAACTTGTGTGGGGGAACTCCCCTTAGGATTTGGTGTTGTTGATATATGAAATGCCCTGTGGGTGAGGTGATGAGCGCGTACATGTGCTAATTATTGAAAATCCTATTTTCATTAAGTAACTATAAATGTATTTTTCTTCCTTGTTGTACATTACTTGCAATTTAAACCTACTGTTAGATTAGGGAAGCATGTCTAAGTAACTTAATTGTTTTATTTGAATTTTGTGCAGCATGCTAGGTCAGAAATACTTGTTTTACCTTGGTAGGAAATTTGATTGAACTGAATATTTTTCGTGTTGCTGCTGTGTGTTTACTTTGGGACTACGGGACGGTATCCCGGGAGATCCCCCTGTTTGTTTACTTTGGGACTACAGATCGGTATTCCGGTAGATCCCCCTGCACATTTATATTTGGGACTACGGGACAATACCCGGTAGATCCCCTGTACTAAATATCTACTTTGGGACTACGGATTGGTATTCCAGGAGTTTCTCCTGCATTTTTATGATTCGGACTATGGGGCAGTATCCCAGGAGATCCTCTGGACATTTACATTTGGGACTACAGGACGGTATCCCGGGAGATCCCATGTTGCTATTTCTGTGTACTGAGTTAGATTCCTTCTGTGTTTTTAATTGATATAGACTGTTAGCACTTAAATTATATTGTCGTATTCTATTTTGTTTACCTTGTTTATTTCATCTATAATCAGTAGGGCCCTGACTTTTCTCGTCACTACCCGACTGAGGTTAGGCTTGGCACTTACTGAGTACCGCTGTAGTGTACTCATGCCCTTTCTGCACATGTTTTTAATGTGCAGATCCAGGTTCTTCGGCTCAGCCACTTGAGGCGAGGCGATCCTTCAGAGACTTCGAGGTATATCTATCGCGTCCGCAGACCGAGGAGTCCCTCTCCATTCTCTCTTGTAGTTACAACCCTTCTGTTTTTACTTTGTTTTAGACATTCTGGAGTTAGAGCACTATGTAGTATCCTTAGCTTGTGATTTCATGAGATTTCGGGTTTTGGGAAGTTGGTCAGTTTTTGAGATCTTGTATTAGTATAAGTCGAGCGGCATCTTAAAACACTTTTATATTTGTTTATCTTTAGTTTTTATTAGTTTTTCCGCATTTTGTTTTTTTTTCCACAATTGTTAGGCTTACTTAGTCGTAGAGACTAGGTGCCGTCACGACAGTTCATGGAGGGCGAACTTGGGTCGTGACAGAATATATCGTTCACTCTTGCTTCTGCCTTTTTGGCCCCGGTGTGGGCCATTACGAACTTATCGACTATCTCTTCGAATATTTCAATGGAATGCACGGGTAGCTAAGAATACCATGTTAATGCTCCTCCAGTAAGGATATCATCGAATTTTTTCAGCAAAATGGAGGATACTTGTTCCTTGGCAGGTCGTTGCCTTCCGCGGCGGTAACATAGTAAGTTACATGGTCCTTGGGATCGGTCGTACCATCATATATTTTCAGGTAGGGCGGCATTTCGAAGGTCTTTGGTATGGCATGCGAGGCAGCTTTATCACTGTATGATTGCTCGACAAATTGACTAGCATCTTTCTTTGGAAAGAGCTTTGGGGAACCCGGTATTTTCTCGACCCTTTCTTGGTGTTCTCTCATTTGGTCCCGAAGTTCTTTGTTCTCATTCTCCATTTCCTCCATGTTTTTCAAAATGGTTGTGAGGGTGTCGTCACCTGCACCATTAATGGTGTTGTGAGTAATACCTGTCATTAGAGAGGGAAAGGGCCATGATGCTCGACCGTTGCTGGTGTAACGCAAGTCTTTGCATTTTCTATAACTGTATCTTGAGCGGGCTTGTGGATGATGTTGGTTAGTGTGTCAGTTAGCCAAACCTTGAGGAGCTTTTTTACTGTTGGTGGCGTCTCTTCCATCACGGACGTGAAAGCTCTTTTACCGCGGGACGTTGCGATACTGCGGTGAGGAGGAGGTGACCCGCCTCGCCTGGGAGAGCCGTTAGGCGTTATATCCTCACCTTCTATTTCAGAAACCTCATTGATATTGTTCAAAAGGTTGGTTGTGAGGTCGCCTATTACCCTCGTTCTTTCTTCTCCGTTACCTGTCATATCAGATCTGTGCGTGCAAGAAAAGGAATTTTGTTCTTGGTTTTTTGTTTTGTTAGCAATCCATGCAAGTTGTAGATCTAGAGGGAACTAAAAATTTAACTAGGAAATCCCTACAAACCGCGCCAAATTGTTTGACCAAAAATATAAACTTCCGGTTAAAGTATTAAATTTTATGTAATGAGGGGTTAAACTTAGTTAATGATAATATCTCTAGATCCAGAACTTGACATCATAGATAACGTAAGATAAAGCCGGTGGGAAACTGAAAGTAATGCACATTTAATATTCCAAAAGATGTGAACAAAAATGAAGGAATATCAGGCAATAAATAGCAACAAATGACATTTATGTGAATAAGGAGAATGATTCACCCAATAATGGATGAGATAGATGATTATTCCTTCTGACAATGATGAATGACAGGCAGATCTTAGAATGTTTGAACTATTCTTGGATCTGATGGAGAAGTATTGAATAATGTGAGCCAGAATCTTGATGGAAATGTAAAGTTTATATCTTTGCTAGAGAGAGGGAATCTTCTTGTCAAAAAGTGTTCTTATCAAGTGAATATTACATGTCATACACTATTGTTTCTTTTTCTATTTATATGAGTCGTATCCCTAGCAAACCCTAATAGTAGAAGTACATGGGATATTCAGTAGAATATTCTCTTTAGTATCCTATTATAAAAACTAGCCGTTATTATTCTGTCCTTGGTGCTCAACCTCGATCATTATTGACAGCTTGGCCACAAATCTCACTGCTTCCTGGTCGATCTCGAATGATCCTTTCTTTAATGCCACTTTACGCTAAATTTCTTTGGCCTATACAGATAATACTCTAATTGTCTAATTCAATTGTTATTCAATCGGTAATATCTTAGTGCTACAATAATCATCCGTTGCCTAAACCAGATTTTGTTGTTAGTGATATACGTATACACACCGTCTGATCAGACCATATATATGGTAAAAAGAATTTTGCCTGACGATCATTGAAGGGATGTTATTGTTGTTAGGGTTATACTTATTTTTTAAGACATGTGGTTAGATATATATGTAAAGAGAAGGCCCCGCTTCCATTAAGAGTGTGCTACCCGGCCATAAAAAAGACCAAAATAATACTCCTATCTTCTTTAATTAATTAGTTCTGGCAACTCGTTTTATTAATTTCAATTTTAGATGATAGCGACTAGTCTGTAGGAAAACAAGTTTTAAGCACGAGGATTTATTACGATGTCCTTACAAGCATGTCATGTGCTTCTTTAATTTCTTCTATCTTCGATGAATCCATTTTATTTTGGGATTTAGACCTCTAAAGTAACATAACCTTTTACCATTAGTCATGGTTAGAATCAAATTAAAATTTAAGGAATTAAATTCTTAGACTACGTAGTTATCATGATAGAATCAAATTTAAATATTGGATATCCATGATTAATGATCTATTGAATCATGATTGTACTATTTAAGTAAATCTTCTTGTTACTAAGATTTTCTACAGGAAAAATTATAGGAACAAATTGTTCTAGTTTTTTCTTCTTTTGCAAATGACTGGATCTTAGTTGTAACCATTCAAATAAGCTACTCTTCTTAACATTTATTTATTGGACCACTTGTGAAAGCTATCCCACAAGTTGCCAACAACAATAAAGTAGCATCAACAACTACAAGTATATGATATAGAATGGTGCCACAGCATCGATCCTTTTCAAGATTAAACAACAATTGAATATTAATGTAGTTTAACCCTTAAAATAGAACGGTTTGAAATGAATAAAGATAGTAACGGCAAAAGATTAATTTCAGTTACAATTGACATATGCGAAAATGAAGGGACTATTTATCATTTGTGTACTTACTTCATAATAGTGGAAACATGTTACATCATTCCATTTTGTTATTACATTCTTTCACTAGGTATAATATTCCCTGCGAAAGAGGATTCTAAAAAAAAGGAAAAGCAATCACGTGTCAACTCTTATTTTTTATTTTTAAAACCAAATATATGGATATACTAAATGGCAACCGTGAATATGGCTAGTGGTAAATGAAACTTAAATGACCATGGGAGACCGAAAGGTAAAAACTTATCGGCAACGAATCCAATGAAGAATAAGTAACACATTTTTTTATCACTCAACTATGTTTTAGAAAAGATATTATCTAATACTTGATAGATACAACAACATCAACAACAATAACATATTCCGTATAATCCCACAAGTGGGATCTGAGGAGGATAGTGTGTACGCAGACCTTATCCCTATCTGAAGAGGTAGAGAGGCTGTTTCCGATAGACCCTCGGCTCAAAATAAGGTGGAAAAGAAGAAAAGAAGAAGAAGAAGAAGAAGGAGGAGGAGGAGAAACGAGAAAAAAGACGATAATGAAAAAGAGAAAAAAAAATAGCATCATAACTTGATAGATAAAGTAATTAAATCGAATATTTATGTTGGTAGAAGATAAATAACATGTACTCAGTAAATAAATTGAGGTGCATCAAGACGAATTGTATTGACTCTTTATATTAAAATTACATTGGCCCCTACTAAAAGAAAAATTAATGTGTGCGCAAAGTGATTTCTATGGATGTGCCACAAGAGTACTATATAAAGTTAAAAAGTATTGCATTTTGTGCAAACGAAATTAGATTTCAGTATTTATTATCCTACAAATAAATTCTATATTAATATTTTCTTAGCAGGGTGTGAAAACAATAATTCTATTAGCGGCCAAACTATTTTTAGAAATATCAGAGGAAACGCTACGAAACCACGTACATCCATACCATACAGACAAGTCGCACATTAATAATCAAACTGGGTTTTGGTAGAATTCAAACATGTCCCAGGTGCAGCAAAGCTGCACTTTTAATATAAAATACAACATATTATTTATATAGATTCCACATAATAATTCATAGATCCACTGTATGATTTAATTGAGGTGTAAGGCCTCAAAAGTTGAATTTATCAACCAATGCCATACAAGAGTTCGAAAGGAAGAGGATCCCACGAACTTTATTCCAACCTCATCCTTTCAAATTTTCTATCCTAATCAACGGCGCCCTCTTACCAGGTAAAATTGAGGATAGTTGAACCTTTTTAAAATAGACAAAAATCATGCATAATTTTTGTCAAGAAAATTCAGTAGCCCACCAACTAGCCAAGGAAGCACTAAATCTAAGTAGAATAAATAATACTCAAATGCTGGCTGCTCCACCCTTTTGTGTGGTGAACAGCTGAAGTCTCTCGAGAAGGATGCAGACGAAGAAATAGTTGACAATATCTCAGTAGAGATTCACACTAAATCGACATTGCATGCGGTTGAGAAGAGGAAGAAGATAGGTAAGAGAAGAGAGCAGCTAAGAGAAGAAAGAAATCTGTTACTTTTCACTGTAAAGGTCGGTGTAGTGTAACTGCCTTTTATGCAAAGCCTCTCACACGAGTCACATGTGTGATAAGGGTAAAAAGACTAAAATAACCCTAACTATCTAGTATCACTACTGATTATTCAACACTCCCCCTCAAGCTAGAGGTTGGAACACATCCAACACTCCAAGCTTGGAAACTAAGGAATGATGTTGAGCTGCAGACAATCCTTTAGTGAGCAAATCTGCAAGTTGCATTGTTGAACTAACATGATGTGGTGTGAGGAGCCCAGACTTGATCTTCTGTCATACAAATTGACAATCTATTTCAATGTGCTTAGTTCGCTCGTGGAAAATTGGATTTTCTGAAATTTGAGTGGCTGCCTTGTTGTCACAAAATAACTGGACTGGTTTGGATATAGTCATCTTCAATTCCTCTAGGAGCCCTGATATCCAGGCAACTTCTGCTGTCACTGCTGCCATGCTTCTATATTGTGCTTCTGCTGAACTTCTACTAACTGTTTGCTGCTTTTTTGATTTCCATGAGATTATAGAGCTCCCTAACTTGACAATATAACCTGTCACTGACCTCCTAGTATTAGGAGAGGCTGCCCAATCTGCATAACAGTAGGCAGTCAAAGTGTCAACTAGCTTCGCCTGCAGAAGAACTCCTAAACCTGGTACTCCTTTTATGTATTTAACCACCCTAAAAGCTGCATCCATGTGAGACTGTTTTAGGTTTTGCATGAATTGACTCAATGTTTGCACTGCAAAACTAATATCAGGTCGTGTAATTGTCAAATACAAGAGCTTTCCAATCAACCTTTGGTATGCATTAATGTCCTTTAAGTCCGGATCCCCTATCCTTCCCACATGAGCATCAAATTCTACTGTAGTGAGTTTTTGATTCATCTCTAGAGGTGTTGAAACAGGTTTGGAACCACTCATACCGACACTTGAGATCAACTCAAGTGCATACTTCCTCTGATTCAGTAAAATTCTCTTTTTTGATCTGAGCACCTCAATCCCAAGAAAGTATCTTAGCTCCCCCAAATCTTTTACCTTGAATTGACTTTGCAGTGTTCTTTTAGCATCATTAACTAGTTTGGGACTGCTCCCAGTGATCAGCAAATCATCCACATAAACAAGTATAATGACCAAATCTGATCCTTCCCTTTTGCTGAACAATGAATGGTCATAATTGCTCTGCAGATAGCCATGTGTTACTAATGCCTCTGTTAGCTTAATGTTTCATTGTCTTGATGCCTGTTTCAGCCCATAGAGTGACTTCAGTAATCTACATACTTCCTTCTCCCCCTGTTTATGGAACCCTTGTGGTAGTCCCATATATACTTCTTCATATAAGTCCCCTTGTAAAAAGGCATTATTCACATCCATTTGATATAAATCCCATCCTTTGGTTGCAACAATGCTAGTGATGGTTCTAACAGTTACCATCTTTGCTACTGGAGAGAATGTCTCATGGTAGTCCAATCCCTCTTTCTGATTGTATCCCTTTGCTTCTAACCTGGCTTTGAACCTTTCTACCTCTCTATTTGCTTTATGCTTTATTTTATAAACCCATTTTGACCCAATAGCCTGCTTTCCTGGTGGCAGGTCTACCAGTTCCCATTTGTTATTCTCTTCTAGTGCAGTTATCTCCTGTTGTATTGCCTCAATCCACCTGTCATCCTGTGCAGGCTCCTTAAAAGCGCTAGGCTCAATGTGTGCTGAGAAAGCCTTTAAGTATGATTGATATCTTGTAGTGAGGTTAAAATATGAGAGTCCTTGAGAGAAAGGATATAAACTGTTTCCTGTGAATTTCCCTGGTGCCACATAGTCCTTCATCCATATAGATGATCTAGATGTTCTTACTGATTTTCTAACATTCATTACTTCTTCTGCTGCTGAGGTTTCTTCAGTTTCCTCAACTATATCTGCAGCTAAGGAATCTGTACTCATGCTGGTGTCTGCTTCTTCCTGATTCAGTGGTTGCAACTGATCTATACATTCCTCATTCAATTCCTCATGCAAATGCTCTTATGGTTCTGTGTGTGTGATATGTGGAGGTATATTTTCTATTTGTGTGGAATGAGGTTGGATATCAATAGGTGTTAATTCAAGAGGATCTTGTGGGAATATCTCTTCTAAATCTGAAGCCATCCCTTTAAAAGGAAATACCTGTTCTCTAAACACAACATCTCTGCTTACGAGAAATGTTCTATTCTCCAAATCATATAGTCTGTAACATTTCTGAGTCTCTGAGTAGCCTATCAGAACAGCTCTCCGTGCTCTTGGTGCAAACTTGTCTCCTCTAGGTAGAGTGCTTGCAAAACATAAATATCCAAAGACTTTAAGATGGTCAATTCTTGTTGTCTTCTTATAGAGCATCTCATAAGGTGACTTTCCTAACAAAACAGAAGTTGGCCATTTGTTTATCAAGTAAACTGTTGTCCTAACACAGTCACCCCAGAATCTATTTGGTAATGAGCTCTGAAATTTCAATGCTCTGGCTACTCCAGTATGTGCTTGTGTTTTCTCTCTACCACCCCATTTTGTTGGGGTGTGTATGGACAACTGCTTTGATGCACTATCCCTAATGAAGTCATTAATTTGTTACAATTAGAATTAAAGAATGCCATTGTCTGACCTTAGTTTCTTTACATTCAGATTAAACTGGTTGTGTACCATAGCAAAAAAATCCTTTAGCACAACAAACACTTCACACTTTGACTGCAGCAAACATATCCAAGTATATCTGCTAAAATCATCAACTAGTGTTACAAAGTAATGTTTCTTATTGTATGTTGGTATCCTGTGAGGACCCCAAACATCTACATGTATTACTTGGAAAATTTGTTCTGTTTTATTGCTACTAGGCTGGAATGGAAGTCTATTCTGCTTGGCCAAATGACACACTTCACAGCTGTGCTGTATACTGGCATCTACCTTATTCTTTAGCAGAGGAATATGTTGCATTGCAACAGCTGAAAGATGACCCAGTCTGAGATGCCATAGTGCTGAATCCTCCTGCACTTGCACAATACTGCCTGCTATAGTTGGAAATTCCTTACTGATTCCTTTTTCAACAAGTATAAGCCATTGTGTTCCTTACCAATTCCCAGAACCTTCCCATTGAAGAGACCCCGAAACACACAGAAATGTGGGAAAATGCAGCACAACAAGCTCCTTAGTCAGTTTAGACACTGACATTAGATTGAATTTAAAATCAGGCACATGTAGAACATCTTTCAGTATCAATTCATCTAACATCTTCACATTCTCTATATGTTCTACATGACATTTCCCCCCTGTAGGTACTTGTACAACACTGTTATTCTGATTTTCAATCTTTCTTATGTTATCTAGTACTTTCTTATGAGGTGTAACATGATGTGAAGCACCAGTGTCAATTATCCAATCATAGTCAAATGCCTTGGACAAAAAAGAAGTTATACCTGTCATTAAGGTATGACATTTACCTGGTTCAGGATCTGGCTTGTTTATAAGGTTCAACAGTTGTTTGTACTGATCTTCTGTAAAAATGCCCTTGCATCTGAGAATTGGTGTTAGAACTTCCTCCTTCTCCTGTTGATACATTAGCATATCCCTTTACTCCAGTGTTCTGAGGCTTCCTTTTACTTTTGAAGTCTGGTGGATAGCCTATGATCTTATAGCAATTTTCCTTCAAGTGACCTTTATACCCACAGTAGTCACATATGAGGCCTGGTTTCTTTGCAGCCTTGAAACCTTGCCCTCTTCCAGCTAGCATAGTTAAAGGCTACTTATCTGAACCAGCTATACTAAGTGTATGTTGACTTTCTTCTTGAACTGCTAATGCATAGGCTTGGTTTACAGTCAATACAGGTGTTTTCAGAAGAATTTGACGTCTCACATGACTGTAACTCTCGTTCAAACCAACAAGGAATTGTAACAAACGCAGGTTTTTGAACTGATCCAAAAAAGGTCTAGTTTCCTCACAGTCACACCCTGCTCCTGGTATCATCAGATCCATTTCATCCCACAATTCTTTTATTTTAGTATAATAAGTTGTTATAGAATCTGTTCCTTGTCTTAGGGTTCCTATTGTTGTCCACAAATGATAAAACCTAGTAAGATTTGATTTGTTAAATCGCTCCTTAAATTCATTCCATACCTTTCTCGCATCAGATGCGTAGATGATACTAGGTTGTAATTCTGCAGAAACAGTGCGACCGATCCATGAGAGCACCACAGCATTGCATCGTTCCCATTGATGCCCTAATGGACCTCTGTAAGAGCTTTTCAAACATGTTCCATCGATGAACCCCAGCTTCTTCTTCACCAACAATGCCATCCTCATTGATCTGCTCCATAATGTATAATTCTCAGGTCCTGTGAGCTTGATGTCGATCAATGCTATTCCAGGCGTGTCTGTTTGTTGCAAAAACAACGGGTGATTGTGATCAATTTGCAGATTTTCAGTTTCCGCCATGACAGACCAGCTCAAGCTTCAACAATGGCTGTCAATTTGGAATTTTGAAATCCTTGATCTAGCTTCAAATTGCCCGCTCTGATACCATAACAAAATCTCAGTAGAGATTCACACTAAATCGACATTGCATGCGGTTGAGAAGAGGAAGAAGATAGGTAGGAAAAGAGAGCAGCTAAGAGAAGAAAGAAATCTGTTACTTTTCACTGTAAAGGTCGGTGCAGTGTAACTGCCTTTTATACAAGACCTCTCACACGAGTCACATGTGTGATGAGGGTAAAAAGACTAAAATAACCCTAACTATCTAGTATCACTGCTGATTATTCAACAATAGTTTTGTTAAATATCTAACTACTAATGTTAGTAATAGCCTAGCAACCATGGGTAATCAAAGTGTCTTACATGACACCTCTCTATCTTGTAAGTAACCAAAGTGCCCATGACGGCACTACTAAAACTTGTAACCTTGTGGCATTGTTTTAGTATTAATACATAATTTCCTATTTCTCTCAACAAAAAAAAATGGCGTAAAGTGTTTGTAGGTGACTTTTCAAATTCGCTGTCAAATTCCACGCCCCAACCCTGAACAGGCGGTCGAAGCTTCCCGCTTCCTCCTCAATTGCATATTTTATAAAATCTCCAACGACCACCGCCATTTCAATGCACCTTTTAATCTTGAGTTAGTTTTGAGTCATGTACACCTCTCATTTAAACGTCTATCTTAGTAAAAATATGTTGAGATATATAGAACCACTTGATAGATTATGTTTTGAACAATATTAGTATTCTTTTTCACTGTCCATATTCATGCATTAGCTGTAATATTTGTCCCGCGTGAATGATATTTTTTTATATAATAATTTAATTAAATAAGCAGGGTCCAACTCTTTCTGAAATTGCGCTTAGTCTCACTACCTCTTTAGTTGCCGCCCCCTAAAAGTCGGTGCTTAGCTTGCTGCAGACCGATGAATATGGATCATCCAGTATTGAACAGCGGTCTAGCATTCTTACGCCTTCTACTAGTCTAAGCCATAGTGGGACTGAGAGTAGAGTTAATCCCGCTTGAATGAAAAAGGTACGAAGTAGCTCGGTGTCGGCTCTACTTGTTGGGCGGAGGATGAAAAGATCTGCGCCTTTCTCCCCCTGTAATTATGGAAGAAAGTTATAACTGATATATAAAAACTTCTCATCCTACTTTGATGGAAAGTTGGATTAACTCTTTTGAAAACAAGACCTTTCTCAACTGCAAGATTCACGATTATTTTGCATCAGTAATGTGAGAAAGAAAGCAGTGTAAAAGAGAGAAATCAGTTTCTCAAGAACTAGCAAAGATTACGCAATTCCGCTGAAATCAAGAAAATACTATCAGATTGGATATGTTTTCTTGATTAAATTACCATTACTTTTTTTTGGTAATAATCATTAAGTTTCACGATCCTAAAAGGTGAACTAAATTGTTTATATATAAGCATTTTACGATTCCTGAAAATCCTTACATTAACTTCTATAAACTTTCACTTTATGGTCATATGTTCAAATATCTTTTCGTGAGTGCTTAACTCAAAAAGGCATTATATATACCTCACATTGTAAAAGAGCTTGGCAATAATTATTTAAGGAATATCATTATTTGGGCAGGGTATGATACATTGGTCTAAGCATAAATTAACTGGTCATGGTTATATTACTCAGATATTTTGACAATCACATCCCTCTTTTGGATTTCCCCTATAAGTCATAATCATAATTAGTCATGGAATTGATTTGACTTCATCAAGGTACAGACACATAAAAAAATTAAGGTTGAATACATAGACGACCACTCCAAATTAACCTACGAAAAAGTTTGGGGGGCGCCGTATCTTATTTTATTTAAAAAATAAAATAAAATCAAAGACAATATTGGAGATGCCACCTCCAATTACTCGGGAATTAGATCAGATAAAAACTTAGTCGTACCTTTTATTTACACTTTTATCACTTCCTTTGTTGGCCCCATTCAACTCTTACAAAACCCAATATATACTCTTCATTCTTCAATTCCTGCTTTAGCATTCTTCAAAAAGTCTCACTTCCAAGTCTTTTTCCCTTTCTTCATTCTTTACAAAAACAACAGAAAAAAACCATGGACAAGACAGAAAGAGAAGCTGTTGATTTCATGAACGTGGAGACCTTCTCTCCCTTTATCCGACCACCACCGCCACCTGTTATAGAAAAGCCCATTCGGCTTTTCGGCAAAGAACTTGGCGGCGGTAGTAATGCTATGTCCGAATCCATTGTTCATGACGAACCTGAAACAAATACTGTGAACTATGGTTATAAAGAAAGTCATATTAATGAAGAGAGTAACAGGAAATATGAATGTCAATATTGTTTTAGGAACTTCCCAACTTCTCAGGCCTTAGGAGGCCATCAAAATGCACACAAGAGAGAACGCCAGAATGCCAAACGAGCTCATCTTCAGTCTGCCTTAGCGCACGGTAAGATAACAGCATCCTATTCATGAAACCCTATTTGTTTTTAGTCGGTTAAAAAAAATCTAAATTTGAAAATAATTTAACTTAAAATTTTCATTTTAGCATCTGTAACAAAGTCACACAAATTAAATATTGTATTATATTTAAAATCACAAGTTCCAAAAGTCATACAGGTACACACAGAAAAATAGTATGACACAAAATATTTCCTATAAAATGTTTTCAGAAACACCAAAATATATTCTCCCTGAAGAATATTCTTTTCCATTGAAAGGGAAAAATAACCATTCTTCACTTACGTTTTTCTTGATAGTCCATTAGAATAATTTTTAAATTTAGAGAGTGTTGGATAGTGAGACAAAGTCTTTTCTCTAGAAAATATTTTCAGTCATAACAAACACACGCATAGTACTCATAATCATTCAACATGGGATAGTAGTATCGTTTATTGTTACTTTTAAATATAAAGTTTATTTCTTATCGACAGAGGCAAACATATATGGGATAATGAACAATCATCGCCTTGGTGAACCAGCAGCTCCTAGTACTAGTCGTCATTCAACATGGAACAACATTAACAATAGTACGAGGTTTTATGGAAATTATCATGGTAACACTGTTATTAGTCCTTATTCTCAAACTCCTATAAACAGAAATCCATTGGCATTTTGGCGGATTCCTCCAGCAGATCATCAGAATTCTTCTTCTAACTTAGGGTTTCCTAATGATGATTTGAAGCCTTTTCCATTAATGGCTAAAAGCCCTAATTGTGATAGCAGATTTGGATATGAACCCAAGGAAGGAGTTCATCAAGATCATTTGAGTTTAGATTTGCACTTGTAAGGATGGTGTAATCATAATAATTTCTTTTGAGACAAATGTCTACTTCTTTTTGAGAACTTGTGCTGAAGAATTAGCTTAATAATGTTGTTTCCTCCTAGAATTTAACTATTGATAGTGTAAAGAGTTTTTACACTATTTGTGTAATTTAAACAGTTACAGCTGATTGTGTGCGTTATTTTTATTAGTAATGACACTTATTTGGACAGTTAATTACTTATATTGGAGTATTCATTTATTTGATGTAATGACGTAAAAATTCTTTTACTGTACCAACATATAGAAGCATGAACTCTTCTGTAATTTCTGCTTGTGGATGTGTTGGGTGTGGGCGTGGAGCGTCCGGTGCAAAAAGGCTTAGATGTGCAAAACCTAGGCTACTTATATATTTGTGATATTTATTTTATGTGATATTCTCTTCTTTTTGATTTGTTCCACAAAAAATGATATTTTTCAATATTTAAAAGTAATTTAGCTTTAAACTTATCATTTTACTCTTAATGTCCTGATTTTGTAGTCAGAGTAGTCCTTTTTTTAATTATGTATTGTTTCACTCAAACGCCTTCACATAAAATGCAACATATGGAGTTGTATATCGAATTTGCAAACTGATATGTGACATTAACAGAAAAGTTGTATTCCGGGGGGGGGGGGAATAGTAAATACTCCCTCCGTTTCATATTAGATGAGGTAGTTTGACTCGGCACGGAGTTTAAGAAAAAAGAAGAAGACTTTTAAAACTTGTGGTCTTAAAAGCTTAAGGGATAAAAGGTTTGTGGGGTCATGACATTTGTGTGGCTATAAAAGCATCTCATTAAGGGTAAATGAGTAAAATGAAAGAGTTTAAAATTGAATTATTTCCAAATTTAGAAATGTGCCATTTGTTTTGGAACAGATTAAAAAGAAAAGTACTTCATCTAATATGAAACGGACGGAGTATTTTTTTTTTCTAGGTTAGGTTTTTCTCCATGAAATGTTACTAGCTCCTAGAGTATTATTTTATGGAAAAGAAGATTGATGTTTCTGTAGCATCAGATTCAGCGTCTCGTTCATTAATGAATATTCTTCTTCTCCTCCTCTATCGAAGAGAAAGGGGAGCACAACTTGTATATGCATGTGTAGCAGTGGGTTAAGGATAATAAATTCATACAACGACAAAAACACAGACTTGGTTTTTTTCAAACATACTCCTAAACTGTCTTCTTTTTCATTATAATACAAATGCAACCTACAAAAACAACTCTTTAGTCAAGGGCGTGCGAATACGTTTTAGATGTTTCTTGCATATACGTTTTAGATGTTTAGTTGTTATATATATATATAAAAGACCGTGACGCTTCCTGTCTAGTACATAATGTTGATTTGAAGTTCGTTTACGCAGTAAGGAAAAACGATTCTAAAGAATGGGACTCCGTCTTAAGCAACTTCTTTATTCAAAACAAAACAAAAATACATGTAATGAACATTATATTATATACATATATGTCCTAACTTTGCCTCTAGATCTACCGCCCACTCCCGGTACGTACAAGGATTAGAGGAAGATGTTATGGATAAAGGAAAAGGAGCGTTACAGAAATTGGATACTGGAATTGTCGAAGTGTTTATGTGTAGTAGAGAAGACATCAGTTTCAAAAATAGTATTGGATACTGAAAACTTGTGGCAATACCTAACCACAAGTTTCAAAAGTTTTTTAGTTAAACTCTCTGTATACAATCAAACTATGTTACGTTACATAAATTGAAATGTAGAGAGTACTAGAAACATGTGATTCTGCGTGAATTGTCCGTTGGACGTTGTCTAACATTATCCTGGACATCTCTTTGTGTCTTACATCTTAACTGAGAAAGTCCAAACGATACTATAAATAGAGATACAAGTGTGTCTGCATGTTAAATTTCTGAAAGTAGCATCACATGAAGGACGACCCTACAAAAAATTATGAAGTGCCAAGTAATAAGATTTCTTTTTCGCCTCTCTTTCTGTCCTTTCTCTGACAGTGAATGTGGTACTATATTTATTCACATGAAAATGTGATAAAATTGTCTACATTGACTTATAGATCACAGTTTCAAGCCATATACTGTTGATATTTGCGTCAAGGTAGGTTGCAACTACAATATACCTTTTTGTCTTGAGGTGCGACTCTTCCTCGGATCCTGTGTGAACGTAGGATACATCATGCACGGCACTGCCCTTCTATACTTTTAATTTGTCCAATTCGGTCATGAAGCATTGACATTACAATAATGTATCTTATGGACCTATGGTTATGTCTTGATACTAAAAGTACAAGAGATGTCCAATATAACGTTTTAGGTTTCCTACAGTGTATAAGTGCCCATTTCGTTGTATGAATGCAAGCCTACCTCTATTTCCACTGTCTTCTTTCCTCAGTTATATCTTTGATGGTTTTGATCTAAGTTGCTCGGAAACAGGTGCTGGTGTCCAACAAGGGTGCGGATCTAGACGTCGGATCCTTTGAGATGTAAATTACAAGTTTGGGGATACAGATCCTAGTGGGAATATAGGTGCGAGGATCCAGCTAAAAGTAGTTAAAAAAAATTACAAAAATATCTCTAAATTATGAGAAATTTTGTGAAATATTTTCGTATACCTCGTAAAGTGTGAATTTCTTTTCTATTCTCAAGTTGTAGATAAGTAAAAGATTGATTTTCTAGGTAAGGCATGTTATTTTCTTTAAATTTACCCTAGTTTTGGTTCTGATTTCGGGAATCAAATTGTATCTCGTCTCGAATTTTTTCGTCCTTCGTGATAAAAGTACCTAAAATTATTTGACCAGATCCAGTACGGATCCCATACCCATACTCATACTAGTGTCGTGTCGACACGGGTGCGACATTTAAACTGTCGTATTGGAGTAGCTTTGGTTTTTCATTGAATTCACTACTAGAAATCCGCCAAAAACCAACCAAAAAAAGGGACCAAAGTTGGTCGGTTATGGCCAATTACCAACCAAAACGCGGCCAAATATGCTTGGATGGTATTTTGATGGCCGTTTTAATATACCAACAGCGTTGGTCGGAATTTACCGACTAACGTTGGTCGGTATATTAAATTCAAAAAACAAATATTGCAAAAAAAAAACGATCAAAGTTGGTCGGTATTTTAATTATGTAATCAAAAGATTCACCATCTGGGAATCGAATTGGGGTGTGTACTTTGGCAGGATACTATTCTACCACTAGAACATTGGTGCATTTTGTTTTAAGATTGTCTTTTTTTATTTATACTCTTTAATTGTATTTTTGCATGAAAATAACCGACCAAAGTTGATCGGTTTTATTAAAAAATAAAATTACCGATCAAAGTTGGTTGGTTTTTTAAAATAACCGTCCGAATTAATCGACCAATTTTGGTCGGTTTTTTTAATATTAATTTTTATTTATTTTAATTGAAAAATCGACCAAAGTTGGTCGGTTCTTGAAAAATAAATTTCGCGGGACTCAAAAATAGTTTCCCGCATTTTTGCACCAAAGAAAACCGACTTCGTAATTTTTTTTTTTTGAAAAACCGACCAACTTTGGTCGGTTTTTTGGCCGATTTTTTGACCGACCAAAGTTGGTCGGTTTTTCTTGATCGATTTTTGCCGAATTTCTAGTAGCGAACCCGAAATTTGAAAGATAGAAAAGACTTCCGTGAAATACCAAAATAACACTTGAAATTTGCTGTGTTACATGTCATTACTTTTTTTTTTTTTTTACTATAATAATATCTCATTAAGAATAAAATGAGAAATTAAAAATTGAAAAAACTCCAAATACAGAAAGATAGAGTTTATAAAACTGAGGGAGTAACGAATGGGGTGAGAAATTTTGGGGAAAAGTACAATAAATGTGGCAGATTTCTCTTTTGACAGTCTTAAAGTTTTATTTCTTTCTGACAGTAGTCTTAAAAGCTGATACTTCCATATTAGGGAAAAATGGAACCCTAGTTAGGCCTTTAATGGAGCCTATGTTCAATTTGAGGTATGAAAAAGGCAAAAGCAAGGATGAAGCAATTGGCTGAAAGTGATATGCTTTAGTTGAGGAAATTATATATGCTCTGTCATTCAAATAAATGATTGTACACAGAAATAATGACACTTACAGTTAGCCACCATCTCTACTGCATTTTGGGTAAATGCTTCAGACAGACCCTTCAGGTTATTTTGTACCATTGTATCCTTTTATGTCATCACCTTATAACTTTTTTCTTTTATCACATTGTCTCCATCAAAGTATATTGTCTCGGGTTTAAATTATGAGAATTGGTAAATTCATGATAGGGAGTGCTTCTCCTCTCCTCTTAAAATACCAATTAGTTTAAAAAATAATAATAATGATAGTGGACTTACCTAAAATGCAAAAGGGAAAGAGAAGCCGGTGGATCATACTATGTTTATATGATTATATCCTCTGTAAAATCTAGTACATAAGTTAATATGGGAGAGGATGTGGTGCAACGGATGGGGCTGCTCTTTCCTTAATCAGAGTATCGAGTTCGAGCCCCCCTCCCCCCTCCCCCCCTTTTTTTTTCTTTTTTTGAGTTCGAGCCCTGAGTATGAAAAAATATTTGGTAGGGAGTGCTTCCCCCTGAATGGGACCCTACACGGCTCAAAATATGAATATAGTCGGGCTCCAATACAAGTACCGGACACCGGGTGGGAAACCAAAAAAAAAGTCGTTATTTAAAAATAAAAAATAAAAAGCTCCAGAAAGAACAACAGGTTATTCTCCAAGCTCCTCAAATTCTTTTGGTCTACAGAAAAGGTGTTTGTTATTTTTTAGTATATAGGAGTCACACTATATATAGAACAGAGAGTACTATCATTACTAAAACCTGAAGAAATATACGACCACTAACCGATCAAATTTTTTTACCCTACCAACTCCAAATTACTATCTAAGGCTTCCAAGTAAATGAAGAAATATGGTAGGACATAACATATGAAATGCATGTAAGATGATAAAGACATAAGAGGAGGTGCACCAGAGCACAAAATTATGCAAAGAAAACCAGTGGAATTTAGGAAACCCCTATTGTGTACTCCATTAGTGTGAGCTTGCTCATCGTCCCAAACTCCAGCAAGAAAAGGGTTACAGTAGATTGACAAGCGATGTAAAATTAATCAACCCATATGTATCCACATAATACAAATATCATTGGGACGTGCTCACCTAGGAGCGCATCAGAACGGCCACTAGAGGTGTACAAAGGAAACCGACAAACCGCTCAAACCCGATAATTTGAATCCAACCGGAAAACAAACCGCAACTATGGTTTGATTTGATTTGATTTAGTGTTGGGAAAAAAAAACTGACCATAAGTGGTTTGGTTTGGTTTTAACTAAAAAAAAATCAAATCGAAACCAAACCAACCCTATATTATATGTATAGAAATTTTAGATATATTTAATATATAAATATACTTATTGTGATGTAATTTATAAATATTTCTTAAACTTTTTCATAATTTTATCTTTTAAGATATTATTTCAAGGTTGGACTTAGAACTTTTGAATGTTCCAATAAGTTTTATAGCCACTAATATTAGTAACTTAAATAAGGGGGAAGTGCACGGTTAGCCACTATTTAAAGATGTCTTTACTCTTCATCCACGGTTTAGGATGTATTTACTTTTTAGCCAGTGCTTAATAATCTTTTACCCGCCCGGATGAAAATATCCCTGTGTTAGACATGGATGTTGTGTAAATATTAAGTACATGGTGTCCTTAACTTCATGAATGTTGTATAAAATATTTAAGGACATGGTGTCCTTAACTTCATGAATGTTGTGCAAAATATCAAGGACATGGTGTTCTTAACTTCATGAATGCTGTGTAAATATTAAGGACTACTTGTCCTTAGTTTTTGAACTTGTAACTCTAAGTTTAGGACTACATGTCCTTAACTTTTGAACTTGTAACTCTAAGTTCAGGACTACATGTCCTTAACTTTTGAACTTGGAACTTGAAGTTCAGGACCACCTATCTTTATTTTTGTGCTTGTAACTCTAAGTTAATGACTACTTGTCCTTAATTTATGTGATTGTAACTCTAAGTTAAGGACTACTTGTCCTTAATTTCTATGCTTGTAACTCTATGTTAAGGATCAAGTGTCCTTAATTTTTGAACTTTCAGCTCTAAGTTCAGGACCAAGTGTCCTTAATTTATGAGCTTGTTATTATAAATTGAGGACTAGCTATCCTTAATTTATGAGCTTGTAAGTCTAAGTTAAGGACTACATCTCCTTAGTTTTTGAACTTGTAACTAAGTTTAGGACTACCTGTCCTTAACTTTTGAACTTGTAACTCTAAATTCAGAACTACATATCCTTGACTTTTGAATTTGGAACTCGAATTTCAGGACCACCTGTCCTTAATTTCTGTGCCTGTAACTCTAAGTTAAGGACTACCTGTCCTTAATTTCGGTGCTTGTAACTCTAAGTTCAGGATTACGTGTCTAATAAATCACAGATGTCACTAATAAATCAAATTGTCTTTCTTCATAAGTCAAGTATTCTGCATCAAAATCAGCTTCGGCATCCTTGTCGGTATTTTACATCGTTAGACTTGGAAGGATTGTTAGTATTCTGCATCAAAAACAACTTGTCTTTCTTCATAAGTCAAATTTCTTCATAAATCAAATGACTAGTAAGGCCGTCTCCATCAAAAGCAGCTTCGGCAAAGCAAAAAACTTAATTTGGGGATTGAAAACTCATAGACTAAAAAAAAAGAATGAGGAACAAGTAGAAGAGTTCATGAGATGTAAGGAAAGAATCTGAAAATGGCGTATGTATCCAACCCACTGTATTTCTGTTTGGGAAGGAAAGGGTAATTCAGTCTTTTCATATTAATTTTAATAGACTAGTGGCTACTTTGCTTAGCATTAAAAATGTTAGATAAAAAGTAAATACCACTTTAAAAAGTGGCTACCCCACGCAATATTTACCTCAAATAATGCTAACAAAAGCCCAAACCAAAATCAAATAAATATTAATAATGCTAACAAAAGACATTCAATTCAATACTACGAAACACAATGTATTGATTATCTATTTTTTTTGTTTTGCAATAATTTAGATAAAAATGCATAACGTATTTTTATTTTTTCTTTAGCGTTTAGTCATGTAATTAATACTCTCTTATTAGTCTACTTATTTTAGCATGACTTGGTACTTTTAGATTATGTTTATTTTTATTATGCCTTTTTAATTAGCAATATTTATATTACATAATTTTATTGTCTTTATTGTTGAATATTTTAGAATAATTCCATGACACATCTCATATTTTGTATTATTTTCTTGGAAAATATCTTATATAGTTGTATCTTACTAGGACTAACGAAATATTTTGAGCACAAATTATATATTTTGTGCTACAAAGATTTTGCCGGAAAAAAACCCGAGAAATCCAGAAAAAAACCAAGATTGAAAAACCCGAGTTTTATTGGTTTGGTTTGGTCTTTAAATTTATAATCCGACATAATTAGTTTGGTAATTGCAAAATCCGAATCAACCCGACCTATGTATACCCCCAGCTGCCACAACTTGCTCGGGGCGAGGAGCAGTTGTTGTTTTCTAAGCGGTGAATGGTCTAACTACTACTGTTACTCGTTTTCCGACAGAAAGAGAAAACTTCAGCCCCGGACCGAAAGGCTCGAAGTTCATCTCAATAAAATGTCAGGTCAATCACATGACTCATCCTGTTAGTCGAGTAAGCCCACAAGGGATTTCATCAGGGTAAATTCCAATCTAACTATTAAATAAATAATTACGACTTCGGAACAAGTTCGAGAGCTTCGATCGAAAACCTTTCCTATCTAGTGTCAGCTGATCCTTCAGCGTCTGCACCAACTAAATCGGAAGCTTAATTCGAAAGAAGAGAGTAGGCTCGAGGAGGATCAAAAGACTGATTCTCGGTCCCCTAAAGTTAGAAAGCTGGTTAGATTGCAATCTATGCTACTTCACTCAACCATAAATAGTTAAACACCACTCTTATTTCTTCTAATTATAAATGTTTTGTTGCATAAGGTTAAATACATTATGGATAATCTGGTAATTAAAAGTCATCTAGTTTTGATCCCCAAAGTCAACTAGAGATAATTGATATGAGATAAATTAAAAGAAGATTTATGTTAGAATGTCAAAATACTTTTGCATATGTGCAGATTTACATCTCCTAATTAAAGATTTCTATAAAAGAGAGAAAAGGAACAAAATAATAAAACTAACTGGAAACAAAGTTAAATGCATATTTTAACGAATGAACAAGATATATACACCAGAAAATGTAAATCATTAGGAATTTTATATGCCTTTATTGTCTCTTTTTCTTAACTAATTCTGCGCATAATTAAAAGATTATTATATGCATAGTGGTACACCTATTGCTTATTTGTGTCTCTACAGATGTTCAATTTATTGTTTTCAGTACCTGATATATAGGCTTTGTATAATATTAATTGCGTTTTCTAACCATATTTGTCAGGGATGCCTTTATAAATTCCTCACCTTATATGACAGGTAATACTGTCAGGCATGTGAGTGGCTTATAAAAGAGAACAATTTCAGTATTAGCAGTACTATCAACCCCCAGCCATAAGTTTGATTATTTCATTAAGGGGTGACTGAAAAATGTTTTCGATCTTCTTTAAACGATTGTCAGAAAATCCAACGCCATCTCAGCGAACATCTTTAAATCAAGAAATTCAAGCTTTCAGTCTAAAACACACTCTATATGCATTGCATCGCCCGGAGGGAGGGGCCTTCCTTACCAAATTCTTGCCCGTGTCCCGACTCATTTAACTCAACCTTCCGTCCAACCCACCACACCCCTTGTGGCGAGAGACAAAAATGACTAAAAGACTAAGCCCCTGACGCACAACGTCAAAGGACTGCAACCTTATGCAACAAGATAATGAACTAAAAATACTTCAGCACACATAACAATAATATAATCTTTGCAGAAAAAGCTGATGAGCATAGTAGCAGTGGTGAAATTCCACATGCAACCAAATAACAACTATTTGACGGTGGCACAATAATGTGAATTAGAGGACTCATATCCAATTATATTTGCTGGTATAGCCAAGAGTTATATAACTGGAAAAAAGGGCTCTTTTGTCACTGCCAACTCTATTAAACACCGATGAGGATGAAACAATTTGCAACCAGTAATGAGGCATTTTTTTTTCCAATACCAAGCACTTAGATGCAAGATCCAATAACTATTGCATTTAGGCTATTTACCAAATTATTCAGCACCAAATATTCCTTTAGCAGTTAACAACTAAAGCACGAACGCTTTCTTCAAACATTCCTAGGCACAAACTCTGCTATTATTACAAAGTAAAAACTATATACTTGATTAAAAAGATGTACAAAGAAATCACCCGAGAGGGAACCATATTTTGAATTAACAATTGCTCCAGATATATATAAATTCATTGCAAAAATATGAAGTAAAGTTTAGCTCCGATTCTGTGCACCTCGAGTCAATCAGCTGAGTCTTTCACGTTGAGCACCAGAAGTATGGGCCTCTTCAATATTCTGGTAAGCAACGATATTCCATAATGTGATGCACTTGAAGAAGCGTAATATGATGTCACCGTAAGTTAAGTAAACTTCGGAAGTGCACATTCTGTAATGCAGAATTACCCATTAATTTGGTCAATTACACATTCAAAATCAATAAATAAGATAATATGGAAAAAAGATCTATGATTATTGTCATTTAAGTACCCCATGAACTATTCTCTACAATTATTATACAAACTACTATATATATGAGTATATATATATATATATATATATATATATATATTATACAGAGCATCAATAATGATACACAAAACTCAGCAGGAGTCCATGAAGCCACGTCAACAGCTGAGGAGTAGCTCATTTGAAAGTTAGTTATGTTAGTTATAGTTCAAATTTGAATATTAGTTAGTGGCGGGAAATGTAGTTAGTATGTTTAGCTTATGTCTTAGCTCAATTCTCTTGCTTTGATTACATTTTCAGTAGACCATTGAGGTATAAATAGCCGGTCGTAATAACTCATTAGTTACTTTTGAATATCAATGAAAATTCGAATTTTTCTTCCACGGTTCTAGCTCTTCTGCCTTCTTCTTCTCTTCTGCTTCTTCCTTCACATTCCTGTCTTCTCCTCTCAGATTTCTCTCTAATTATCGACTAGATACCAATTTTTTGTATCAATTGGTATCAGAGCCAAACCATGGGACCACGTAAAGCTGTTGATCCTGTAAATCCGGACTGGCAGGAACAATATGAAGACCTAGCTGCTCAACAGCTAGATTTGCGTTCAATTCTCGATCAGAAAACAGAGGAATTGTGAGCTGACTTGGATCATCGACATTCTGAAATACTACATATAGTTGAAGCCCTCAAAACTCGATCGATGGAATGCAGCTGCATCAGCAATCGTGAGACAGTAGTTCCACTTCTAAGGATAGTGATAATGTGCTGCAATCAGGTCAGGGAATTTTAGGACCTAATCCATATCATGTTCCTAACAATCGAAGTCATAATTTGTTATTTCCTAGATTCAATGGTGAAAATTTGAAAAGCTGGTTGTATAGAATTGATCAATATTTTGATGTTGACAATACTGTTGCAAATCAAAAGGTATATATAGTATCCATGAATTTGGATGATGCTCTATCTTGGCATCAGTCTTATTTGAAATGCTGAGATTTGCCTATCCTTCCTCCATGGGATGAGTATATTGACCCTTTTCTTTAGCCCTGCAACCTCATTGTCATACTTTTCTTTCAGCTGCTTAACCAGACGTGCTCGTTCTGCCGAGTTTTCGGCCAATTGTTTTCGAGCCCTGGTTCATTCACTTTCTGCTTTGTTCATATCAAAATTATATTCGCCCACTTTCCGCCTCAGGTTATCTATAAGTTTTTCATCTTTGGCACTTCGGGCGGGGTTTTTTGCAGCTATTTTCATCTTTTGAATTTGGGCTCGAAGGGCCTCATTTTCTTTAGCTAGTTTCTTTTTCTCCCCCTCATCTGCGGCGGCCTGCAGATCTTTCTCAAACTGCAACTCCATGACTTGCTTCTCCAATCTGCCTATTGTGGCCCTGTACTCATGTTCTTTAGCCAACCAATCCCACTGTTCTTGCAACACCCCGACGAACTCCTAGAGATGGGGTCTCTTGGACGGCCTCCCAAACTCGATTTATCTCCTATACCAAGCAAGGTATCCCGTCGAAACTTCACCTTTGGACCGATCACGTACACATGTATTTGCCGTTAAGTATTGACACTCGCTCCAAATTTGGCGGACTGCTGCTTCGTGAAATTGTCCGTTAGGCCCGATCTCGACCACTTGGCCACTAAGATCTTCATCTTTCGGAACTATTTGGCATCTCCCCAACTGCCTCAAAACTCGATACGGGGCTGGATACTCCTGAGTCCCATCAAAAGGAAATGGGGTCCAGTAGCTGGCATATATATGATTTCATCCACAGGCAGCCATCCAAATGTCCACTTTATTTGGCTTGCAGTGACGGAACGGAGGCGCGCTATCCACTCTGTGACCCCTTCTGGTAAGCTGATTCCATCAACCCTCGTAGAAAATTCCTCTATGCATGTTTTCTCTGTCGACCCATAACTCATAAATTGAGGACGACAGCATAGGTGTTCGATCATCCACATCTGCAACAACACGTTGCACCCCTCAAAAAAATCTCCCCCGACTTTGCAGACTATGAGAGCGCGAAAGATTTCAGCTACTATCATGGGTGCGAGGGTGCTGTTGGCCTGAGTAAACAAAGTGCTGACAACCCCGGCTGCTCGTATGTCAATATTCCCATCTTTTCTAGGAAACACCAAAAGTCCCAAAAAGACCACCAAAAATGCAAAACATCTGTGTTCTTCCCACTTAAGGCGGTTTCCCTTGCTGCAGATTTTGTTTTCGGCTAGTTGAACCCCCCTATATGACCATATCTGTTGTATATAAACTGCAAAGTACAAAAACCAGCTGCCAAGTCTGGGTTGTGGACCTCCCTACTTATTTTCAAAAAGTCTAGGAACCTGTGCACGGCTATGGCCCTCGGAGCAATTAGGTACTGGTGTCTCAGAGGAACATTGGGACCCCCAATATATCCGGCTATTTCTTCTAATGGGGGTAAGTTCAAAATCTGAGAAATGAAATACGTTGTGAGTCGGGTCCCAAAATGTGACCAATGCCTTTATGATATCCCCTCTGGGATTAATTTTCAGTAACCCAGCGAGGCCTCCCAAGTATAGATTGACCGTGTCTCGCCCTGGTTTGCCCAAGTCATCCCACCACATGTGCAACTCCAAAGGGATCTTGTTCATAATTGTTACTGGTAAATTCTGGCTTGTGCTCATTCTGCATATTTATTAAGGTGATTAATCATGATTTACTCTATTTTGAATCAAAACTGACCCTTTTTCAGATTTTTTTTTCTAAAACCAAAAGCCCAACTTTGCAAATACGACATTTCAGCACTTCCGGAGGGAGATTTTAAGGTTTTGCCTGCTAACTGGCCAAAAATTGAAAAAAGACCAAAGGTGGTTGTTTATGCGAAATCAGCCTTCCGGTGTCCCTTTCGGGAACATTCGGCTATTTTTGATAAAAACGGCATCACCTTACCTATTTACAGTAAAATAATTTTTTTTTTGTTTCGGGCTATTTTTGGCAAAATAAAGTTGGACCCGATGAGGGTTGCCTACGTATCCCACACCCTGTGAGAATTAAACTGACGTAGTTTGGCAAATAAAACAAACTATTTTTGAAAACAAGATTCTTTTTTCATTTTATTGGCAAAATAAATAAACTATTTTTGAAAACAAATCTTTTTTCTTTTCCTTCTCCTTTTTTTTCTTTTTTCTTTTTAAAAATTTTCTCAAAAATTCGGCAGAGTTTCGGCACTATTTGGACATTGTTTTTTTTTCAAAACAGGCGATTAACTCTCTTTAACCCTCATACTGCTATTTCTATTTCCTCAAAATATTCAAAAGCCGGTCAGCATGCAAGTCCGAAGCAAATAAATGCACAAGTAGTAAGTAAGATGCATCAGGATGGTCTTTTTCATTTTTTGTACACCTGTCCTAGACAGACCCAACCCCTATGTTGAGCCTCCAAAGTCAAATGCACATGATGCACACAAACGTTCCTATTAGGGATCCAGCATGAAGCTGAGTTATTCTAGGTTCAAAGCCTGAGTATTTGTTCTAGACTGTGTACCCGAGCGGACAACTCGAGCCGATGAGGGGGCTACGTACCGGGAACCAAAAGGCCAACTGGATTAGTAACTTGTCCGAGCCTCTTTCTTATTTCAAGGTATGACACTAACAAAATAGGGAGTCTCGACCAGCGAGCACATCCCTGAAGGTGAGAAGAGAAGGGTTTCGTAGCAGTTTATATACAGTTCAGATAATATCAAAGCGGTAAAAGCAACATTTAGCACATTAGGCCCAAACATGTAAAAATCAAATAATAAACAAAGCCAATTATAACAATTATTCCAAGCTCGAATTCTCGAACCCTGAACCAGAAGTTCTGGGTTCCAGTTCTCAGCAGAGTCGCCATGCTGTCACACCTCCTTTTTTCCTATACCCCGGAAAGGTATAAGGGAGTTTTTTCCAACTTAAAGTGACAATCAAAACGGAATTCATTTATTCTTAAAAATTCAAAGTCGCCACTATACCGGTCCAGCATAATATACTGGAGTTCGGTGCACCCTGTGTATGAATTCCAACATATTATGCTGGACCGGTGTACTTTGCTGACTCTAGTATATTATACTGGACAATTATACTTGCTGGAACTCCTGTATATTATGTTGGAGTTCTAGTGTACTTATGCTGGAACTACATCATATTATGCTGGAGTTCCAGCATACTTATCCTGGAACTCCAGTATAATATGCTGGAGTTCAAACATACTTATGCTGGAACTCCAGTATAATATACTGGCGTATTTTTTGGGTTTTGAACAGTATTTTCGCTCAGATTTATCTTTACATGAAAAGTGGCTAAATTTCGATTACTTTTGAAACTGAGCTATTTTTGAACGACCAGTTGTAAATCTGGCTATTTTTCAAATGTAAACTAGGCTATTTTTCAAATCTGAATTTCTGAGAATATTGGGTGCTCCAGTCTGCAGTATATTATACTGGAGTCAGCAAAGTATTCCGGTCCAGCATAATATTCTGGAGTTCATACATAGGTGCACCGAACTCCAGTATATTATGCTGGGCCGATCTCTGTTGCGGCAAAATAGTGGTTATTTTTCATTGACTTCATAAACGCTGGCTATTTTTGAATGATCCGTCCGAAAACTGGCTATACCGTGCTATTTTTACCGCAATGACTCGTAGAAATGACACCAGGTAGCCACTTTAAAGAGTTGCTATTTAGAAATTAGCCAATGCATCCTGAATTTTAGTTTTTTAATTTAATTTTTTGGGACAAAAATATTCTAAATTTAAAATTTTTAGTTTAAAATTTCAGTACAAAATAAGTAATGGCTGTTGTCACACCTCCTTTTTGCGCGCCCGCCCCGAAGGGTTAAATGCGCGAGGGAGTTTTTCCAATTTAAGTGACAATATTCGAAATGGGATTATTTATTTAATTCAGAGTCGCCACTTGGGAAAGGTTTGGCTTTTGGTGTCCCAAGTCACCGGTTTATCTTGAATCCCAAATCGAGGAAATTTTCGACTTTTCCAAATGAAGTCTGCGAACCAGAAATTCTAAGTAAGGAATTCTGTTGACCCGAGGGAAGGTGTTAGGCACCCTCGAATCCCGTGGTTCTAGCACGGTCGCTTAAATTGTTATAATGGCTAAATATCTGATTTAAATACATGTTGTGACTTATGTGCTTTTATTAAGTTTAAACCGCTTTTATTATTATCATTTATTTTTATAGAATTGCAACGTCGTGAAAATGCATCTCGAACCACGTCACAATCAATGCACCCGTAGTTGTTAACACATTTCGACTCCGTTGAGATTTGAATTTGGGTCACATAAATGCGCACCCGAATTTAAGAATGTAATTTAATTAAGTCGCGCCTAAAGAGTCTAACGCGTTATTATCTTTGGGGAAGGCAGTGAAATTCACTAAACGGCCTATCCTGAATTCTAGATATTTATTATGGTTATTTATTGAGGGCCCCGCAATTTGCATTTTTTTTTATTTGGCGAGGCTCGTCTCATTATTTTAGAAAAAGGATATCCAAAAGCGACTACATTTCTATTATGTTTGTTTCCAGAAATAGAAAAAAAATGTATGCTAATTGAAGTATATGCTTTGGCCTAAACCGGATTCTTATCAATTTCTGATTGGTTACTTATAAAGTGAAGAGACGTCATACCTTACGAAAATGCTTTGGTTGGACAAAGAAATTACATATGAGATTGAAGAAATGCAACACTTAATCCGAACAACATCCTTAAGTCGAGTTTAAATTAAATTGCTTAAGCAGGATTAATAGAGTTCCTTATTAAAGGATGTTACTGATGATGTTCAAAACTCGTCCTATAAACTGCCTAAAGGAGTCGAAACTGGGTAATTCAAAAACTGTATTAACTTTGGCTAGATTTAACAACCATTCGCCCTTACATATTCAAAGCATGCTAAAAGAGCGAGTTTAAGTTAACAATCGTATTAAATAGCTGCACATTTCATTAATTATATTTACATCCTGGATACGACTAAACGAGTCAAATGTCACAGTTTCAGATTGGCATAAACTTTAATTAAATACAACCTTACTAATGTATCTCTATTGGGCTCACAGACTAGAACTTACACAGCTTAACAACATTTATATAAAAGGAAACTTGTGAGCAATGCAACAGATGATTATAACTCCTTCAGTTCTTTCGATTCAACTTTCATTACAATATCAGATAGGTTCGAAATGTGTACCTGAGGAGATGCTTACAATGAAGAAAGCAGGGGGTCAGTTGAGTAGCAGTGTAAATGAAACAACATCAGTAACAGATAAATAGCAGCAGGACCAATTGAACAAAATCCCAGTGCAAAAGGCAACCAGTGCCGATGGAAAAAATGACAGAATGACAGCAATGACCAGCAGTATAGAAACAGAGATCCAGACAATCCAATTCCAAGAGAATCAACCAAGGCAAACCAAACTAACACTTTTAGCTGATGCTTGAAAGAAAAGAAAGCTGACTGAATAGGCTGAGCAGGCTAAACATTGAACAAAAGCAGGAAGAAAACCAGTTTCTGACTTCTGTATCTTTATCCCTCTTACCATCTATTTCTTTTCAAAATCCAATCTCCAATTTCAGTCTTGAAATCTATTTTGGCTATCCAGAAGAATTCTTTTCCAGTTTTCTGTTTTTCAGAACTCAATTCTCCTCCAAATGTTCCCTCTCAGTTCCCTCTGTTATTATCAATGTCTATCCGTGTGTGTGTGTGTGTGTATATCAAAATCTCTGTATCTATCAATGTCTCTCTGTGTATTATCCCCTCTGTGTTGTTATCCCAAAAATATCCCCCTAAACTGGTGGAAGTCCCTCCCTTTTATAAGCCTAAAATCAACCCTTTAACAGCCTGTTCGACAATCAGAACACCCCTCCCATGTGCTATCCTCTTTTCAGATTCCACTTAACTATTTAAGTATAAACAAACCCCCTCATGATATTCCCTGGCAGTCTTACTCTTTTAAGTGAGGTTTAATACTTCTTAAACTAAAGCAGGGTATGGACAGCAGGAGTGTGTTCTGACAGCACATGCTATCCATTACTTTGTAATGCACATGCTGCCCAAGGCTGAGAGATGAGTAAACAATGCTATTAAAATCTGAAACCTAGCTAATAAATCAATCCTTTAAATGTCTTTCTGATTTGGCTAAACAAATTAATACCGAGTGGCAACAACACTAATCTGATTCAACAATGCTTTAGTAAATTACAAAAGCCTGAGTCAAATTGCTACCATTCTAACATGAAACCGATTGACGACGTATATCGATTCGACTATACTAGTTAAAACACATACAATCGAAGTCAAAATCAGACATTTAACAGTATCGAACACATGACTCGAATCATACTGATCAAGCAGAATTGTACTGGGGAATCAGTTGATCAGTCAAAATTTGAGGTTCGACTAATTGCACAACACACACATATACACATTATCAGTAAAAATAGAAGAGGGACTCAATCAAACACAGAGGTTCAGGTAAGGTGGGCAATCAACAGTTGATAAAAATTCAAAGACACAAATTACACAAGACATTCAGCCATACGAACAGACCTTTAAACCACACACGTACTGAATAACAAAGAGAAAACAAACTTACCTTAAAAACTTTTGAAAACAGAAAAATCAACTCGTGTTTCAACAGACCCTTCTCAAGGTTGAACGGAATTTAATCGAAGTGTTTCTCAAATGAGAAACACTTCGCTTAAAGTCCATTAGACCCTAATCTCTTGGTTCGAACAGGCACGGAACAGGCGCGAGGAAACCTAGGGTTCTAGAGGGAAGATTTGGGTTTTGGGCTTTCTTGGTTAGATTCGGACCAAACCAAGTATGGTTTGGTCACGAGGGGGTCCGGGGATTGTCTGGTATGAATCTAGAGCAGATCGGTGTAGATCGAGTTTTGCTCGAATCTTCAAATGAAGATTCGAGGACCTAGAGGATGATTCGAACTAAACGGTCAACAGGTCCATGTTCAGGGGGTGAGATGGTCCTATGGTGTTAAGGTGAAGGCCACCGGCGTTCATGCCACCGGCTTTCATGGTGAAGAATACAGGGCGGCTAGGGTTTGGAGGGGAAGGGGATGAGGACGAAGGCTGGGGTCTTGGATAGGGGGCAGGGTATGATAGGGACCTTATATATGGGATGGGTGGATTGATTTCAACCGTTGGATGAGGCAAGATGGACGGCTTGGATCTGAAGGCTTAAAAGAAACGTCGTCGTTTGGCTTAGTAGGGGTCAGAATTGGTTCGGGTAATGGGTCGGGTAATGGGGGTTATGGGTGAGAGATTCGGACCGTTGGATCAGCTTGGTTTGAACGGTCGTGATGGATTGGCATTGAAACGACGTAGTTTTGGTGTTAAACTACGTCGTTTTGTGGCCTGGGGGTGGGCTGTTCGGACTGGTGGCTTGGGCTGTTCACTTGGGCCTTCGATTTTGAAAAATGGGAATTGGCCCAAATTCATTTGAAACAAGTTTTAAACTTTTTTTCTTTATTTCTAATTTTTTTTAAACACACAACCTAATTAAATAAAACTAAACACAATTAATTAACACTTAACGTATTTATTATACGCATAAAAATGTTAAAAGTAGGTAAAATTAAACAAGGCAACAAATCAGGACAAAAAATGCGTATTTGTGATTTTCCATTTAACAACCGGATTACGGTTCAAATTACGCATGACACATACATTTTTTGTATTTTGTTTTAATAAAAATGGGCAAAAATCATAAATAATTAACAAAGTGCCATGTAAAATCCAAAATTGTACAACAGGGCCATTTGTTATTATTTTATTTCTTTTGGAGCGATTGTCTCGTAAAACAAAAATCACGTGCTCACAGCTGCCCCTCTTTGTTCGGAAACACGAAGAGTTTTCGTGCAAAGATAAAGTGAGCGGATATGAGCGATTTTTGCCTATGGACTACTCCGTGTGAAGCATGTTTTTTGAAAGATTTGACCGAATCTTTGCTCCAAAGATTTCCTACATATCCTGGGCTAAACAGGAATCAGGTCAATGTAGTTCGGGAAGTTTTGGTAGCTGGGACTACCATGGGACTCCAATGCTTGCTGTTACTGCTGTTGCTGTTGTCACCGTTGCTTTACTTACCGCCTTATTACAACCAAAGGAAAATTGAAACTGAACTAAATACTTATATGCATGTCAACTGCTAGTTACAAGATCCCTATCTATGATTCTTTTGCGACTTGATCTTGGGTCTTAGCTGATTTTGCTTGTAGACTTCGATCCGAACCTTGATGCTTGCGAGTTGTAGGTGTTTGCTTATTCTCTGGGATGCTGAGCGAGGCGTGACTGGCCGAGTTCTGGATCTTAATCAAATGTTGGAGTCGATCCACCTTCCATTTACTCCGATATCTCGGGACATCTTCTTTTTGTCTTTTTCTTCTTTGATTCTGAGTTGAGACTCATTTCGTGGGTCGTTTCGATCCGTGTGGCTCGAGGTTAGACCTGCCGGAGAAAACAAACAGACAAACGAAATTTTCTGCCCCAGTTTCACTAGGAAAATTTCGTGAATTATTCGCCAGGATGTTCATAAAATTGATGAAGGAAGATAAAAATGCTCAGTTCAGGGTTGGAGCCCTAATACCGACTAGCTGGGGAGAAGTTCAGTTTTAGAGTTGAAACTCTAATACCGACCAACTGGGGAGAAGTTCAGCTTAGGGTTTTAAAACCCTAATACTGATTAAGAGGAAAAGTTCAGTTCAGGGTTTAAAACCCTAATGCTGACTGAAGGAAAAAGGTTCAGTTTAGGGTTTAAAACCCTAAGACTGACTGAAAGGAAAAAGTTCAGTTTAGGATTTAAAACCCTAATGCTGACTAAAAGGAAAAATTCAGTTTAGGGTTTAAAACCCTAATGCTGATTGCAAGGAAAAGCTCAGTATAGGGTTTAAAACCCTAATGCTGACTGAAAGAGAAAAGTTCAGTTTAGGGTTTAAAACCCTAATGCTGACTGAAAGGAAAAGTTCAGTTTAGGGTTTAAAACCCTAATACTGACTGGAAGGAAAAATTCAGTTTAGGGTTTAAAACCCTAATGCTGGCTGAAAGGAAAAGTTCAGTTTAGGGTTTAAAACCCTAATACTGACTGGAAGGAAAAATTCAGTTTAGGGTTTAAAACCCTAATGCTGATTAAAGGAAAAAGTTCAGTTTAGGGTTTAAAACCCTAATGCTGATTAAAGGAAAAGGTTCAGTTTAGGGTTTAAAACCCTAATGCTGACTGAAAGGGAAAGGTTCAAAGCTGTATTAACTTTGGCTAGATTTAACAACCATTCGCCCTTACATATTCAAAGCATGCTAAAAGAGCGAGTTTAAGTTAACAATCGTATTAAATAGCTGCACATTTCATTAATTATATTTACATCCTGGATACGACTAAACGAGTCAAATGTCACAGTTTCAGATTGGCATAAACTTTAATTAAATACAACCTTACTAATGTATCTCTATTGGGCTCACAGACTAGAACTTACACAGCTTAACAACATTTATATAAAAGGAAACTTGTGAGCAATGCAACAGATGATTATAACTCCTTCAGTTCTTTCGATTCAACTTTCATTACAATATCAGATAGGTTCGAAATGTGTACCTGAGGAGATGCTTACAATGAAGAAAGCAGGGGGTCAGTTGAGTAGCAGTGTAAATGAAACAACATCAGTAACAGATAAATAGCAGCAGGACCAATTGAACAAAATCCCAGTGCAAAAGGCAACCAGTGCCGATGGAAAAAATGACAGAATGATAGCAATGACCAGCAGTATAGAAACAGAGATCCAGACAATCCAATTCCAAGAGAATCAACCAAGGCAAACCAAACTAACACTTTTAGCTGATGCTTGAAAGAAAAGAAAGCTGACTGAATAGGCTGAGCAGGCTAAACATTGAACAAAAGCAGGAAGAAAACCAGTTTCTGACTTCTGTATCTTTATCCCTCTTACCATCTATTTCTTTTCAAAATCCAATCTCCAATTTCAGTCTTGAAATCTATTTTGGCTATCCAGAAGAATTCTTTTCCAGTTTTCTGTTTTTCAGAACTCAATTCTCCTCCAAATGTTCCCTCTCAGTTCCCTCTGTTATTATCAATGTCTATCCGTGTGTGTGTGTGTGTGTATATCAAAATCTCTGTATCTATCAATGTCTCTCTGTGTATTATCCCCTCTGTGTTGTTATCCCAAAAATATCCCCCTAAACTGGTGGAAGTCCCTCCCTTTTATAAGCCTAAAATCAACCCTTTAACAGCCTGTTCGACAATCAGAACACCCCTCCCATGTGCTATCCTCTTTTCAGATTCCACTTAGCTATTTAAGTATAAACAAACCCCCTCATGATATTCCCTGGCAGTCTTACTCTTTTAAGTGAGGTTTAATACTTCTTAAACTAAAGCAGGGTATGGACAGCAGGAGTGTGTTCTGACAGCACATGCTATCCATTACTTTGTAATACACATGCTGCCCAAGGCTGAGAGATGAGTAAACAATGCTATTAAAATCTGAAACCTAGCTAATAAATCAATCCTTTAAATGTCTTTCTGATTTGGCTAAACAAATTAATACCGAGTGGCAACAACACTAATCTGATTCAACAATGCTTTAGTAAATTACAAAAGCCTGAGTCAAATTGCTACCATTCTAACATGAAACCGATTGACGACGTATATCGATTCGACTATACTAGTTAAAACACATACAATCGAAGTCAAAATCAGACATTTAACAGTATCGAACACATGACTCGAATCATACTGATCAAGCAGAATTGTACTGGGGAATCAGTTGATCAGTCAAAATTTGAGGTTCGACTAATTGCACAACACACACATATACACATTATCAGTAAAAATAGAAGAAGGACTCAATCAAACACAGAGGTTCAGGTAAGGTGGACAATCAACAGTTGATAAAAATTCAAAGACACAAATTACACAAGACATTCAGCCATACGAACAGACCTTTAAACCACACACGTACTGAATAACAAAGAGAAAACAAACTTACCTTAAAAACTTTTGAAAACAGAAAAATCAACTCGTGTTTCAACAGACCCTTCTCAAGGTTGAACGGAATTTAATCGAAGTGTTTCTCAAATGAGAAACACTTCGCTTAAAGTCCATTAGACCCTAATCTCTTGGTTCGAACAGGCACGGAACAGGCGCGAGGAAACCTAGGGTTCTAGAGGGAAGATTTGGGTTTTGGGCTTTCTTGGTTAGATTCGGACCAAACCAAGTATGGTTTGGTCACGAGGGGGGTCCGGGGATTGTCTGGTATGAATCTAGAGCAGATCGGTGTAGATCGAGTTTTGCTCGAATCTTCAAATGAAGATTCGAGGACCTAGAGGATGATTCGAACTAAACGGTCAACAGGTCCATGTTCAGGGGGTGAGATGGTCCTATGGTGTTAAGGTGAAGGCCACCGGCGTTCATGCCGCCGGCTTTCATGGTGAAGAATACAGGGCGGCTAGGGTTTGGAGGGGAAGGGGATGAGGACGAAGGCTGGGGTCTTGGATAGGGGGCAGGGTATGATAGGGACCTTATATATGGGATGGGTGGATTGATTTCAACCGTTGGATGAGGCAAGATGGACGGCTTGGATCTGAAGGCTTAAAAGAAACGTCGTCGTTTGGCTTAGTAGGGGTCAGAATTGGTTCGGGTAATGGGTCGGGTAATGGGGGTTATGGGTGAGAGATTCGGACCGTTGGATCAGCTTGGTTTGAACGGTCGTGATGGATTGGCATTGAAACGACGTAGTTTTGGTGTTAAACTACGTCGTTTTGTGGCCTGAGGGTGGGCTGTTCGGACTGGTGGCTTGGGCTGTTCACTTGGGCCTTCGATTTTGAAAAATGTGAATTGGCCCAAATTCATTTGAAACAAGTTTTAAACTTTTTTTCTTTATTTCTAATTTTTTTTAAACACACAACCTAATTAAATAAAACTAAACACAATTAATTAACACTTAACGTATTTATTATACGCATAAAAATGTTAAAAGTAGGTAAAATTAAACAAGGCAACAAATCAGGACAAAAAATGCGTATTTGTGATTTTCCATTTAACAACCGGATTACGGTTCAAATTACGCATGACACATACATTTTTTGTATTTTGTTTTAATAAAAATGGGCAAAAATCATAAATAATTAACAAAGTGCCATGTAAAATCCAAAATTGTACAACAGGGCCATTTGTTATTATTTTATTTCTTTTGGAGCGATTGTCTCGTAAAACAAAAATCACGTGCTCACAGCTGCCCCTCTTTGTTCGGAAACACGAAGAGTTTTCGTGCAAAGATAAAGTGAGCGGATATGAGCGATTTTTGCCTATGGACTACTCCGTGTGAAGCATGTTTTTTGAAAGATTTGACCGAATCTTTGCTCCAAAGATTTCCTACATATCCTGGGCTAAACAGGAATCAGGTCAATGTAGTTCGGGAAGTTTTGGTAGCTGGGACTACCATGGGACTCCAATGCTTGCTGTTACTGCTGTTGCTGTTGTCACCGTTGCTTTACTTACCGCCTTATTACAACCAAAGGAAAATTGAAACTGAACTAAATACTTATATGCATGTCAACTGCTAGTTACAAGATCCCTATCTATGATTCTTTTGCGACTTGATCTTGGGTCTTAGCTGATTTTGCTTGTAGACTTCGATCCGAACCTTGATGCTTGCGAGTTGTAGGTGTTTGCTTATTCTCTGGGATGCTGAGCGAGGCGTGACTGGCCGAGTTCTGGATCTTAATCAAATGTTGGAGTCGATCCACCTTCCATTTACTCCGATATCTCGGGACATCTTCTTTTTGTCTTTTTCTTCTTTGATTCTGAGTTGAGACTCATTTCGTGGGTCGTTTCGATCCGTGTGGCTCGAGGTTAGACCTGCCGGAGAAAACAAACAGACAAACGAAATTTTCTGCCCCAGTTTCACTAGGAAAATTTCGTGAATTATTCGCCAGGATGTTCATAAAATTGATGAAGGAAGATAAAAATGCTCAGTTCAGGGTTGGAGCCCTAATACCGACTAGCTGGGGAGAAGTTCAGTTTTAGAGTTGAAACTCTAATACCGACCAACTGGGGAGAAGTTCAGCTTAGGGTTTTAAAACCCTAATACTGATTAAGAGGAAAAGTTCAGTTCAGGGTTTAAAACCCTAATGCTGACTGAAGGAAAAAGGTTCAGTTTAGGGTTTAAAACCCTAAGACTGACTGAAAGGAAAAAGTTCAGTTTAGGATTTAAAACCCTAATGCTGACTAAAAGGAAAAATTCAGTTTAGGGTTTAAAACCCTAATGCTGATTGCAAGGAAAAGCTCAGTATAGGGTTTAAAACCCTAATGCTGACTGAAAGAGAAAAGTTCAGTTTAGGGTTTAAAACCCTAATGCTGACTGAAAGGAAAAGTTCAGTTTAGGGTTTAAAACCCTAATACTGACTGGAAGGAAAAATTCAGTTTAGGGTTTAAAACCCTAATGCTTACTGAAAGGAAAAGTTCAGTTTAGGGTTTAAAACCCTAATGCTGACTGGAAGGAAAAATTCAGTTTAGGGTTTAAAACCCTAATGCTGATTAAAGGAAAAAGTTCAGTTTAGGGTTTAAAACCCTAATGCTGATTAAAGGAAAAGGTTCAGTTTAGGGTTTAAAACCCTAATGCTGACTGAAAGGGAAAGGTTCAGTTTAGGGTTTAAAACCCTAATGCTGACTGAAAGGAAAAAGTTCAGTTTAGGGTTTAAAACCCTAATGCTGACTGAAAGGAAAAGTTCAGTTTAGGGTTTAAAACCCTAATGCTGACTGAAAGGGAAAGGTTCAGTTTAGGGTTTAAAACCCTAATGCTGACTGAAAGGGAAAAGTTCAGTTTAGGGTTTAAAACCCTAATGCTGACTGAAAGAAAAAGTTCAGTTTAGGGTTTAAAACCCTAATGCTGACTGGAAGGAAAAGCTCAGTTTAGGGTTTAAAACCCTAATGCTGGCTGAATGGAAAAAGTTCAGTTTAGGGTTTAAAACCCTAAGGCTGATTAAAGGAAAAAGTTCAGTTCAGGGTTTAAAACCCTAATGCTGACTAAAGGAAAGAGTTCAGTTTAGGGTTTAAAACCCTAATGCTGACATGCATGGAAAAAGTTCAGTTTAGGGTTTAAAACCCTAAGGCTGATTAAAGGAAAAAGTTCAGTTCAGGGTTTAAAACCCTAATGCTGATTGCATGGAAAAGCTCAGTTTAGGGTTTAAAACCCTAATGCTGGCTGAATGGAAAAAAGTTCAGTTTAGGGTTTAAAACCCTAATGCTGTCTGAATGAAAAAGTTCAGTTTAGGGTTTAAAACCCTAATGCTGACTGCATGGAAAAGCTCAGTTTAGGGTTTAAAACCCTAATGCTGGCTGAATGGAAAAAGTTCAGTTTAGGGTTTAAAACCCTAATGCTGACTAAAGGGAAAATTCAGTTTAGGGTTTAAAACCCTAATGTTGACTGCATGGAAAAGCTCAGTTTAGGGTTTAAAACCCTAATGCTGGCTGAATGGAAAAAGTTCAGTTTAGGGTTTAAAACCCTAATGCTGACTAATGGAAAAATTCATTTTAGGATTTAAAACCCTAATGCTGACTGCATGGAAAAAGCTCAGTTTAGGGTTTAAAACCCTAATGCTGGCTGAAATGAAAAAGTTCAGTTTAGGGTTTAAAACCCTAATGCTGACTGGTTAGGGGTAAAGTTCGAGAATGCTAGCTAACCCCTTTTTTTTTGGATTTTCTTGTTTTAGTAGAAGATAAAAGGGAGTCTCGTGGAAACTTACCTTTCGAGTGAGTTCCTTATTGCCGAAATATTTCTTGTACCCATGTACCTTCTTCTTTGGGCAACACCTGCTTCTTGCACGGTTGTCTTGGATCATACCTGTTTCAACTTTTCAGACAAAGAACAATTGTTAGTTCGGAAATGACGGTCGGTTCGGTGACCTTGATCGTTCCCGGTTGCTTTGTTGCGTCTTTATTTCTGTTGCGAAGTCCCGCCATTGATTTGATTCATATGTCGAAACCCTTCAGACTGCTCAGGCTTGTATTTCCAGATTCTGTGATGATTTGCCTCGTAAGGCTCTTTTTTTCTTTTCTCTCTTTTTTTTATCCCGTTTTGCTTGGAGGTTCTCAACGGGGATTTTATTGGAGGTATTCTGTGGGGATTTGTACAAAAGGAAGCTCTGTGGGGGAATATTTACAAAGTGGATTCTTTGTGTGGATTTTTGTACAATGGGGCATGCTGGGGATTTGTTTCGAAGCGGGCTTTCTAGGATTTGTTGGGGTAAGCTTGTTGGGGAATTTTTACAAAGGGACTCGCTGGGGATGTGCTGGGGAAATTCCAATGGGGATTTTTTTTTTATATATATATATTGGGGAGACTCTGTGGGGGATTGTACAAGGGGAGACTCTGTGGGGATTCGTCCGAAGGCGGACTTGCTGGGGGAAATTTCTCTTTTCCTTTTTACTTCGAACGCCATCAAACATCATGATTCATCAAGTTTGGACAGACGTACCAACGAAACGGGGTGTTTTCCTTCATGAAACGGAATTCCATGAAAACAAACCTGCCACCTGCCCTTTCCGGTGTATCCTGAACTTGGGGTTAAAACATAAAAGGGATTCGAAGAGAAACAAAGAAAGGAGAAAACAAATTTCAGGAAGGGAGTGTCCCTTTTGGGACGAGAAAGACTTATTTGAGGAAGATAACGCTGGCTTTAAATGACATGACATGCTCTTTGGACTGGACGCCTGACCTTCCATGAACTTGCGTTTCCCTAAACCAGAATGGATCTGTGATTCCAAACCGGTGGAACTTTGCCGAGACCTCCTTGGGGTGGAGTCATTCTTTTCAGCCAACAGCGCCCTTTGCGGGTTTTCGCTGGCTGACCTCTCTCATTTCTCTTCCTGTAATCGCTTGATAGCACTCTTTGTGAGTTTTTACTAAACAAGATCTCTCATTTTGGTATCTCTACTCCCGTCGCCTCGTGGTTCCCGAAGGTTTTCACCGACGAGACTCTCTCATTTTATCTCTCTCAATTCAGAGTGTGCTGGTCTCCATTTGTGACGCTTATTGGTTTCCCACTATCTTTGGTAATTGATTTGAAGGCTTGTGCTTGGTAAGAGAGGTAGATGATACTAACTTCTAAACTGCTCGACGTGCCCCAGTTTCAATTTCAGGGTGAATGGGATTTTATTGTTGGTGTGACTGAACCTCAGGGAGAGGCTGCCTACGTATCCTTTCGGAATCAAGTCAAACGTAGTTCAGGCCTCAATCAATGTTTTTTTTTGTTTTTTGTAAGCGGCTCAAAGGTTTGTAGAGAGAATTGGGCAGTGTTTGGGGAGTAGTGGGGAATAAAACCTTCATCATTTCAAATGTGTCAAGACTACTGGAGTATAATTCAGACGTAGTATCTCTTGACTGCATCCGCATTTACTGCTGTGTCGGGGTCATTTCCTTTCGATATCACCTAAATACAATGCTCCTCTCGGCAATATCTTCCTTATGATGTATGGGCCTTTCCAATTTGGAGCAAACTTCCCTTTTGCTTCCTCATGATGCGGCAGAATACGCCTCAGTACCAGCTGACCTACTTCGAAATTCCTGGGTCGGACTTTCTTGTTGTAAGCACGGGCCATTCTTCGTTGGTACAACTGTCCGTGACAAACCGCGGCCATTCGCTTTTCATCAATCAAAGTCAATTGCTCTAACCGAGTCTTGACCCACTCGCTGTCTTCGATTTCTGCTTCGACAATGGTTCGAAGCGAAGGAATTTCTACCTCTGCCGGTATTACAGCCTCGGTCCCATAAACCAGAAGATAAGGAGTCGCTCCTACTGATGTGCGTACCGTAGTGCGATACCCCAACAATGCAAATGGTAACTGCTCATGCCACTGTCGGGAACTTTGGATGGTTTTCCTCAAAATCTTCTTGATGTTTTTGTTTGCCGCTTCTACAGCGCCATTGGCCTTTGGCCGATAAGGAGTAGAATTCCTATGCGTTATTTTGAATTGCTCGCATACATCTCCCATCAAGTGACTGTTCAAGTTTGCTGCGTTATCTGTAATGATAGTCGCAGGAATACCGAAACGACAGATAAGATTTGAGTGTACAAAATCCACTACAGCTTTTTTAGTGACCGACTTGAGAGTGACAGCCTCTACCCATTTTGTGAAGTAGTCTATGGCAACCAGTATAAACCTGTGTCCATTCGAAGCCTTTGGTTCGATTGGTCCAATGACGTCCATGCCCCAGGCGACAAATGGCCAAGGCGCAGACATGGGATGCAGTTCTGTGGGAGGTGCATGAATCAGATCACCGTGCACCTGACACTGATGACACTTCCGAACGAAGCTAAAGCAATCCTTTTCCATGGTTATCCAGTAATAACCTGCTCGAAGGATTTTCTTCGCTAAGACATACCCGTTCATGTGAGGTCCGCACACACCTGCGTGTACTTCGTGCATGATCTTCCTCGCCTCCTCGGCGTCGACACATCTTAATAGGTTGAGGTCCGGGGTTCTCTTGTACAACAATTCACCGCTCAGAAAGAAACCACTTGCATGTCGCCTAATGGTTCTCTTTTGATCTCCAGTAGCATGCTTGGGGTATTCTTGCGTCTTCAAGAACCTCTTGATGTCATGGTACCAAGGCTGCATATTTGGTCCCGCCTCGATTACATTGCAGTAACCGTGTCTTTCCTTGATTTGGATTTCCAAAGGATCGACGTGGGCGTTGCTCGGGTAGGGTAGCATTGAAGCCAGAGTAGCAAGTGCATCTGCCAGTTCATTGTGACACCTCGGGATATACCTGAACTCTATTGATGTAAAGCGCTTGCCGAGGTCCTCCACATGCTGTCGGTAAGGGATAAGTTTGACATCTCGAGTTTCCCATTCACCTTGGACTTCCCGGATAATCAGGTCAGAATCTCCCATAATTAGTAAGTCTTCGACATCCTGATCGATCGCCATATGCATGCCCATGATACAGGCTTCATACTCAGCTGTATTGTTTGTGCAAAAGAAACGCAGTCTAGCTGTGGCGGGATAATGCTGACCGGAAGGCGAGATCAAAATTGCCCCGATACCTACACATTTGGCATTCACGGCTCCATCAAAGAACATCTTCCAAACATGAGCGTCCTCCGAGACCACTTCTACGGTGTTTACTTCTTCGTCTGGAAAGTAGGTACTCAATGGTTGGTATTCCTCATCGACCGGATTTTCGGCCAAATGATCTGCTAGCGCCTGGGCTTTCATTGCTGTGCGAGTGACATAGACTATGTCGAATTCAGTAAGCAAGATTTGCCACTTGGCCAGTCTCCCAGTAGGCATCGGTTTCTGAAATATATACTTCAAAGGATCCAGCCTACTTATGAGGAAAGTAGTGTGGGCTTGGAGATAATGTCTCAGCTTTTGAGCAACCCACGTCAGAGCGCAACATGTCCTTTCCAGCAGAGTGTATTTGGCCTCGTAGCCGGTGAATTTCTTGCTCAAGTAGTAGATTGCTTGCTCCTTCTTTCCGGTTATGTCGTGTTGCCCGAGGACGCAACCGAAAGAGTTCTCCAAGACTGTCAGATACAAGAAAAGTGGCCTCCCTGGTTCTGGAGGGACCAAGACTGGGGGATTCGAAAGGTATTCTTTGACTTTATCAAAGGCTTCTTGACACTCAGTTGTCCATTTGATCGCCGCATCTTTCCTTAACAGCTTGAATATGGGTTCACACGTGCTTGTCAGTTGGGCAATAAATCGACTGATGTAGTTCAACCTGCCCAACAAACTCATCACGTCTTTCTTCGTTCTCGGGGGAGGTAGATCTCTGATAGATTTTATCTTAGTTGGATCTAGTTCGATACCTCTCCTGCTTACGATGAAGCCCAAAAGTTTGCCCGACGGAACTCCGAAAGCACATTTGGCTGGGTTCAGCTTCAAGTCATATTTCCTTAGTCTCTCGAAAAACTTCCTCAAGTCTTGGATGTGATTATCCTGCGTCCTGGACTTGACTATCACGTCGTCCACGTACACCTCTATTTCCTGATGCATCATGTCATGAGAAATGGCAGTCATGGCTCTCATGTAAGTAGCCCCGGCATTCTTCAGACCAAACGGCATGACCCGATAACAGTAGGTGCCCCAAGGCGTGGTGAAGGCAGTTTTCTCGGCGTCCTCTTCATCCATCAATACCTGATGATACCCAGCGTAACAATCTACGAAAGACTGTATTTCGTGTTTGGCGCAATTATCAACGAGGATGTGGATGTTGGGCAGTGGGAAATTATCTTTAGGACTTGCTCTATTCAGATCTCGGTAATCTACACATACCCGAGTTTTCTCGTCCTTTTTCGGTACTGGAACCACATTTGCCAACCACGTCGTATACTGGACCACCTGAATCACTCCCGTTTTTAGTTGTTTGGTGATCTCCTCTTTAATCTTGTCACTGACCTCAGTTTTGAACTTTCGTTGCTTTTGTTGAACTGGAGGACAATCAGGATGAATCGGCAATTTATGAACCACCAGATCAACACCTAATCCCGGCATGTCATCATATGACCAAGCAAACACGTCTTTAAATTCCTCGAAATGTGTACCTGGGGAGATGCTTACAATGAAGAAAGCAGGGGGGTCAGTTGAGTAGCAGTGTAAATGAAACAACAGCAGTAACAAATAAATAGCAGCAGGACCAATTGAACAAAATCCCAGTGCAAAAGGCAACCAGTGCCGATGGAAAAAATGATAGAATGACAGCAATGACCAGCAGTATAGAAACAGAGATCCAGACAATCCAATTCCAAGAGAATCAACCAAGGCAAACCAAACTAACACTTTTAGCTGATGCTTGAAAGAAAAGAAAGCTGACTGAATAGGCTGAGCAGGCTAAACATTGAACAAAAGCAGGAAGAAAACCAGTTTCTGACTTCTGTATCTTTATCCCTCTTACCATCTATTTCTTTTCAAAATCCAATCTCCAATTTCAGTCTTGAAATCTATTTTGGCTATCCAGAAGAATTCTTTTCCAGTTTTCTGTTTTTCAGAACTCAATTCTCCTCCAAATGTTCCCTCTCAGTTCCCTCTGTTATTATCAATGTCTATCCGTGTGTGTGTGTATATCAAAATCTCTGTATCTATCAATGTCTCTCTGTGTATTATCCCCTCTGTGTTGTTATCCCAAAAGAAATCCCCCTAAACTGGTGGAAGTCCCTCCCTTTTATAAGCCTAAAATCAACCCTTTAACAGCCTGTTCGACAATCAGAACACCCCTCCCATGTGCTATCCTCTTTTCAGATTCCACTTAGCTATTTAAGTATAAACAAACCCCCCCCCCATGATATTCCCTAGCAATCTTACTCTTTTAAGTGAGGTTTAATACTTCTTAAACTAAAGCAGGGTATGGACAGTAGGGGTGTGTTCTGACAGCACATGTTGTCTATTACTTTGTAATGAACATGCTGCCCAAGGCTGAGAGATGAGTAAACAATGCTATTAAAATATGAAACCTAGCTAATAAATCAATCCTTTAAATGTCTTTCTGATTTGGCTAAACAAATTAATACCGAGTGGCAACAACACTAATCTGATTCAACAATGCTTCAGTAAATTACAAAAGCATGAGTCAAATTGCTACCATTCTAACATGAAACCGATTGACGACGTATATTGATTCGACTATACTAGTTAAAACACATACAATCGAAGCCAAAATCAGACATTTAACAGTATCGAACACATGACTCGAATCATACTGATCAAGCAGAATTGTACTGGGGAATCAGTTGATCAGTCAAATTTGAGGTTCGACTAATTGCACAACACACACACATACACATTATCAGTAAAAATAGAAGAGGGACTCAATCAAACACAGAGGTTCAGGTAAGGTGGACAATCAACAGTTGATAAAAATTCAAAGACACAAATTACACAAGACATTCAGCCATACGAACAGACCTTTAAACCACACACGTACTGAATAACAAAGAGAAAACAAACTTACCTTAAAAACTTTGAAAACAGAAAAATCAACTCGTGTTTGAACAGACCCTTCTCAAGGTTGAACGGAATTTAATCGAAGTGTTTCTCAAATGAGAAACACTTCGCTTAAAGTCCATTAGACCCTAATCTCTTGGTTCGAACAGGCACGGAACAGGCACGGGGAAACATAGGGTTCTAGAGGGCAGATTTGGGTTTTGGGCTTTCTTGGTTAGATTCGGACCAAACCAAGTATGGTTTGGTCACGAGGGAGGTCCGGGGATTGTCTGGTATGAATCTAGAGTAGATCGGTGTAGATCGAGTTTTGCTCGAATCTTCAAATGAAGATTCGAGGACCTAGAGGATGATTCGAACTAAACGGTCAACAGGTCCATGTTCAGGGGGTGAGATGGTCCTATGGTGTTAAGGTGAAGGCCACCGGCGTTCATGCCGCCGACTTTCATGGTGAAGAATACAGGGGCGGCTAGGGTTTGGAGGGGAAGGGGATGAGGACGAAGGCTGGGGTCTTGGATAGGGGGGCAGGGTATGATAGGGACCTTATATATGAGATGGGTGGATTGATTTCAACCGTTGGATGAGGCGAGATGGACGGCTTGGATCTGAAGGCTTAAAAGAAACGTCTTCGTTTGGCTTAGTAGGGGTTAGAATTGGTTCGGGTAACGGGTTGGGTAATGGGGGTTATGGGTGAGAGATTCGGACCGTTGGATCAGCTTGGTTTGAACGGTCGTGATGGATTGGCATTGAAACGACGTAGTTTTCGTGTTAAACTACGTCGTTTTGTGGCCTGGGGGTGGGCTGTTCGGACTGGTGGCTTGGGCTGTTCACTTGGGCCTTCGATTTTGAAAAATGGGAATTGGCCCAAATTCATTTGAAACAAGTTTTAAACTCTTTTTCTTTATTTCTAATTTTTTTTTTAAACACACAACCTAATTAAATAAAACTAAACACCATTAATTAACACTTAACGTATTTATTACACCCATAAAAATGTTAAAAGTAGGTAAAATTAAACAAGGCAACAAATCAGGACAAAAAATGCGTATTTGTGATTTTCCATTTAACAACCGGATTACGGTTCAAATTACGCATGACACATACATTTTTTGTATTTTGTTTTAATAAAAATGGGCAAAAATCATAAATAATTAACAAAGTGCCATGTAAAATCCAAAATTGTACAGCAGGGCCATTTGTTATTATTTTATTTCTGTTGGAGCGATTGTCTCGTAAAACAAAAATCACGTGCTCACAGCTGTCACACCTCCTTTTTTCCTACACCCCGAAAAGGGTATATGGGAGTTTTTTCCAACTTAAAGTGACAACCGAAACGAGATTCATTTATTATTAAAAATTCAGAGTCGCTACTTGGGATAATTTATGGTGTCCCAAGTCACCCGTTCAAATCCCGAATCGAGGAAAAGATTGACTCTGTTTTACAGTCCGCGAACACAGAAATCCGGGTAAGGAATTCTATTAACACGGGAGAAGGTGTTAGGCATTCCCGGGTTCCGTGGTTCTAGCACGGTCGCTCAACTGTTATAATTGGCCTATTATCTGATTTTAATACATGTTTTAGCCTATGGTTCAATTTTAACTTATTAACCGCTCTTATTCATTTTTAGGAAGATTGCAACGTCATTTAAAATATGTCTTGAACCACGTCACATAAATGCACTCGCGGTCCACGACACATTTTATTTAACGTTATTGGGATTTGGATTTGGGTCACATGAAATGCACACCCGAGTTTAGGAAGGTAATTTCAAATTACGCACCTAAAGCAACTACGCATTTTTCAACTTTGCGAGGACCATAGAAAATTCGCTAAATGGCATGCCTCGAATTCTAAGGATTTAAAATTAATTAAATAAGGGTCATGAGTTTTGATGTTTTATTGTGGATGGAGTGGTATAAATTGATAAGTACAAAAGGCCTAAAGAAATGGATTAGCTACATGTATATCACTGGAGCCTTTTGTTATAGCATACTACAATTCAGAAAAGGTGGAGTTGACATTTATGTGAAAATAACAAAAGACAGGTGCCAGCTTTGGGTTCATCTCCATATCATCTTCAAAAGACCGACTTTCGTTTTCAAATTCTAGAAAGAAACTAACAAAATTTTATAACAAAATAATGAATCTTAAATGACCATATGAGCACAAAAAAAACCATGCTGAGAACTATTCGGATGAACCAGAAGGAACAAAACAAACATGGACATATAAAAATGCATTTTAAACTTGATTATAACAAAGAACACTTAAAGCAATTAATTTATTTAACACTATGCTAAAGAGAAAGTTGTAGTATCACCACTATAACTTCTACAGTACCATTTTGAAGCAGAAGAAGTTGAATCTTCACATGGTTAATTTAAGAAAATATGCAGCCAATAACATAAACTGAAGATAAGATCCTTCCACTAACGCAATCTATTTTTTTTACATCTTAATGTTGACAAATTGTTCAACTTCACATACTTCTTTAAATTTTAAAATATGAACATGGTGCTACATGAGCTTGAAATCTAAATGTAAACAAAACAATACCTGCTGGTTACAAGTCATGAGCCAAAAAAAATAAAAAAAGTAAAACAAGAAAAGAAAAAAAAGAGACAGAGTCATGAACATACTAAAATAACGTTAACATTTGCAAATCTCAATTCACTCAATCAAAGAAACATCATTCATGTGAACAGATTAAATACGAAAGAAACTTTATCAAAAGAACCAAATCAATTTGCTTCTGCTTCAATAAAGATGCTCCGACATTTTTTAACTCAAGAGCTTGGATTACATACCTACAAGAGAGTGAATTCAAATGAATAAAATTTGAAAGTTGTAGAGTCAATATCGCAGCAACAACAAAATCTCTATCAACTCTTCTTCAAACCCAAGATTCAAGGCCCGAAAATTGAAAGAAAAATTTAATGAAAATTTTCAACCTAAATTTCTCTCCTCCCCCTCTCTTATTTTTTTTCTTCTTTCTTCTCAAATTTTCTCTTCTATTTATAGCAAAATTTTCGAGATTTTTCAGATTTCTTTTAAAAAAATATTTTATTATTTTATTATTTTTTAATTAAAAGAAATCCCACTTACAAATTGCTTTTATTTTTTTTTTGTAAAAAGAAATCCCACCTTTCTTTACTTTTATTTTTTATATTCCAACTTTAATTACTTTTATCTTATTTAAAATCCCACTTTTTTTACTTTTTAAAAGAGAATTCCACTTATTTAACTTTTCTTAAAAAAACAATCCACTTTCTTTTGCTTTTCTTTTAAAAATGCTACTTTCTTTTACTTTAATTTTTTTTTAATTTTCAGATACCTTTATATTTGTTTTTTAATTCCAACTTTCTTTTACTTTTTATTTTTTTAAAATTTCCACAAAACTTTACTTTTATTTTTTTAATTTTCTACTTTCTTTTACTTTTTAAAAGAGAATTCCACCTACTTTTACTTCTTTTTTTATTCAATACTTCCCTTTTTCTTATTTTTTAAATCACTCCTGAAAATTAAAAAAAAATTAATATTTTTTCGGAATTTTTTTATTATTTTAAAATAAAAATAAAAATAAAATAATATTAATAGTAATAATTCACCTTTTAAATTTTGTATTTTTACCCTATAATAAAAAGTGTAACAAAGCTAACAATTGTAGGTTAAAACCCCTAAAATATTTACATAGAAGAAGTGATAAAAAATTAAATATTATCAAAAATTAGGTGCTCACAATGGTTAATCTAAATAGCATCCCTGAGAATGGCTATCTGTACACTTGCCCCTAATAACTCGAAAGTATTTATTTACACCTTTACACCAAATTAAATATGTCAACCTTCATAATCATATACTATTAAATTGAGAATATTTGTTAATTACCCATAGTTAAGTAAGAATTTATATATCAAATGTGTTGTATTTAGGGTGGCAAATGGGTGATATGAGCTGAATTTGGATGTGTCAAAATGGGTTGAATCAATAAATAATTCATTGTCCAACTTGTCCAAAGGTTACTTGGCATGAAATGAGTTGGGTTAAGATAGATTAAACAAATGTTATATTTTTTATTTTATTTTTTAAAAATCCACTAGATAGTATGCCTAGAACTAGTTTTTTTATTTCTTATTATTACCACGTTTTGAGGTATACCCGAAGTCTTATTGCCAGCACTATCATAATACTTTTTATATCTTTTTAAAGGCTCTGTAGACATTAGTATAGGTCGCATATCGGTGTTGGGAAAGCCAAACAATTCAGGTTGTGTTTGAATCACTTGTTCCACTTCAAACCCTAAAAAAATGTGTGTATTTCGAGGTTCTAAAATGATTCCTAGAAGGTTTTAACTCTATTTGACGAAAGTTGACAATTTGAAGAATTGGAGAGTTCATAAATTTGACCGGGAGTTGAATTTAGTGCTATCGGACTCCTATTGTGATTTTGAGACATTGTATAGGTTAGTTTAGTTGATTGAAACTTGTGTGCAAAGTTTAGTTGTGATTCGAGATGTTTATGTATGATTCGAAAATGTTCGGTGAAGTTTGAAGGTTTGAAAGTTAATAGGATAATTTTGATCTTCGAAACTTAGTTTCGCTGCTATTCATGATGTTTCAATCCTTTAAATAAGTTTGGATAATATTTTTTGAACTTCTTGGTATGACTGGACAGGGTCACGGGGGCCTCAGATGTGATTCAGGGTAGTTTCAGATCATTTTTGTGATGTTTGAGTTGCTAGTTTTTAGCATGTATCAGTGTGCTTCACGTTCGTGAAGAGTATTTTTGGTGCTTGGTCTATTGCTCTCCACGTTCACGTGGGATATGTCATGTTCGCATACTATTGGTTCCATAGATACTGCGTTCGCGAGGGTCTGACGCGTTCGCGCGGAGTTAGAGCTAGCAGGGGAGATTTTGTCTTCGCATTCTCGAAGGTATGGCTCGCATTTACAAAGGAAGGGAATGTTGGCTATCGAGATCATGAGGGTTAGGCTGCGATCGCGCCGGATATTTTGGTCAGTAGCTTGGCTTGTGCATCGCGAATGCAGGGTAGTGGTCGCATTTACGAAGGATATTACTAGGGAGTGTATTTAAGTTTTTATTTCGGAATTTTGAGCTCATTTCTCATATTTTAAACCCTATACTTGGAGATGGGCGATTTCTCATGGAGATTTCATACAAGACTATGGGGTAAGTGATTTCTACTCATTTTTTATATTATTTCAAGAATGAGAATCTACATGAACTATTAACACCCAAAACATGAACTTTTGAGATGAAATTGGGGGTTTTGACTGCACTTTAAGAGAGTGTATTTTAAGGAGCTGAGTACCGATTTAAACTCAATTTTGGAATCTAATCATAAATTTGTACTCGGTAAGTTATTAGTCATCAGATTTTGGTATTGGTTCCGAATTTCGGACATACAGGCTTGGCTTGACTTTTGTTAAATCTTTGAAAATTCATCGACGATCGAGACTTTATGGATTGAGATTGTTTCCTATGGCAGTTGGTGGACTCCTTGATTGATGTTTGGCTAGATTTGAGCTCGTTGGATGTGATTTCTTATGGAAATGTGATGTTGGAGATTCAGACTAGCTAGAATGAGATAAGTATCTTGTCTAATCTAGTTGAGAGAATAACACTTAGGAAATGACTTTGTTTGTCTAATTGAAATGGATGAGAAGTGACGTATATATGGGGTGACGAGCATATATATGGATACTATGAGACCAGAGTAGTCTTTAGGTAGTACTATGCCTTGATTTGGATATTGTGCTTCATGCTTTATATATTTGTATAACTACATGAACTTCGTGAATCTTTCTAGAGGTCATGTGTAGGAGTTGATTCCCTATTTGAACATGATATCTTGTTGTTGTATGGCGTACCCGCCTAACTTGAGTTGTAATTGTACATTTCGTACAAACATACAATATAGCATGATGTTTATTCGTCTATGAGTACGTGATTTGATATTCATTGACTGTATACATGTACTCTTCTATATGCTTTTTGTGTGATAGACTAGATTGAAAGCACATGAGTTGTTTGTGTGGTATTATGATTATGGCATGTGCATTGCCCGTGCGGTATTCTATTTATAGCACGTTAGTTGTCCGTACGGTTGTTATTATTGGCACGTGATTTGTCAGAGCAGCACATGAGTTGTGTGTGCAGCGTGTGGATAAGAATCCATTCCTCTAGGGCCGTCCTTTCATGTTTCTCCTTGATGACGTACACACGGATTATGAAAACTCTCTAGTGGTTGAATTTTGTATACCTTTTCTATATGCAAACTCCTTAGATATATACATGAATTTTACTACGTATCTTCTCTATATGCTAGCTTATGATTGTATATATGACTTCTGTGCATATCGTCTCTATATGCTGCCTTACTTAGTGAGATAATTCACGGTAACTATCTTCTCTATTTGTGGATCCGTGTGACATGACTTGTTTAATCATGCATATTTTCTCTATATACAATTGTTGAAAGATTATTTAATATTTCATGCATATCTTCTCTATATGCAACTGTAAAAGGATTATATAATATTCCATGTACATCTTCTCTATATGCCACTGTGGAGAATTATTTGATATTTTATGCATATCTTCTCAATATACAATCTTTGATGATTTAATGATGTTAGACACATATCTTCTCCATATGTTGAGCCGTTAAATTGGAATAATACCTGTGCATATCATTTCTTTATGCAAATGTTGATGTGTTATCTCATATCAAATGCATATCTTCTTTCTACCCTGAACTGTTAAGAGATCTGCGCACATCTTCTCTATGTGCACTATTTGGTTGTACTTGTATTTCTTGCTTACATTCGATATTGTTGTTGGTTACACGTATATGTTATGAGCTGTACATGTTATGTAGAGTGAGTATCCTTGACTTGATACCTTGTCACTACTTCACCGAGGTAAGTCAGGATATTTACTAAGTAGATGGGGTCAGTTGTACTCATACTACACTTCTGCAACTTGTGTACAAAGCTTGGAGCTAAGCTATTGTGAATGACAAAAGCTGGCATTGAAAATATACATGCTTTCCTGATATAGCTACCACTTGTTCTTGGTAGTTTAGGATTTGTACTTCTGTTCATTTGTATTCCAAATAGATGTTGTATTTATTTTAGTACCAGCTTTATAAATCATAATCTTTGTGGCTCATGACTTGTACTACTAATTCTTGAAAAAATTGTATGGAATTCAGCTATTTTATTCCTTGTTATTAATGATCTTTCATTGAGCTACATTATTCTATGTTTGAGTTACCTAGCATATTGGGGTTACGTGCCATCACGACTAGGTGGATTTTGGGTTGTGACAAGTTGGTGGCAGAACTCTAGGTTCATAGATTATACAAGCCATGAGCAAATATCTAGTAGAGTCAGCGGATCGCTATGATGACGTCCACACCTATCTTCGGGAGGCTACAGTGTATCTAGAAAACTTCACATTCTTTCTTTCCTTATCATGTGGTATTGATTTAGCTTGAAGCTTATATCTTCGATTTCCTTCCATTAACTTGTACGTGATACTGATCACTCGGTATTAACTGCGCACTAATAGCTAGTGAAGTCGTGGATGAGGTACGAGATGTATTTTTGTATTGTGAAGGTAGGCCAGTTTGGAGGACTTGAGGTTAGGGGTGGGCATAAAATCTGAAAAATCGAATTCCGAACCGGACTAAATTAATTCAATATTTCAATATCGGTTTATTCGTTATTTCAATATAATTCAGTATTAATTTTTTGGTATTTTGGCACGGTCCTCGGTATTGAGGTTTTGATATTTCGGTCGATCGAAATACTAAAATACCAAATTATTTAAGTATTCTCGTGCTTCCTAGTCCTACATTGCCCAGCCCAAAATTTTAACTTTGTCTTTCTATAGCCCAAAATTTCAACTTTGTTATTAGTTTAGTTGTTTAGTTGCAAGGAAGCCTTCTTATTTTAGTCGTTGGCAGATGTAGTTTACTAGCAGTGGTATTACTAGTTTTGTGAGTTCATAAAGTGCAGAGTCTGTTTCGTGGGCAGGGAAGCCTTCTTAGTTAGAAGTGCAAACTTTTGTTATCTTTATTATTTCGAACCAGAATTAGTTTTACTACAGCAAATTCCTTTATCTTGTTTCTAAATAGTAGGGCAAATTGTCCTCCTATGTTTCATTTTACATGCACTTGTTAATAAGTGCAGGAACAAATGAAGTTATCCAGTGAAGCCTTCTTAGTTTAGATGTTGCAAAGTGCAGACTATTCCCTAAGGCCCATAAATCTATAACAGTGCTTTCCTATTTCAAGTGTGGGTGTTGTCGCGCCCCCTTTTTCTCGTGAAATCGGGGTTTCGATATTTTTGTGACGACTCTTTTCCTTTTGGGATCGGGTAAGGAATTTGAAGAGTCGTCACCTAACGGATTAAGGCGCGTTAGGACACCTAAAACAATTAACCCATAAAACTAGTTTACATCACCAGAGACCGAGTAAGGACTCGAAATTACCTTGAGGGGAAGGTGTTAGACACCCCTCGAGGTCCACAATGGTGGGTCCCGGCCAAACTCAATTAAGCGAATTAATCTTATGGAAAATAAACAATTTAGACAAATTACGTTAAAACAGAAATTAAAGGGGTCCTACGTTTTTAGCCTATAGGATCATTTTCATGCAATACTTGGTAACTATCCCCAAATTGGGGTGTTACGCATAGCATTAGCGCACAGGTCATTATCTCCTTTACTACCCCATTACTATCTTTCATTTGTTACCTAAGTGTTTTAGTAGCTTCTAATGCGTACCTTATGCGTGAACTACCTGTCCCTTACTTATAATCCTGGAGGTATTTAGGATATCTATTTTGGATAGTTCTAGACTCACCTACATTACTTAAAAATGAGAAAACTAAGCGACAAACAAAATTTAGATAGAACTATCATGTAAGAAGCAAATAAGGGCTCATATTAACCTCCACAAGTAGACAACAAATGCACGCTGTTAAATCAATATGTTTCTTTAATTAAGGATCCTATAGACAGAATATCTAAATGAGCAGAAACAGAATACATAATATCAATTTACTAAGGCGTGCACTTGGACCTATCAGTTTTGCCTACTGATTTTTATTAAGCCTTAAATCTGGGCATCTTTAGGCCGTAGATATTAGCATTTTTAGGCCTAGAATTCTTTAATTACCCTATTAGTTTGTCTAAGTAATAACCGGTAGAATCCTATAAATATGGTATCTAAACTGTTAATTAGAGACTACAGTTTATAAACGAGTTACCGATTTTAATAGGCAGATTCTATCTTTTAGATCCTACAGGCATGGTTTCTAATTTACAGAATTAATTACCCTATAGACATGATTTCTAAGTAATGAAACTGATAGTTAGTGTTATTTCCTATAGGCATGATGTCTAAGTGAAAAACTGATTTTTATATTTGTTTCTTATAGACATGATATCTAAGTGCAGAACTGATTTTATATTTTATTTCCTATAGGCATGATGTCTAAGTGGGCAGAGACATTAATAGAATGTCATACAAATTTAGTAATTTGCACAAGGAAGATCCTGTATACGTGATCTCTAATGCATATTGAGATTTGAAAATATTCGGGAAATATGGGTTCTTGATGCAAAATTATTAAAACAACCTATAAACAGGATTTCTAAGATGCCAAGTAGGAAACTCCCGATTTCAAACAGTAGGACAAGATCCTATAGGCATGATTTCTAATGGTATGCACATAAATAATCACAGCAACCTACATACATGGTTTCTACCCGAACCTGACAAGAATATATAAAAATCCCTCCCCAGCATTTACTAATAACCTCATATCTATTTTTACAAGGATTATTACGTTATTACAGACCAATATGAATGAATTACACAAAGCTATTCATTACACTATAGGGAACCTCAGCAGGCCCAACATAAACCTTAAGCCAGGACTTCAGCATATCAGTCTTGAAATAATAGCAAGATCCACAACACCTTAAGCCAGACTTCCAGTGTGTCAAAGTTCCCAAAAAGCCTCAAGGACCCCGGGCAATGCTCACACTGAATCCATGCATTCAACACAGAATTCATAAGAGATTGGAAACTAGCTCCAATGTGTCAGAGTTCAAAGAAGTCTCAGGCACCCTAGGCAATGCTCACACTGGATGTGGTAGGAACCTAGATAGCTAAGAGTAGAAGTTTGAAAATAGTATATGTAAGGGGCAGGGGATAATTTTAGAAAATATCTTGCTTTTTAGGAACAAATAGGTTCAAGTTACAAGACTACAAATAGAACAGAGTCCATATTTAACAGATTGGTATTAGTTCAGACATAAATGATATACCAGAATTAAAGCAATCACAACAAGGATAGAAATACTTGAACTACAGACAAAAATTGACCACACATATTAGCAATACCTAAACTTATTCTGAATAGGGAGCATACAACTAAATCTATCAAGATTTCACATTGCTAAAGACTATTTAGTCTATTAATTATCACTAGGTGGGACCATATAGGCGTATATTGAACTGAAACATGCTGAAGTTTGAAATAACCAAGCAAACAAATACATAACACATGGTAGCGGGAACTAAAGCATACTAATCTAGAAAGAAGTAAATAGAAATCATGGGCTAGACATGCTAAGGTAAACTAACCACACAAGCATATAGAACAGAGTGAGTTAACAAGAATTAAGGCATACTAGTCAGGAAGAATGCAAATATATGGCAAACAAAAGCATATAGAAGTTTGAAGTAAACTAATCATATAATCACATGGAACAGAGCAAGACAACAAGAACTAAGGCATAACAGTTGAGAAAGAGATGGTCAGGAATAGTGTACCAAACAAAAGCATATTGAGGTATGTGATAAAACTGACTACATAAGCATATAGAATAGAACAAGATAACAGGAATTAGGGCATACCAGTTAGGGAGAAAGTAAATAGGAAAGTGAAGGGAATTGGAATCCGAGAGTCTAACCTTGGCTTTCAGTCGACTAGACAATACAGCGAATTAGAGTGATAGAAAGAACTCAAGTTGTGTGAGTGTAAGTGTAAGTGTAAGTGAGCTTGTGTATCTCAGCGCGTGCTCGTAAGTGTAGATGTATCTTTTAAAATCAGAATGGTGAAAGGATTATATAGCATATAGTAGAGTAAACAAGTAAGGTAGGAAAATCAAGGGCATACAAATAAGGTATGCAAAATCAATTAACCAGTTAATTAGGGCTAAACATCAATCAATTAAGAGGATAGAATCCCGAAAATGTCACTTAAATTAAAGAGAATCTCATAGGAAATCAATTAGCGGACAGAATTGAGGTTTAATAAGGTAAGCAATAAGTCCAAAGACCATTTATAGTCGGTCACAATAATCAAAGCCCAGAAATCAAGCTAGTAATATAATTAAGGAAAGTAGTGCCAATTATGAATCACATATAAGGAAAGAATAAGTAAAAATCTCAGAGATATACCAATTTTTAAAAGAAAAATATAATTTCTAACCCTAATTAGGCAAATAAATCAATTACTCAGTTTAATTGACAGAGCCGAAGTGAGCAGGCAAGATCAGTGAGATAAATAATCAAATAGCGGAAAACTTTAAGCATATCGAAACACAGAGATGAAACATCAAGCAAAGAAACTAGTCAGACAGTGAAGAAGAAAGGCCGGAGTTGAGCCTTTAGGCATTTTAAAATATTTACAGAAACTTAAAAAGATGAAACCCTAGTTTTTTTAGGAAAAAGTGAAATCGGTAGATAATAGCATTAAAAACGGAGTAATCTTAAAGGAAAAGTAACAAACAAACTCAAACCATTTCAGATCTAAAGAGATCTGAATGGATTTAGCTAGAAATAGTTAGGTTATGTAAAAAATAAACAGAGATGAGAAAAATCTGGTTTGAACCAGAGATTTGAAGCCATAAACACGAAGATATCAATACTCACAAACATCGGAATGAACACATATGGATTCATCGAGAAAATTAGGGATTTGAACCAAGTCTATGTCGAATCTCTTTGAGATTCCTTCAAATAACATGGAAGTTGAACAACCTGTAGATATAGGAGGCCGGATAAGGCCTAGAATCGAAGAAGAAACCCATGGATCGAAGGGATTCTAGTGATGGTGGGTTAGGGTTAGGAGGAGGGTGAGAGAGAAGAGAGGAGGAAGGGATTCAGGGGCATCGGAGTTTGGAAAATGGGTAGGGTTTGGGGGTTTTGGTATATTAAAAAAGGAATGTAAATCTTGACCGTTGATATTTTGAGATCGACGGATAGGATTGAACCTAGTTTGGGGCGGGTATGGATCAGGGTTATGGGTTAATTTAATTGGGTTGGGGTTCGAAAATCAAATTAAAAGAGGCTATATGTTAAATACCCAATTAATTTGATAAAATAATTTATAAAATAGCTAATTAATGACAAAAATATGATTTATGCATGTAAATGATTTAAAATAATTTCTTATTATTATAAAAATATAAAAGATCATTTTTCACGTAAATAATATAATTATGCATATAAGGGCTATTATTGCAAAGTTGTTGCAAAATTATAGCCTAAAGATATAAATATATTTATGCATAAAATGATTAAATCTTATTATAAATATAAATGATCAAAAATCAAGTAATAAATCATTATAAAATTATTTGTGATGCAATTAATAATAATTTAGATAATAAAATGCTGGATTAAATTAACTAAAATCCTTTTTAAAATTACAGAAAATTAAGGAAAAATACTGGTTGATATTCATGCACTATTTTAAAAATATATATGTATTTAAAAATATATGAGGGAAAAATTGGATATCAACAGTTGTCCCTTTTTACCCGGGAAGAATGAAAGAGTTATCGGGTAAAGAAATGATGACTGATTTTGACCGAATGGGTATTTTGAAAAATATAGGCCACACCCTGGTCTTTGAGCTGCCTACATATCCCTGGCTTTACAGGAATCAGGTCATGTGTAATTCTGGACCCAACGGTGAATGAAACCGATTGAATTGCTACAGGAATAATCATATGTTTTTGAAAGGGTTCTTTTGGGAAGGATAATATCGGATGGCTTTATGCGGAGTTATAATGGCGATTCTGAATCGTAACGGATGTATCATAGGGCAGGTATCTGAACATTCATGGAGTGAAGGCGAGCAATTGATGGGAATCGGCTATATTTGAAATGATGGCAAGGTGTAAATGGTATGAGCAGAAACCAGAGCGAATGTTGCTCCTATTTGAAGAATAGTTACCTCCTGGATTTCCTGCAAAACTTGAAACACAATGCATGCAAGTATGTAGATTACATCGATAATTTAAATATGACACAAATTCACTTTGGACCATAAAGGTTGTCTTTGGACAGAGAGGATGACGTTCTTAGACCATGACGTCTTAGGCCATGAATCATGAGATAAGGGATTCGCAGGCCATGAAATGATGTTCTCGGGCCATGAGAATGGTTCCTCTGAACCATGACTCATTTGAAAAATGATGTGCAGTATTGAGAGATCCTCAGGCCATGACATGGTGTCTTCAAGCTATGAGGATGATGCCTTCGGACTATGATGCCTTTGGACAATTTGGCTATACACCAGCCTATGAAGTGCAGAGACATGGTACCAAAGGCAATAAAAAGACAAAGCTTAGTCTTGTGCAGAGTTTGGGGGAAGAGCTTAGCCCCGAGAGAAAAAGATAATGCAAAGTTTAGAATAGAGCAACACCTATGCAGAGGGAGTCAAAGCTTAGTCAAATGAGAAGGCAGTGCTTAGCCTCATAAATAAGGAGGCAGGGCTTAGCCTCATACGAGATGTGAGACAGGTCTCAGTCTTATGCAAAGAGAAGGCAGTTCTTAGCCTTACGCAAATAGGAAGGCAGAGCTTAGCCTCATGCAAGATTTGAGACAGGGCTTAATCTCATGCAAAGAGAAGGCAATGATTAGCCTTATGCAAATATAGAGGCAGGGCTTAACCTCATGCAAGATTTGATAAGGCTTAGTCTTATGCAAAGAGAAGGCAATGATTAGCCTTATGCAAATACGGAGGCAGGGCTTAGCCTCATGCAAGATTTGAGATAGGGTCAGTCTCATGCAAAGAGAAGGCAATGCTTAGCCTTATCCAAATACGAAGGCAGGGCTTAGCCTCATGCAAAGAGAAGGCAATGCTTAGCCTTGTGCAAATATGGAGGCAAGGCTTAGCCTCATGCAAAGAGAAGGCGATGCTTAGCCTTATGCAGCGGACAAATAGGAAATAGGAGCAGAATATTTCTTAGCTAGAGATATATTTGCGCTCGGTGGTCCGGTTGTTATGAAGCTAATGGTTTTAAGATGCATTTTCTTGTAGTTATTCCTTGTTCCTGCATCCAAAGAAAAATCATGAGTTTTGTAGGGGAGGTTGGTTCGTGCCTTTGTCTGCTTGCTTTGCTCTAGAGGCCCTATTCGAGTTGCCTTGGGTAACACCCGGCTGGCACAGAAATAAATTTTTTGAAAATGTTCATTTATCGATGAAATAGAATCATTTTATGAAACATAGTGGTACATAGTATTAAGTAAATTAGATGAACTAATGGTTGCGACACTTTAGAGACATTGCGGCTTTCTTCGCGTTAGAATTTTGAGGGTCCTCCTCAAAATTCTGGCCCAGTTTGGTATGTGATCCTTCGGTCGTTCTGCGTGCAATGAAGTTTATTGGATCTACTCCAAAATTTTGAGAATCCTTCTCAAAATTCTGCCCCAGTTACTTAATCGATTTCTGACTGTCTTGCTTATGATGGCATCGGCTAGACTTGTTCCGGAATTTTGAGGGTCCTCCTCAAAATTCTGCCCAGTTTCTGGTTCTGGGGAAATGTAGATTTTATTAAGATGTGACCGAACCCACAAGGCTGCCTACGTATCCCCTCTTAAATGGGAATCAAGTCAAGCATAGTTAAGTTACATTAGATGAATGAATGTAAACAATCTAAACATAGTATCTCTTGACTGCATCTGAATTGATAGGTTTTGGCCAAACTTCTCCATCCATTTCTGCAAGTATGAGTGCTCCTCCTGTTAACACCGGATGAACCATGTAAGGACCTTGTCAATTAGGTGAAAATTTCACTTTGGCTTCATCCTGATGCGGGAAGATCCTTTAGCACCAGCTGCCCCAGTGCGAATTATCTTGGTCTGACCCTTTTGTTGAAAGCTCTAGATATTCTATTATGATAAAGCTGACCGTGACATACTGTATTCATTCTTTTTCCATCTATGAGGGCTAGTTGCTCATAGCGGCTTCTTATCCATTCTGCATCACTAAGTTCGGCTTCTTGTATAATCCTTAAAGAAGGAATTTCTACCTCAGCTGGAATGACAACTTCAGTACCATAAACCAGTAAATAAGGAGTTACCCTAGTTGATGTGCGAATAGTAGTGCGGTACCCCAATAGGGAAAAGGGTAACTTCTCGTGCCATTATTTGTGGTTTTCTACCATCTTCCTCAGTATCTTCTTGATGTTTTTGTTGGCAGCTTCCACAGCTCCATTCATTTGAGGCCTGTATGCTGTAGAGTATTCATGCTTGATTTTGAAGGTTTCACCCATGGCTTTCATCAGGTCAGTGTTGATATTGGTGGCATTATTAGTGATAATGGATTCGGGGACCCCGAATCGACAAACAATACGATCCTTAACGAAATCTGCGACGACTTTCTTGGTTACAGCTTTGTAAGATGCATCCTCTACCCATTTTTGTGAAATAGTCGATAGCCACTAAAATGAACCGATGCCCGTTAGAAGCGGTGGGCTCAATCGGACCGATGACATCTATTCCCCAGGCTATAAAAAGACCAAGGTGCACTTGTTGCATTGAGATCATTTGGTGGTACCTTTATCATGTCTGCATGTACCTGACATTGGTTGTATTTCTGGACATACTTGATGCAATCCGTTTCCATGGTCATCCAAAAATATCCAGCTCTAAGTATCTTTTTGGCTAGAACGAAACCGTTCATATGTGGTCCGCAAATTTCAGCATGTATCTCCTCAAGCAATCAGGAAGCCTCATTTGCGTCAACACACCTTAACAACCCCAGATCAAGAGTTCTTCTATACAGGGTCCCTCCGCTTTGGAATAAGTGATTGGATAGCTTCCGTAGTGTGCATTTCAGAGTATGGTTTGCCTGTTCTGGGTATTCTCCTTTTGCCAAGTATTCTTTGATGTCGTGGAACCAAGGTTTTCCATCTGTTTCTTCTTCAACATGAGCATAGTAAGCCGGTTGATTATGGATTCTCATCAGGATGGGATCGATGAAATGTCTTATCTGGATGTTGTATCATTGATGACAAGGTGGCCAGTGCGTCTGCAAATTCATTTTGAATTCTGGGCACATGTTTGAACTCTATCTTTGTGAACCTCTTCATTAATTCCTGCACATGATACAAATATGGCAGTATCTTGGTGTTTTTCGTAGCCCATTCTCCTTGAACCTGATGTACCAGAAGATCCGAATCGCTAATTACCAGCAACTCTCGTATATTCATATTGATGGCCAAATTGAGCCCCATGATGCAAGCCTCATATTTTGCCATATTGTTGGTGCACGGAAACCTAAGCTTTGCGGATACCGAATAATGTTGACCTGTCTCTGATACCAAGACTGCTCCAATACCCACTCCTGTGAAGTTTGCAGCCCCATCGAAGAACATTCTCCATCCGTAGTGGGCTTCAGCAATGTCCTTTCCTATGAATGATACTTCATCAAGAAAATACATTTTTAGTGGTTTGTATTCTCTTCCACAGGATTTTCAAGATGGTCTATCAATGCTTGTCCTTTGACTGCCTTCTGAGTTACATAGATAATGTCGAACTCACTTAACAATATCGGCCACTTGGCTAACTTTCCGGTTGGCATGGGCTTCTGAAAGATGTACTTCAGAGGGTCCATCCTGGATATGAGGTATGTGGTGTAGGCAATGCCTCAATTTTTTAGCTGTCCATGTCAAAGCACAACAAGTGCGTTTTAGCAGAGAATACTGTGCTTCGTAAGGTGTGAACTTCTTACTCAAGTAATATATGGCTTGCTCCTTTCTTCCCCTCTCGTCATGTTGTCCCAAAACACATCTGAAATCCCCATCTAATATGGATAGATAGAGTAGCAAAGGTCTCCCAGGTTCTAGCAGGACTAGGAGTGGTGGCGTGGACAGGTATTCCTTGATTTTGTCAAAAGCCTTTTGACAATCCTCGGTCTAACTGGATTCAGTATCTTTCCTCAGTATTTTGACGATAGGTTCACATATTACTGTGGATTGTGCTATGAAGCGACTGATGTAGTTGAGACGTCCTAGGAAGCTCATCACGTCCTTTTTGCTCTTTGGTGGTGGTAATTCTTGGATAGCCTTAACTTTGGATGGGTCCAACTCGATTCCTCGGCGGCTGACAATGAATCCCAATAGCTTTCCTATGGGAACCCCGAATGCACATTTTGTGAGGTTCAGTTTTAGATTGTACCCCTTAGCCTGTCATAGTACTTTCTCAAGTCTGCTCTGTGATCTGCAACCCTCTTGGATTTGATGATGACATCGTCAACATATACCTCTATTTCCTTGTGTATCATATCATGGAAGATGATCGTCATGGTTCTCATGTAGGTAGCCTCGACATTCTTTAGACCGAATGACATCATTTTGTAGCAGTACACTCCCCATGGTGTAATGAAGGCTGTTTTCTCTGTGTCTTCTTTGTCCATCCAAATCTGATGATAACCCGTGAAGCAATCTACAAAGTATTGGAGCTCATTCTTGGCGCAGTTGTCGATCAGGATGCATATATTTGGTAGTGGGAAATCGTCCTTGGGACTTGCCCTGTTAAAATCCTGATAGTCACCACACACCCTGACTTTCCCATCTTTCTTTGGAACCGGCACAACGTTGGCTAACCAGGTTGGGTTCTTACCTGCCTTGAGGACTTTGGCTTTGATCTGCTTAGTGACTTCCTCTTTGATTTTTAGGCTCATATATGGTTTTAACTTTCTGAGTTTCTGCTTCACTAGCGAACACATTGGATTGGTGGGAAACTTGTGAACCACTATGGATGTGCTCAGACCGGTCATGTCATCATATGACCATGCAAAAATATCCTCATATTCTTTCAGGAAATGAGTGTATTATTCCTTATTTGACGTTGATAGGTGAATGCTTATGCGATTTTCTTTGACGGTTTCAGAATTTCCCAAATTGATTGCTTCGGTTTTATCCATATTGGACTTAGGTTTGTTCTTGAAATTCTCAACCACTTTGACAACTTCCTCAGGTATTTCATCCTCTTCTTCCGAGTCACTATCCTTATGTTGCGTTTTCTCATTACATGTCATAGTCATTGATTCATCAAGAAAAGTAATAATAATGATGTAGAAAAAAAGTGAAAGATAATAATGAATACTAAATAGCAATGCATTGATGAAATTATCCAAAACAGGTACTACTCGATGACTCGAGCAATTATTTCGAAACAACATGCGTCTTTAAAACAAAATACTGAAAATATCTTAAATGCCTAGAATGTATATTAAAACAAGTCCGGCTAATTACCAAGCTACCCAGGAACTTGGTGGGCCCGGGATGGCGTGGCAGTCCAATTCTTGAGGACATCTCCCTTCTCTACAGTCTGAATGGTGAGGCCTTCTTCCCCCTCCTCCTCAACTATCACATTGCAATCCATATTTTCATCTTCTAGGAACAAATTTCTCAACCTAGCCAAAGCTTCTTCCTCTACAGATCCCAATATTGTATCGGCCCGGTGAAAAGTCTGACTCAGGTGTGGCACTGGCTGCTCGAGAGGGTAATAAGGTTCATGCCATGGTGGCGACCAATCATTATATTCTTGCCAGGTGTATGGATATCCCAGCCCGAAGGTTGTTCCATGACGTTTCAACTGTATGGGTTTGGTAATGCCTTGGAGTTTCTTTCCAAGCCCTTTGCCGGGTTCATACCTAGACCATGCCAGTATGCTTTCTATTTTGTTACTCCACCACTTGTCCTTCTCAATTGCGTTGACATGTTCAATGTGGTAATAAGTTTCTCCGCCCAACCTTCTTCTATTCTCGATAACCGGGATAGTTTGACTAGGGTAAATGGGGTTACTTCCATCTCCGTGAATGATTACCTCCTGATGGTTCCATTCGAACTTCACAGCCTGGTGTAGCGTGGAAGCCATAGCCCTATCGGCATGTATCCAAGGTCGTCCCAATAGAATATTGTATGTAGCTGATATGTCTAGTGCTTGGAACTCAACATCGAACCTAATTGGTCCCATCTGCAGACAAAGGTTAATCTCCCCAATCGTAGCCCTTTAAGACCCATCAAATGCTTTCACGTTCATACTTCCTGCCCATATCTCATGGAAATATTTTCCCAACCTTTTCATAGCAGTCAATGGACAAATGTTAAGGCTTAAACCCCTATCTATTAAGACCCTGGCGATGAATTTGTCCTCAAACTGTACTTTGATATGCAATGCCTGTTGTGACTTAATCCTTCGTAGTAGTTCATCCTCGTGGAAGGTGATCTTGTGACTCTCCAGTACTTGCCCTACCATGTTGGCCATCTTTCCACTGGTGATGTTGTTTGGCACTGTTTACCTCGAAAATGGAAATTACAATTAGATCTGATTTTGAGGTTCTAAAAATATGTGATTTATTTTTATGCTAGTTGTTAGACAATAGATGCTAAATGTGAGTTAAGAAAGTTAAGTATGAGTAAGAGGCATTGTGGTTATTCAAACCAAATAGTTGCACGTCGGGGTCTCGGACTGGCCTAAGCGGGGCCTCGAGGTCGAGCCAGACGGGCTTGATCGAGGACGATCGATGGAGGACTAACAATCCTAAGGGCCTTGATGATGGATTTTTATGATCAATAATGAGTAATAAATGAAGAACAATCAATGAAACACAATAAATGTAAGTAATAAATCAAAGGAAAGATAATAGAGAGTGTTTAAGTTAGAGAGCAGAGAATGTTCTTGTTCTTGTATTGAATATCATGTGTCTAAGAAATAATAAGGGTCCCCTTTTATATAGGTGGCGGAATCCCAACATGGTACATGTATAATGATTACAAATGAAAGTAGCTGGTACAACTACTTAAAAGTCCGGTATGGACTTGTACTATTCTTGCAGGCGTTGTCAACTTTTGGTCACGCGCCTTGGGAATTTGCCCCTTGCCCGCGACAACAATAATCGATTTGTGCTGCCTCGAGGTCGAGCATAAGGAACCCTCGGGGTCAAACCTCGAGCTATACCTCGAGCCTTCTGGGATGTTGAACGTCCTATCGATCATAAAATCGGTCTCTCCAATTTTAGCCGTGTACAGATAGTCCTCGCATTTCTTAAAGTGAAAATGATAAGAAACGGTCTTGAATTCTTGCCTCTTCAATACATTCATCATGACGCTAGTTTCACTATATCAAGCGATTGGCGTGACAATAGGGTGTCTAAAGGTTGCACCTATACAGCCTTCGAAGAGTCTTTGAATTGATTACAGCAGTTGGCTACCGTTTGGCTGGCTCCAACGTACATGTTTGGCCTCTATAAATACTTCTTCCTTCACCCCTTATTTTCCACTGCATCATTAAGCCTTTAAAAGAGTTCTTCTTACTTCTCTCTTGTGTTCTTTCTCTGGTTACAATTCTTCTCCCCTTTGAAACTTTTTCAATAAAAATGGCGAAGACTTCCATTTTTGTCCCACAGGAAGATGCGCCTCTCTCTTCTCCATGCTCTTCTGAGGTTAGGGAAACAATACCCCTCTTCTTGAGGGATGCATCCCAGGACCCTGCGAAATGACCTCTGATTTCAAGGTCGACAAGTCTTCTTCGAAGCCAGGACGGTGCGAACCTGTGTCCCGATACATTAGTTTAGTAGCAGACGCTGAGAAGGTGAAGACTAACTGCCACTGGGGGGACGTGGTGCTCATGGAGATCCCTTCTCGGGGAGAAGAAATAACGACATACAAGGCCGAATTCCTCAGTGTGTATACCTATCCATTTACTCTTGGCCCGGTCGAGCCATCCTCACCTTCAATAGATCCCGTGTTCCTTGACTTTTGTGAACGATACTGAGTGACTCTCGGCCAAGTTCATCCATTATTTTTGCGTATTGTTTACATGATCAGGTATTTTTCGAACATGATTAAGGAGATTCCCTTCACCCTCGACTACTTGATCAGAATGTACAGTCCCCGACTCCTTTGAGGGGGCCTGATTAAGCTCTGATGCTGGGCCTTAAAAGCCTTTTTTGCTTGTACTGACGAGGTTATGGACGGAGGGTGGATGAGCCATTTTGTCCGAGTTAGGACTTCAGACCTGATCCCAGTGGATAAGATTCCATTCCCTGAAAGATGGAACACGAAACGTAAGTAGATACGTTGATTAAGTATTTTCTTTTCCTTTGGGATCAATTTCCCCATGAGCTGACTTCCTTTGCCGATGCAGCTGATGTGGTGTACCCTGGAGCAGTTAGAGATATCTCGGGCTGGGTTGGTCAGCTAGATTCGGCTTGCCTATATGTTGAGCGCATGTGGCGCGACCTATCAAGAGCTCTATGGGAGGCCAAGAACCATGGTGAGGCCTCACTTCTGCTGCAATCGAATCTCTCGGAAGAAACAACACCAATTGTGCCCTTATTCCTCGCATTTATATTTTGTGCAGGTTTGGAGAGGCCTCCTTGATGAGAGAAGCACCGCCAGGGGAAGAGAATACCCCGAAACTCGACAAAGAGAAGAGAAAACCACGGGAATCGCCAACTGAGCCTTCAAAATCCAAGAAGGCTAAAGTAGAAAAACCTAAGGCTGATTCAACAGCCTTAACTCCAGAAGTATCGGGGAGTCCCCGAGATGAAGGCGAGGAGAAAAATGATCCCTCGGCGGCACCCGAGGGAGGAGAAAACCTGATTCCCTCATATTGTTGAGCCGATGGCTTCTAAATTGGAACTCGATACTATTGTTGTCCTACCTCGGGCTGAATAGGCCTTCGAGGATATATCGGGTAATGTCCCTAGGCTGGTTGATGGCCAAAATATTCCTCGAGTTGAGGTGCATTTGGTAGGTGGTCTGGAGGAACCCAATTCTGAAACTCTTTAGAGACAAAAAACGACCCTGATAGATCCAGTCAGGGTTATTGAAGTGAGCGATTGCCCTCCGGGACCGACTTTAGCTCCTAGGGAGATGCAGGATGCCCAGAATAAAGAACCTTCCAATGTGGGGGCGCCCATCGGTGGTAAAGATACGTTTGAAAGGCCTTTAGCTGCGCCTTAGGAAAACCCTGAGCTCGACGCCTCACTTATTTTTAGTGAGATGGATAGGCTCTATGAGCAGGTAACTTTTAGCAAATTCTGCTCGGCATCCCAATCTTCATCTTTCTAACTTTGTTTCTTTCACGGTTCCAGGCCAAGGTGCTTTATAATCAGACCTTTGCCAGGTTTCAAGCTGAGTTGATTCGCTATGAGAGTGAGCGCAGGAAGCTTGCCTCGGAAGCTGATGGGCTTAGAGATCTTTTTACCAAGAAGAAGGAGGAACTCCGCGGCCTTTGAGATTGTTTTGGGGCAGCGTCCCGAGAGAGGACTCATCTCACTGAGCAGGTTATGTAGTTTCTATTTGTTTTTGTCTTCATGCTTCCCCAACTTCAGTGTTTTAATACCTTTGGGCTAATTGATGAAGCTTGAGAACAAAGATGTTCTAATGAGGAAGCAGCTCCGATCCAGAGACTCTGAAATTCTCGAACCCAAATGGCACGTGAGTGAGATAGCCTCTGAGAGAGATACCCTTCAGGGAAAAGTGGTTTCAGTCAGACATCAGCTTCATGACGCGAGGGCAGAGAGCAATAAGTATAAAGATCTTCATACTTGGTTAGTTGCTGCACTTTCCAGGATCAAGGTTAAGGCCCAAGCACTCGTATCCTCGCACAAAGAGGATGCTATTGCTGCAAATGCTCTGGCCAGGAAGGTGTTTGAGGGGGCCGAAATGCAATTGCACCGAGCCTTGGAACATGTCCGGTTAGAGTCTTGGAGGCAGGCTCTCGAAGATATATGTGCAGGGGGCATCGATTTGTCTACCGAGATCGAGAGGGTGAAGACCCTAGAAAAGAAGGTTGCAGTCCTACTTTCCTCTGAAGGTAAATCGAGCAGTGACTCGGAAGATGGTGAAGGCGAAATCCTGGAAGGGGAAGGGGCCATTGATGACCTGGGGGCCATGGCCGGAGCTATTTAAGGCACAACCTCCGAGGGAGCCATTGAAGGCACAGCCCCGGCGGTATATTACGGTTTTGCTTGCTTTCTCCCCTGTAAGGGCTTTAGGGATATGCCTTGTAAATGCACCTTTGTTAACTTTCAACATATATGTAAAAGCCTTTCGTTTTTTATCATTTCTCATTTTTCCTTTGCTTTTTAGGAATAAACTGCGATGTTTGTTGACAACTGGCCCAAGGTTTTGGACCTCGGGTTAAACCCTTAGGTTTTCGCTATTGCTGAGTGATTCGTAATGGTCGAAAGTTGATCATTTGGGGCTTAGTCCCTAAGTCGAGTTTCGACTTGAGTTCATTGACCTTTAAGTCTAAATATTGGCCCTGAGGCTATTTGAGCTAGCCCTTAGGCTAGCCCTTAGTCTCTTACGCGTTGGGTCGGTACGACCTCTACTATATGATAGCGCTTAGGCTCTTACGCGTTGGGTCAGTACGACCTCTACTATAGGCTGACACTTAGGCTCTTACGCATTGGCTCAGTACGACCTCTAGTATAGGTTGGCGCTTAGGCTCTTAGCGTTGGGTCGGTACGACCTCTAATATAGGCTTTATTTTTGCCTCGTTAAAGACTTTTGAAATTTTTGTGTTCGTCTGGCTCTTCGACGGTTCGATAAGAACCTCGATTGTGAGCCATTATGTAACGATAAATGAGCACCTCGGGAGATTTCACTCGATGGCTGAATCATCTCGAAGCCTTTTTATTGTTTGGAGCTGATATGATCGAAGCACTTTTGCTTATGCCAAGGGTAGCCTGATTAACCGGTTCTTTTCAAAGTATTTTTGAAGTAATTGAAGGCCTATGATTTTATCGCGATGGTCGGGCGTCCCCGAGTCACGTTAGTTTGGCCGGAGCCTTATGACCATGGTCATTATGTTTGGCCGTAGCCTTTTATTCCTCGAGTAAGGTAGCCTCGGTGTTTACATCGAGGGTATGACTTTTTAGGGGTCTTACAAGTTCAAATATATAGCCTTGACTTTAAGATCGGGATTGTACCTTTTGTAAGGTCTTATAAATTAGAACAATCCTTACTTGAGGTCTTACAGATAGGTTACTTGGTATAAGTATAATTCATGCCTTGCTTGAGGTCTTACAGATTTGGTATTGCCTCATGGAAGTCTTATGTTTCCTTAGTGTTGCCACATGGAAGGCTTTCGGGCTCGAGGTTGGCTGTTTGGGGTCTTACAACCTCGAGTTTTTGATACCTTGATGGGGTGACAGTCAGCGACAATCCCCGAGACATCGAGAGTTCTTGGCTGTGGAGCCATTTTTTGATGTTGCCTTATTGAGGGCTTATAAGCTCGAAGTTTCCGGCTCGGAGGTCTTATGGCTTCGAGTTTTTGATGTCAGTTCCGGGGTGTTTGGGAAATTTCTGGCCCTGGAGACGTTTCTTGTGAAAATAGCAAGCTTTTTCGAAGTACGAAGTGTTCTGATGGTAGAAATAAAAAAATATTCCTTGATTACTTGGTACAACTATACATAGTTTTCACCGCTTGAAGGTTCGATTGTTTTATGTGGACACGGTTCTTTTGACCGTTTGGTCTGATACATCATTTTTCTATCGAGACCTTCTTTGGCTCATCTTGATTACTTCGGGGAGATGATCTCCCAGGGGGATGCCCCCCAGTATTCGAGGTTGATTGAAGATAAGCCTTGAAACTTGTTAAGTTCTCCTCAGGTAGCATATAGATGTTGCCTCGTTAAAACCTTACTGGTAAAACCCTTTTTGGGATATAATCTAAACAAAGGAAAATAGTGCAATGCATGCTTTAAAACCCAAGGTCTTTGAGTCGGAGGATGTTTTGGCATCTTCCATCAGACATATTAGCAGTAATAGCGTTTGAGCATTGATAGGTTCCAATTGCTCGGAAGCTATTCACCTTCCATGGTACCGAGCTTGTACGACCCATTCTCAATAACTCCAAGGATGCGGTACGGTCCTTCCCAGCTTGGGCCTAGCTTCCCTTCATTAGGGTTTCAAGTGTTTAGGGTGACATTCCTTAGGACTAAGTACCTAACTCCGAAATGTGAGAGGTTTGCTCTCCTGTTATAGTACCTTTCGATTCTTTGTTTTTGGGCAGCCATTCGGACCAGTGAAGCTTCTCGCTTTTCATCTAGTAGTTCAAGGGCTGTAGTCATGGCCTCGTTGTTTGAGCTCTCAGTGGCATGTCAAAATTTGGCGCTTAGGTCTCCGACCTCTACCGGTATTAAAGCTTCAGAGCCATATACCAGAGAGAAAGGTATCTCTCCTGTGCTTGATTTTGGAGTTGTTCGATATGCCCATAGCACCTTAAGCAACATTTTTATCCATTTTCCCTTCACATTTTCTAACTTCTTTTTCAAGTTTTGAATGATGGTCTTGTTTTTGGACTCGGCCTGACCGTTTGCACATGGGTGGTAGGGTGTTGACAGGATCCTTTTGATTTTATGGTCCTCGAGGAACTCAGTTACTTTGCTTCCGATGAACTGCTTCCCGTTATCACATGTTATCTCGGAGGGAATCCTGAATCGACACATGATATGGTCCCAGATGAAGTTAATGACTTATCTTCTCAAAGGCCTACGCTTCCATTTTTAGAAGTAGTCAGTCATAAATAAAACAAATCTACCTTTACCTGGTGCCGTTGGTAGGGGTCTGACGATGTTCGTCCCCCACTTCATGAACAGCCATGGTGACAAGACCGAATGTAGCTATTCACCGGGTTAGTGAATCATCTTTTGGGATGAATTCTTTGGTGTCCTTCTCCATGCTATCCCAATAGTAACCCGCTCTAATCACCTTTCGGACTAAGGAATCGGAACTGGAGTAATTTCCGCAGGTGCCCTTGTGGATTTCTCGGAGTGCATAATCTGTGTCCCCGGGTCCCAAGCATACCGCTAGGGGCCCATCAAAGGTTCTTCTATATAGAGTTCCATTTTCGTCGAGCGAGCACCGAGCTGCTGTGGTTCGTAGGGCCCTCGACTCTTTTGGGTCCGCGATTAACTTTACACTTTACAAATAGTCAATATATTTGTTTCTACAATCCCATGTCAGGATACTGGAGTTGATCTCGGCATGGCCTTATTCGATCACTAATTTGGATAGTTGAACAATATCCTCGGGGAGTATGTCATCTTCCTCGACTGATGATCCCAGATTTACGAGAGCATCAGCCTCGTTATACTGCTCCCAATGTATGTGGACAAGAGTCCATTCTTTGAAACGGCACAATGTGACTTGAATTTTGTCTAAGTATCTTTGCGTCCTGTCTTCCCGAACCTCGAAGCTCACATTTACCTGATTTACCACCAGAAGGGAATCACATTTTGCTTTGATGACTTCCGCTCCTAGGCCTTTGGCCAATTCCAGACTTGCAATCATAGCCTCATACTCAGCTTCATTGTTAGTCAGCCTTGTAACTTTTATAGATTGCCTAATTATGCCGCCCGTAAGTGGCTTCAGAACTTTGCCTAGCCCTGACCCTTTCACGTTCGAGGCGCTGTCAATGAACAAGGTCCATACCTCTGAAGATGTGCCCATTTTAGCAGAAGTTCTTTCTTTACCTCGGGCACGAGGGCATGCATAAAGTAAGTGGCTTCGGGAGGTAGTTATGATTTGGTTTAGCAATCCGAGCTGTTCTACCACCTTCAACCTGATTACGTTGGCCGAGCTTCCTAGAACCATGAGTACACATTTAACTTGAATGTTATTCAAAAGAAATGAATTACAAGTGCATCTTTATGTGGATGAGATAAGGTATCGAAGTCCTCTTTGCTGAATGCAAGGATGTCCTCGGGCATGCAGCCCCGAATTTGCCTTTCTGCTTCAGAGGAAAGTTTTGTCTGCTTGATCGCGAGTCTTTGAGGAACGTCGGTCCCTCCAATGATTATATGAATGATGTGCTGAGGTTTTTTCGTTCCGTTCCTCCCGTCTTTCTCTCTTTCCTTCCGAGCTGGAGCTTTCTAAGCTCCTTGTTAGTTTTCTTGGTCTATACTCCTGTTAGTGGGGGAGCTTATATCGATGTGTTGGACATTGCGTGAGCCCACACCCACGGAGATTGGCTCTGGTACGTACTCATGGTTTCACAATGGTACACCGGCGCCTAGAATAGCTATACCTCAGAACCGTTGTTTTCAGGTGCATTCACTGAGTTAGACATTTTCTACCTGAAATCAAAGATTCATGAGCAAGAAGAAGTGTAAAGAATAACTTGTGTTTCAGTAAACCAGCACTAAAACAATCACTATTATTTTTAGCCCCACGGTGGGCGCCAAACTATGTACCTCGAAAATGGTAATTACATTTAGATTTGATTTTTTGGTTCTAAAAATATGTGATTTATTTTTATGCTAGTTGTTTGGAAATAGATGCTAAGTGTGAGTTAAGAAAGTAAAGTAAGAGTAAGAGGTAGTGTGGTTATTCAAACCGAACAACTGCAAGTCGGGGTCTCGGATCGGCCTAAGCGGGGCCTCGAGGTCGAGCCAGACGGGCTTGATCGAGGATGATCGATGGAGGAATAATAGTCCTAAGGGCCATGATGATGGCTCTTTATGATCAATGATGAGCAATAAATGATGAACAATCAATGAAACGTAATAAATGTAAGTAATAAATCAAATGAAAGACAATAGAGAGTGTTTAAGTTTAAGAGCAGAGAATGTTCTTGTTCTTGTATTGAATATCATGTGTCTAAGAAATAACAAGGGTCCCCTTTTATATAGGAGGGGGAATCCCAACATGGTACATGTATAATTATTACAAAGGAAAGTAGTTGGTACAACTACTTAAAGGTATGGTACAGACTTGTACTATTCTTGCAGATGTTGTTAGCTTTTGGTCACGTGCCTTGGGACTTTCACCCTTGCCCACGACAGCAATAATCTATTTGTGCTGCCCCGAGGTCGAGCATAGGGAACCCTCAGGGTCAAACCTCGATCTATACCTCGAACCTTCTAGTATGTTGAACGTCCCGTCGATCAGAAAATCAGTCTCTCCGATTTTAGCCGTGTACAGGCACATAAACTTCATTCAACACCTTTATCAAAGCACTCCTATGTGCCTCCGAATTTTGCAATAGCGACAGGATGGATATTTGGGCAAAAGTCTTGTTTAAATGATTGACAATAGAGTATTCTTTCGCTTGTACTTTCCTCCAAAGATCATCTGGTCTAGTTTCAATGACAGGTTGTTTGGTAGAAGCCTCCTTGCTTGATCCTCCCAAATTTTTCGGTGTATAGATCCTTCCATTCTTGTCATTCCCTGTGCGGCATTAGACTCTTCCATCTTTGATCTTCCCTTTCTTCTAGCTTCAGCAACGTAATCCCAATGTATGGCGTTGGACTTGAAAAGAGGTGTTGTTGCTACTGTCACTGTGAAAGGTGTGGCCACTTCTACCTCAAATGGAATCGGTGTGGCTGCAGGTGGTGCTATCTTGAAATGGAACCGATGCGGTTACTTCAACCTCAACTAGTGGTTGTACCTGCACTACAATAGGATTGAGCGTGATTGCGGGCTTCTTAGGGTCGTCACCCTCTTGGATAAGTCCAATCGATCCCTCAGGATCCCACTCCTCATCAATTTCTATCACATTTATCCCTTCGCCCATATGATCTGGGAGAGGAGTTTTGCGAATGTTGGGTGCAACTTCCTTCGCCTGTATGATCTTATTATCAATCAATGTCAGGATCTTATCTTTCAATGTCCGGCACTCATCAATAGTGTGCCCTTTCATACCGGAATGATATGCACAGGTTTTATTCGGGTTGACCCATTGAGACAAATTATCCATTGCCACAATAGGAATAAGGGTAACATAACCAACAGTCTTCAACCTTTTGTACAACTAGTCGATGGATTCAGCAATGGTGGTGTACTGTCTGGGTGGTTTGCGATCAAAATTAGGTCGGGGTTTTTGATAGTTTTGACGGGTTGGAGGTGAATGATAGTAGTCTAGCTGGGTGTTATAAGTGTGATAGGCAGTAGCGGGTTGAGGATATATGGGAGGTGAGGGTTGGTACGTAGGTGGAGGTGTTTGGTATGCGAGTCGAGATTTTGGGCCTTAGGCCACCATTACTGCCCCTACTTCTTTCTTCTTTGATATACCCCCTAACTGCAATACTTTGTTCGTGGTCTGTAGTGCCTTAAAATTTGTAACCATCCCGCTTTTAATACCACCTTCAATCCTTTCTTCGGGTTTGATGTTATCAAAGAACTTATGTTTCTCAATAACCATTAGCCTTTCATAATACTGTGGGTCTTGTGCCATGACAAAGAACTTGTTCATCTGTTCCTCGTCTAACGCTGGTCTGACCTTGGCTGCTTCCGACCTTTTCCAAGTAACATACTCGTGGAAAGTCTCAGTTGGCTTCTTCTTTAGGTTCTGGATATAGAAGACATCCGATGCATTCTCCGTATTAAACCTAAAATTGTCCATAAAATCTGATGCCATGCTCACCTAATTGGCCCATTTCTTAGGATTCTGGCTTATGTACCAGGACATGGCATCTCCGGTAAGACCTCTCATGAAGAGCTTCATTCGAATCCTTTCATCTTTTCCGACCCCCATGAGCTTGTCACAATAAGTTTTTAGATGAACCTTGGGATCACCCGTTCCGTCAAACATTTCAAACTTGGGAGGTTTATAGCCCTTCGGTAGTTCCACATCTGGTTGTATAAATAAATCCTCATAGTTCAAACCTTCAATCCTTTTACCTCATTCAACACCCTAAACTCGACTTGTCAACTTCTTGAGCTCCTCGGCCATGTTCTTGATGAGCAGGTCTTTCTCAGCAAATTCTGGAGCGTATGATGTTGGTTGAGTAGAGTGAGGTAAGGTTTCCACGTATATGGGATTGTTTTGGTAGGTGCCAGGGGTTGGAGTGTAGTGGTGATCATTGGTGGAGTTTTGAGGATCAGGGATAGGGTGCTGGATATTCTGGGAAGTATGGTAAGTGGTTTGGGGGTACTTGGTAGGAAGATGTTGGTGCTGAGGAGGAGTGGGTACTGGTGGAGGATTAGGATTTTGGGGAGGAGTTGCATATTGATGGGGTACGGGAGGATTTTGTGGATGTTGGTTTGGCGTATTTTGAGGAGGTGCTAGGTTTTGATTATTTTGTTGGTTAACGTCTAGGATGTCTAGGGTGAGGGAGAGTTTTGCCAAGTTGCGGACCTGCTCAAGTTCTCCTTGTAACTCCAGTATTTTCTGTTCCAATCGTAGGACCAAATCATTCTGGGCCAGAGTACTCCGACTGTCTGAAGTTTCAATATTCTCAGCATTTTCTTTCCGGATACCACTCAAATCATCCATCTTAGCTTTCCTTGTGTTTTTCGGATTACTCGGAGGAGGGAAAGGTGGAGGGCCTCTAGATCTGGTGTGATATGTTGGCGATGCCAGTATGTGCGAACCAACCTTAGGGGATGGGAGTAATAAAAATAAAAAAAATAAAAAGTAAACAAGTCAGTAAGGATTCTAAAAATGTTTGCAATATTTAAACACATATTGCAGGAATGTAAATCTACGTCCTATTTTGGGAGCCTCGTTGTGCCCGAGGTAAGCCTAGCGACACGTTGATTTGGAGAATTTCAGTGCCAATAATTGCCTCATTTCATTAATGTAAAAAAAGATGAATCTAAAACGACACTAAATAAGATAAGTCACTGATGGCACTTGGCCTTATTACATTTCAAAAAGTAAATAAACCTAATGTACTTGGTCCCAGAAGGACCTTCTCCAGGCTTGCTATTTTTGGCTTCGTCGATCAAATTCCCCAGTTCGTGTAGGTTCAGCAATAGGTATGCCCTTGCTAAATGTCCTCTTTCGCTTCCTTCGGCGTTCTGGCAATCAGTGACTCTCTTCCTCATTTTTCCCTCCAATTCCATCAGATTGTACTCCAGATATTCCAACCTTTCGCTTGATCTAACAGTCATCTCCCTTCGTTCATTAATTAGTTCCATATCAGTGTTGTGTCATTCCAGATGCTCGGCCTCGAACTTGTGAACTCTTTTGCGCAGTTTGTTATATTTCACTTGCGCTTCGGCAACTTTATCTATGACTCTGTTTCCTTGACCAACCCTTGGCTCGAATATTCCTGCTATGTTATCTTCTAACCATGATGGGTAGAAGTACACATGACCGGCGTGATATCGATCTGGCTCGATGGCATTTTTTTCCATGATAATTTTCAAATGCCACATATGCTGAGCTTCACATTTGTATAGGACGTCATCATCCTGAAAATCTGCCCTGTAGTGACTCATTTTAGAAACTCGCGGTATGACCTGCTTTCTGCCTGCCTGTCTCATAACCCTGATGGGAACATAAGGGTATATGCCCCTTAACACGATCAGTACCAAGTGCGGAACATCCCTAGATCTGATGATGAATTTGTCGGTAGGGAACCATTCGAATATCCATTGAACCTGATCCTCAGTCAAATTGCTAAAAAACTGCGCCCATCCTATAACATTTTCGGGTTGAGCAGACCTGTTTGGGATATAGGTCATTCTCTTAGGATGATGGAAAGCTATGTGATCATTCCACGGCCTTCGCAGAAGCTCTTGACGATATTGACCTCTTTGGAGATTCTCTAACAACCAAACTTGTAGCAGCAGATTACAACCTTCGAAGTATTTGTACCCCTTCTGACAGCGCTCTAAGACCCGGTATATGTTTGCTATGATCATAGGGACAATGGTATATGTCTGCCCCTCGATCCCATCCATCAAGGTTTTGGTTACCATGGCTAGTGAATCCAACCCAAGGAAGTGATGGAGAATTCATCATGAAAAATATGATAAGATCTGTTGTGACCGTATCGTTCATAGAGGAAGTCAAAAGGTATGTAAGATTTCTTCAGGCACTCCAAGTCCTCATTCTTTTTCAGACCCATCATTTTCAGAAACCCTCTGGGAGTGCGATTTTCTGGCACCAATAAACCAGGACTATCCCAAGGTAGCCCAGCGAATCCCCCTATTTCTTCTAAGAGAGGGGTCATTTCTATGTTTCTAAAGGGAAACACGGCTCTTTCCTTATCCCAGAACATTGTGGCAGCTTCGATCAACATGTTGTTCGGTTGGAGGTCCAATAGAGAATGCAAACTTCCCAAGACCCTTTTCACATGATTTTTATCACTTGATAGAAGATCCTCCCACCAATCTAGTATTAGTGGTGTTATGTTACGAACCATGCCAAACCCGGGGACTTCGTACCTCATTTTCTGCAAAATAAATATGGTTAGACCCTTTCCCCTCCAAATTCGACTATTTATGCAACATTGTTTAGCGTATTGGCACTTATTTCTCCAAAATTAATGCACAAAATTGTGGTTGCGTCCGTTGGGATTATGGAAACCCCAGTGGACTTTGGACGAGGCTTGTCTTAAAGGGTTATTATGTGGACAACATATTAACTTGGCTAGGTTTGACCATGATGCACGTACAATTAATCAGAGTAAGGTTTTTATAAATGTTTAGACTGGTACCCTCAAGTGGACAACTTGAGGGGGAAAGGCACGGAACCGTCGACTGCACCGTTGATCGACTAGTTTTACCGCAAATAAGCCTTTCCGAATTTAAAGGATGATACATAGGAAAGGCGCAAACACTCATCAAGCGTTGCTATAAGATTGAATACGTACGAGTGGAATATGATGTTGAGTATGATTTATACAACAATAAATAGCATGTTGTCACGTATTTGCACATTAAAATGATAAATGCGGTCTGTAATAATTGAAAGATGTTTAAGAAAGAAAACAAGGAGACAAGTCAGTTTCTGTAGTAAAGGAAATCATAAATGCTTGAAAATAGGCAATTAAATCCAGATAAAGGGGAAAGGGAAAGGGTGCGCACGTATTAATAGAATAAAGCATGCTTAAGACTAATTCACAAAAAAGCAAATTTGTTATTGTAAGAGCCTAATTATCCCCAGCAGAGTTGACATGCTGTCGTGCCCCCGTTTTCTTGCGAAATTGGGGTTTCGATATTTTTGTAACAACTCCTTTCCTTTTGGGATCGGGTAAGGGATTTGAAGAGTCTCCACCTAACGGATTAAGGTGCGTTAGGACACCTAGATCAATTAACCCATGAAACCAGTTTACATCACCAGAGATCGGGTAAGGGCTCGAAATTACCTTGAGGGGAAGGTGTTAGGCACCCGTCGAGGTCCACAACGGTGGGTCCCTGCCAAACTCAATTAAGTGAATTATACTTATGGAAAATAAACAATTTAGACAAATTACGTTAAAACAGGAATTAAAGGGGTCGTACGTTTTTTAGCCTATAGGATCATTTCCATGCAATACTTGGTAACTTTCCCCAAATTGGGGTGTTACGTATAGCATTAGCGCACATGTCATCATCTCCTTTACTACCCATTACTATCTTTCATTTCTTACCTAAGCGTTCTAGTAGCTTCTAATACGTACCTTATGCATGCACTACCCGTCCCTTACTTACGATCCTGGAAGTATTTAGGATCTCTATTTTGGATAGTTCTAGACTCACCTACATTGCTTAAAAATGAGAAAACTAAGCACCAAATAAAATTTAGACATGACTATCATGTAAGGAGCAAATAAGGGCTCATATTAACCTTCACAAGTAGACAACAAATGCACACAGTTAAATCAACAAGTTTCTTTAATTAAGGATCCTATAGACAGGATATCTAAATGAGCAAAATTAGAATGCAGAACGGCAATTTACTAAGGCGTGCACTCGGACCTATCAGTTTTGCCTACTGATTTTTATTAAGCCTTAAATCTGGGCATCTTTAGGAAGTAGATAATAGCATTTTTAAGCCCAGAATTCTTTAATTACCCTATCAGTTTGTCTAAAGTAATAACCGGGTAGAATCCTATAAACATGGTATCTAAACTGTTAATTAGAGACTACAGTTTATAAACGAGTTACTGATTTTAATATGCAGATTCTATATTTTAGATCCTACAAGTATGCTTTCAAATTTACAAAATTAATTACCCATATTAGCATGATTTCTAAGAGCTGAAACTGATAGTTAGTGTTATTTCCTATAGACATGATATCTAAGTGCAAAACTGATTTTTATACTTGTTTTCTATAGGCATGATATCTACGTGCAAAATTAAGTTTATATTTTATTTCCTATAGGTACGATGTCTAAGTGGGCAGATACATTAATAGAATGTCATACAAATTTAGTAATTTGCATAAGGAAGATCCTATATACGTGATCTCTAATGCATATTGAGATTTGAAAATTTGCGGACACATGGGTTCTTGATGCAGAATTAATAAAACAACCTATAATCAGGATTTCTAGGATGCCAAGTATGAAACTCTAGATTTCAAACAGTGGGACAAGATCCAATAGGCATGATTTCTAATGGTATGCACATAAAGAATCACAGCAACCTACAGACATGGTTTTTACCCGAACCTGACAAGGATATATAAAAATCCCTCCCCAGCTTTTACTAATAACCACATATCTATTTTTACAAAGATTATTATGTTATTACAGACCAATATGAATGAATTACATAAAGTTATTGATTACACTATATGGAGCCTCAGCAAGCCCAACATAAACCTGAGAGCTAGACCTTCAGCAGAACAATTTTGAAACAGTAGCAAGATCCACAACACCTTAAGCCAGGTTTCTAGTGTGTCAAAGTTCCCAAAAAGCTTCAAGGACTCCGGGCAATGCACACACTGGATCCATACATTCAACATAGAATTCATAAGAGATTGGAAGCCAACTCCAATGTGTCAGAGTTCACAGGAGTCTCAGGGACCCTAGGCAGCACTCACACTAGAGGTGGTAGGAACCTAGATAACTAAGAGTAGAAGCTTGAAAATAGTATATGTAAGGGGTAGGGGACAATTTTAGAAAATAGCTTGGTTTTTTAGGAACAAATAGGTTCAAGTTACAAGACTACAAACAAAACAGAGTCCATATTTAGTAGATTAATATTAGTTGAGACATGGATGATATACCAGAATTAAAGTAATCACAACAAGGACAGAAATACTTAAATTACAGACAAAATTGGCCACACATATTGGCAATACCTAAACTCCTTCTGAATAGGGAGCATACAACTGAATCCATCAAGATTTCATATTGCTAAAGACTATTTAGTCTATTAATTATCACCAGATGGGACCAAAGAAGCATGCTGAAGTTTGAAATAACCAAGCAAACAAACACATAACACAGGGTAGCAGGAACTAAAGCATACTAATCTAGAAAGAGTAAACATAAATCATGGGCTAGACATGCTAAGGTAAAGTAACCACACAAGCATATAGAATAGAGTGGGTTAACAAGAATTAAGGCATACTAGTCAGGAAGAATGCAAACATATGGCAAACAGAAGCACGCCGAAGCTTGAAGTAAACTAATCATACAATCACATGGAACAGAGCAAGACAGCAAGAACTAAGGCATAACAGTTGAAAAAAGAGATAGTCAGGAATCGTGTACCAAACAGAAGCATGTTGAGATCTGTGATAAAACTGACTACATAAGCATATAGAATAGAACAATATAACATGAATTAGGGCATACCAGTTAGGAAAAAAGGTAAACAGGAAGATGAAGGCAATTGGAATCCGAGAGTCTAGCCTTGGCTTTCAGCCGACTAGACATTGCAATAAATCAGAGTGATAGAAAGAACTCAAGTTGTATGAGTGTAAGTGTAAGTGAGCTTGTGTATCTCAGCGTGTGCTCGTAAGTCAAGGTGTATCTTTTAAAAACAGAATGGTGAAAGGATTATATAGCATACAATAGATTAAACATGTAAGGTAGGAAAATCAAGGGTGCACAAATAAGGTACGCAAAATCAATTAGCCAATTAATTAGGGCTAAACATCAATCAATTAAGAGGACATAATCCTGAAAATGTCAGTTAAATTAAGGAGAATCTCATACGAAATCAATTAGCGGACAGAATTGGGGTTTAATAAGGTAAGCAATAAGTCCAGAGACCACTTATGGTCGGCCACAATAATCAAAGCCCAAAAATTAGGCAAGTAATATATTTAAGGAAAGTAGTGCCAATTATGAATCACATATAAGGAAAGAAGAAGTAAAAATCTCAGAGAGATACCAATTTTTAAAAGAAAAATATAATTTCAAACCCTAATTAGGCAAATAAATCAATTACTCAGTTTCATTGATAGAGCCGAAGTGGGCGGGCAATATCAGTGACATAAATAATCGAATAGCGGAAAACTTTAAGCATATCGAAACACAGAGATGAAACATCAAGCAAAGAAACTAGTCAGACAGTAAAGAAGAAAGGCCAGAGTTGTGCCTTTAGGCATTTTAAAATATTTTCAGAAACTTAAAAAGGTGAAACCCTAGTTTTTTTAGGGAAAAAGTAAAATCGGTAGATAATAGCGATAAAAATGGAGTAATCTTAAAGGAAAAGTAACAAACAAACTCAAACCATTTTAGATCTAAAGATATTTGAACGGATTTAGCCAGAAATAGTTAGGTTATGTAAAAAAATAAACAGAGGTGAGAAAAATCTGGTTTAAACCAGAGATTTGAAGCCATAAAAAACGAAGATATCAGTACTCACAAACATAGGAATGAACACAGACGGATTCATCGAAAAGATGAGGGATTTGAACCATGTCTGTATCGAATCTCTTTGAGATTCCATCAAATAACATGGAAGTCGAACAACCAGTAGAGATATGAGGCCGGATAAGACCTAGAATCGAAGAATAAACCCATGGATCGAAGGAATTTTTGTGACAGTGGGCTAGGGTTAGGAGGAGGGTGAGAGAGAAGAGAGGAGGAAGGGATTCATAGGCGGCGGAATTTGGAAAATGGGTAGGGTTTGGGGGTTTTGGTATATTAAAAAAGGAAGGTAAATCCTGGACCGTTGATCTTTTGAGATCGACGGCCAGAATTGAACCTGGGTTGGGGCGGGTATGGATCAGGGTTATGTGTTATGAGTTAATTTAATTGGTCTGGGGTCCGAAAATCAAATTAAAAGAGGCTATATGTTAAATACCCAATTAATTTGATAAAATAATTTAGAAAAATAGCTAATAAATGACAAAAAATGCGATTTATGCATGGAAATGATTTAAAATAATTACTTGATATTATAAAAATATAAAAGATCGTTTTCCGTGTAAATTATGTAATTATGCATATAATAGCTATTATTGCAGAGTTATTGCAATTATAACCTAAAGATATAAATATATTTATGCATAAAATGATTAAAGCTTATTATAAATATAAATAATGAAAAAAATCAAGTAATAAATTATTATAAAATTATTTATGATGCAATTAGTAATAATTTAGATAATAAAATGTTAGGAATAAATTAATTAAAATTCTTTTAAAAATTACAGAAAATTGTAGGAAAATACTGGTTGATATGCACTATTTTGAAAGTATATATGCATTTAAAAATATATGAGGGAAAAATTGGGTATTAACAGGTATTGACTGTTGAAAACATTTTTAGCAAAATAAAATGAAAAGTTGAAAACTGTTATGGCCAGCTATATTTAATGTTTTATACTAATGCAAATAACATTTCAGTTTAGTTTGGTTGGCTACCAAAACTCTATCGAAACCATACCGAACCAAACAAGAAATACTAGAACATATCGAATTACTTTGGTAGGGTATTTGGTATGCACAATTGATTTACTGAATACCGAAGTACCAAACTGTAGTTCTTAATACTGTACTGAATGGTATTTGGTAGGGTATTTGAATACTTGATTTTTGTCTTGATTTGTTGTGCGGCCTTGAGTTGTGAGTGTGTTGATGAATCTTTCAGCTGTTCCTTGCGGAATGGAGTAGATTCTTATATCATGTTGACGAGTGTTGATTCGGGAGCATTAATTAATTTCATAGTGGTTGTGACCATAGTAGGATCATAGAGGATGTTGGCTTGAGGCTAAGTAGGTGGACTATCTCGTGCAAGAAGGTTTGACGTTGTGTGATTCATACGAGGGTTCTATGAAGAGTTTTTCTTCTATCTAGTGGAATTTATATGCTACGATTAGAGTTCGGAATGCGAAAAAGTTGGCATGATTGCCACGAGGATGAGTATGCACTCAGCGGATGATTTGGAGTATTTTATGACTAGTGCTACATGGACTTATGAAGAATTCAGCTGAATAATAGTGCGAGATCATGGCAGTAATTCTAAGAAAGACTGCTAAAAATGATAAGAAATAAGTTTCTTTGAAAAATGTAACTATACATACATCTAGAAAATCTTGTTAAATGAGGAGATTTTTGTATTAGTAAAATCCGGTTTCATCACGTGACTCGTTATATAATGACGCAGCTTGAATAGTTCTTTACCTAGGGGCATGAAAGTCAAAGTCGAAGAGCTGAAGAATCATGATTGGGGTTGTCCGTTCAGATCCATAACAAGAGTGAGCGGAGGGAATTCACCAAGCATGTGTCTGGAACAAACTAGACACCTTCGGTGCCAAACTCCGATATACCCGAGATCCAGCGCATATATTGCCACCACTTATCCACGTACGCAGTGTGTAGGTGTGATACTCGGAACGCTAACGTCCCATATAAGCTATAAATATGTTACTCCATGAATTTGTAGCACACACTTTAAGATTTCGCACACTTTACTCCATACAACATTCAGCAAAACTATCATTTTAGATATATCCTTGAGGGATTGTATTACATTCTTGTGTAGCCATATCAAAGGTCGACATTCAATAAGAAATTCTTTTTCCCCGTTTTTTAATTCTACTTTACTTATCATTATTGCTCTTTGTTTCATCAAATATACTTTGGACAAATTTGTTTGCTATTGTCCTTAAAATATAAATTTAATTGTTTATTCGATTATTAGATTAAGCAATTTGGTGCCCACTATGGGGCCCTAACAATTGAATATTTGATTCAAAGTCTTCCCACTTTTTCTCACTTTTCTATTATTCTCACTTGTTAAATATCCGTTCAAGGAAAATACCATGTTTTGAATCAACAACCAGCGATGGGACCCAACAACTCAGCTAATTGAGAAAACATGAGGAACACGAACTCCAAATGACCAATCTCTCGAAACCTCACCATCCTGCTCAAGAAAGTATTCCCCAGTAAGATTCACTAGTAGGGTGATGAATGATGCGAGTTAGAGGAGACGGTGAAAGATTTCATGACTCAGCAACAACAGTTAAATGCTCAGATCGCATAGGCACTAAGGATTATGATGAGTGGTGTAATAGCTGTGATACTAACCCTGCCTCTCAGGGTAAATATCGACATAGAAACCCCAAACTCCAAACTGAAGAATACAGGGATAGGGGAATTTCCAAATAACACCCAAGTTGGAGGCTCACGTATGACCAAAAACTCCGAGTTACAAAATTTGCTTCTAGTTTTATAGCAGCGGGTTAAGGAACAAAATGAGCGGATTGAACAGATTCCAGTAGTTCCACCCATCATATGGGAATTAAGATAAACAAGTATTCTCAACAACCGTGGAAGTAAAGTGAGCCCCATTACCAATTCCGAAGAAGTTCAAGATGCCGGATATTCCAAAATATAATGAAATTTCCTCTGACTACGTTATGGCCTACATGACCAGGATCAACGGAAACTATCTTTTAAAGAACTACTAGTTATGAAGTTTGGAGAGACCCTAACCGAATGAGCTTTGACCTGGTACTCCTATTTTCTTGAAAATTCTAATAGTTAGTTTCGTGAACCTACAAATGTGCTTATCAAAGCATACTCCGAAGCATAAAAGATAAAAAAGCAAAAGGTAGATAATTTTTAAAATCCAACAGGTAATCATTGAATTGCTTCGAGACTTCAAAGATTAGATCCAAAGAGAAAGGATATTTATCCCTATTGTGCCAGATAACGGGTTGGCCATGGCTTTCACAAGAAACTTGAATGAAAATAGTTTGGAAGCTACAAGGAGACTGAAAGAAAGTCTTCGAGAATTCTTTCCCAAGACTTGGAACGAGGTATATCATAGGTATAATACCTAATTTTGGATAGAAGAAGACATTTCAACACTCGCTAGATCCAAAAGTGAAGAAACGATGGGATGTAGTCACCAATCAAAGACTGAATGTAGAAGAGAAGATTCCAAACATAGAGACTCTAGGGTCCGATATGAACCTTGTCTTAGGTCCCTGCGTCGAGAAAATAACAGGAGACAAAGGCCATATCGGGACAACAGAAATCCCTGATGGAGAAATAATGTAGTACTACATCAAGCAAGAAAGGAACCCAAAACATCAAAGGTTAGTGGTTATCATTTTAAGCCAAAGCTCGCTGACCACAACTTCAGCATTAATGTATTTGAGTTAGTAGTGGTACTCAAAGATATGAGAAACAAGATAAGGTGGATAAAATAAATGAGAATGGGTCTAAGCAAGTGTAGACATGAATTCTAGTGCAAGTTCCATAATGATCATGGCCACAAGACTACTTATTGCAGAATCCTTCAAAATGAAGTCGACCTCCTCCTCAAATAGGGATATCTCACTTAACTCTTCAGTGAGAAAGGGAGGCAGTCTTATATGAATAGTCGAATTAAGGAAGAGTCATCCGAGTATCGTCAATAAAATGAACTATCAATATTATATTTAGAGGGGAAGAATTGAACGAAGTGACTTTCACAGCAGCAAAGAAGTTTGCAAAAAGTATCGGTCTCATATAAAAAAAATGTAATCGACAGATGTTTTCTAGAGAAAGTATAACTTTTGACGATAAAGATGCAGAAGGCCTAACCTTGCCACACAATGATGCTTTGGTAATAACTGTGCAAATTCTAGATGCTAATGTCAGACGAGTTATGGTTGATCTAGGAAGCTCAACAAATATCATCCAATTATGGTTAGTCGAGATGATTCAAGTCGTAGGCCAGATCATCCCGAAGTAAGGATGATATCTCGGTTCAATAATCCAGTGAAATGACCTGAGGTGAGATTGTTTTAATAACTTTTACAGAAGGGGTAGTCCAAGAAACCCCATTTCAGGCGGTAGCTCGTGACATGGCCTACAGTGCCATCCTGGATAGACTTGGATTTATGATATAGATGCAGTACCGTCAACCCTACATCAAGTGCTCAAGTTCTCGTCCAAATGAGGAATCCGAGATATTTGTGAAGAACAAAAGCGCATCCCAAGAAGTCCATTCAATAGTGACTGCAAGCATCCTTCCTAATGATGAAACCGCCAAATAGCAAAAAAAGTACCCAAAATTCTAGAGCACTATGGCTCCATCAATTGAGGCCGGTCTAGATGATCCTGAAGAAGAGACTTTAACACTCTCGAATAAATCATCGAACCACAGTAGTCTGATGCCTCTAAATTTAATGCTGAGAAATTAGAAGAAGTGACCCTTTTCATTAATATCCCGAAGATAAAGGTGTATGTGGGGTTGAGACTTATCCCTGAGCTAAAATGTTAGTTGATCGAAGTCTTATGTTCTAATGTGGATTGTTTTGCTTGGTCACATACAGACATGATAGGGATTCCCTAGAGGTGATGACTCATAAGCTCAACATAGGTCCAAATTACCAGCCAGTAAAATAGAAAAAAAAACAACAAGGATCACATCGGAATGAAAACATCAACACCAAAATTTCTAAACTGGTAGAATTTGTTCAATTAGAGAAGTCAAATATTCAGACAAGATGGCTAATGTCGTATCCGTACCAAAGAAGAATGGTAAATAGAGGATATGTATCGACTACACTAACATGAATAAGACATGTCCTAAAGATCGTTTCCCATTGCCTCATACCGATCAACTCATAGACGCAATCGCAGGCCACTAGTTGCTAAATTTGTTGGATGCCTATTCCGAGTACAACCAGATCAAAATGTATCCAGATGATCAAGAAAAACAACCTTCATCACCAATAAGGGACATACTATTATAACATGATGTCGTTAAAATTAGAAAAATGCATGGGTAGCATATCAAAGACTAGTCAACACAATGATAATAAACTTCATTAGAAAGTCTATGGAAGTTTATATCGACGACATGGTAGTTAAGTAAGTGCAGGTGAATGAACACTTGGATCATCTAAAGGAGACATTCACCACTCTTTGGAGGTACAACTTGAAGTTGAATCTAGATAAATATGCCTTCAGAGTTGCTTTGCGGAAGTACCAGCTAGTCAAACAGAACAAAAATAGCAGGGATCACATCAGAATGAAAACATCAACACCAAAATTTTCAAACTAGTAGAATTTGTACAATTAGAGAATTCAAATATTTAGACAAGCTGACTAATGTCGTAGCCATACCAAATAAGAATGGTAAATAGAGGGTATGTATCGAATACACTGACCTGAATAAGGCATGTCCTAAATATTGTTTCCCATTGCCTCATATCAATCAACTCATAAATGCAATCACAGAATCACGAGTTGCTAAATTTGTTGGATGCCTATTCTGAGTACAACCAGATCAAAATGTATCCAGATGATCAAGAAAAACAACCTTCGTCACTGACAAGGGAGAAACTTTATAACGCGATGTCGTTCAGATTAGAAAAATGCAGGGATAGCATATCAAAGACTGTTTAACACAATGATCAAAAAATACATTGAAAATTCTATGGAAGTTTATATCGACAATATGCTAGTTAAGTAAGTGCAGGTAAATGATCACTTGGATAATCTAAAGGATACATTTGCCACTCTTTGGAGGTACAACTTGAAGTTGAATCCAGATAAGTGTGCCTTCAGAGTAGACTCGGGGAAGTACCGGCCAGTCAAAAGAAAAAACCAGCAGGGATCACATCGGAATGAAAAAATCAACACTAAAATTTCCAAACTGGTAGAATTTGTTCAATTAGAGAAGTCAAATATTCAGACAAGCTAGCTAATGTCGTAGCCGTACCAAAGAAGAATGGTAAATAGAGGGTATGTGTCGACTACACTAACCTGGATAAGACATGTCCTAAAGACTATTTCCCATTGCCGCATATCGATCAACTTACAGACATAATTGCGAGCCACGAGTTGCTAAATTTGTTGGATGCCTATTCCGAGTACAGCCAGATCAAAATGTATCCTGATAATCAAGAAAAACAACCTTTATCACTGATAAGGGACTTACTATTATAATGTGATGTCATTTAGATTAGAAAAATGCAGGGGTAGCATATCAAAGACTGGTCAACACAATGATCTAAAACTATATTGGAAAATCTATGGAAGTTTATATCGATGACAAGCTAGTTAAGTAAGTGCAGGTGAATGATCACTTGGATCATCTAAAGGAGATATTCCCCACAATTTGGAGGTACAACTTGATATTGAATCCAGAAAAATGTGCCTTTAGAGTAGCATAGGAGAATTACCGGCCAATCAAACAAAAAAAAACAATAGGGATCATATCGGAATGAAAACATCAACACCAAAATTTCCAAATAGGTAGAAATTGTTAAATTAGAGAAGTCAAATATTTAGACAAGCTGGATAATGTTGTAACCCTAACAAAGAAGTATGGTAAATAGAGGGTATGTATCGAGTACACTGACCTGGATAAGACATGTTCTAAAGACTGTTTCCCATTGCCTCATATCGATGAACTCATAGACCCAATCGTAGGCCACGAGTTGCTAAATTTGTTGGATGCCTATTCTGAGTACAACCAAATCAAAATGTATCCAGATGATCAAGAAAAATAACCTTCATCACGGATAAGGGACTTACTATTATAACGTGATGACGTTCAGATTAGGAAAATGCAGGGGTAACATATCAAAGACTGGTAAACACAATGATCAAAAACTACTTTGGAAAGTTTATGGAAGTTTATATCAACGACATGCTGGTTAAGTAAGCGTAGGTGAATGATCACTTGGATCATCTAAAGGAGAAATTCGCCACTCTTTGGAGGTACAACTTGAAGTTAAATCCAGATAAATGTGCCTTTAGAGTAGCTTCGGGGATGTACCGGCCAGTAAAACAGAAAAAAAATAGTAGGGATCATATTAGAATGAAAGCATTAACACCAAATTTTCCAAACTGGTAGAATTTGTTCAATTAGAGAAGTCAAATATTCAAACAAGCTGGCCAATGTCGTAGTCGTCCCAAAGAAGTATGGTAAATAGAGGCTATGTATCAACTACACTGACCTAAATAAGACATGTCCTAAAAATTGTTTCCCATCGCCTCATATCGATTAACTCATAGATTCAATCGCGAGCCACAAGTTGCTAAATTTCGTGGATGCCTATTCCGAGTACAACCAGATCAAAATGTATCCATATGATCAAGAAAAATAACCTTCATCGCCAATAAAGGACTTATCGTTATAACGTGATGTCTTTCAGATTAGAAAAATGCATGGGTAATGTATCAGATACTGGTCAACACAGTTTTCAAAAACTACATTGGAAAGTCTATGGAAGTTTATATCCATGACATGCTAGTTAAGTAAGTGCAGGTGAATGATCACCTGGATCATCTAAAGGAGACATTCACCACTCTTTGGACTCTAGGACTTCTTGGTTACCAATAGAGGAATAGAAGTCAACTCAACCCAAATCAAATCCATAAAATATATGCCTGATATGCTAACAAGAAAACAGAGGTGCAAAGGTTGAAAGTTCGAGTAGTAGCCTTGGGTTGGTTTATATCTTAGTCATCAGAATTATGCTGCAAATTCTTCTCAGTACTAATGATGCAACAATCAATTCAATATCACTCTAAAACTCACAATGAAGCCGAGTATGAAACTGTTGTTCTAGGACTTAAACTATCCAGGGGACTAGGGGTCGAGCACATAGAACTGAAAAGCAATTCTCAAATGGTAATAAATCAAGTGTAGGTAACCTATGTAGCAAGAGAAGCTTGTTTGAAGCAAGACTTGGCTAAGGTTACACAAATCCTAAGCTAGTTCTGAGAATGGAAAGCTACACAAATACCCTGGGAAGGAAACACAAAAGCAAATACTTTAGCCTATCTTAGCTCTGCAACAGATATAACCGAGTCTAGAACAAACTGGATTGACTACTTATTTTGCTCATCTTTAAACCAAACCAAGCACAAGTCAAATGTAAATAGCGTATCCTGGAATTGGCATAACGAGTTTGTTAATTATTTGCAGAATGGGACATTGGCCAAAGACAAAAAGGCATCCCAGCAACTCAGAGTTCAGGCAGCAAGATACTTTCTCATCTAAGGGGACTTGTATAGAAGAATCTTCAATGGACTGCTAGATAAAAACCTAGGGCATGCAAACACAGATTATGTGATGAGGGAGGTCCATGAAGGACACTGTGACAATCACTCCAAGGACAGGTCGTTAGTCCGAAAGCTTATTAGGGTTGGGTACTACTAGTCCTGAATGGAGCAAGACACTACTGATTTTGTCAAACGATATGAAAAGTGCCAATGATTTGCTCCCCCGCTACACCAACTGGCCGAACTACTTCATATGTACTTATCTCATAGTCTTTTATGAAATGGGGGATGGACATAATAGGTCCACTACCGCAAGATCCATGGCAGATAAAGTTTCTGCTTATTTGAACTGACTACTTTTCTAAGTGGGTGGAAGCAGATGCATTCTTACAGATCCGAGAAAAAAAGTTATGGACTTCATTTGGAGGAATATTATATATAGATTCTAAGTTCTAAAGGAAATCGCAAATTGGGGGACTATGAGCTTTGGAATGTGTTTTCTGCAACCCAAGATCCGAACATACAGAAACTCGAACCCAATTAGTAAGGACCATACTAGATAGTTAGGATAACGAGCAAAGGATCATACATACTCGAGGAGATGGATGGCAAGCCCATGAAGGCAAACTGGAATGTAGAGTACCTCAAACGGTTCTATTTCTGAGAGATGTAGTGGTTTTGTTCCTTTTCCTATACGCGCATTATGAATTTATTTTCATTTATTTTTGCTAACATTTTTAGATAATAGACATTAAGCCAACCCAGCCTGAATAATGACTATACTGACCCTTGTAAGTATACAAGAACCACAAGTTCCAAGCTAAGGTCAAAATGTCTAATCAAAAAGGTTTTGGCATCGTTTTCATCTAAAAAACACTACACATCCCTTTACTTCCTTTACATGAACATGACTAATGGAAGGAAATGTCATGAAAGATCAAATACCCAACCAAAGACAGGCAAGCTATAATACCAGTGTTCGAGTCTTTATTCTTCAAACTCGGACACTGGGAACTACACCATATGGAGTTTCAAGGATAGAGTCACGAGGGCCAAAACTGCATAAAAAGATGGAAGTCAAAAGTTTAACTTTGAAGATGAAAAGGTTATGAAATCTCACAGGTGTTTCAAACGATCGGAACAAAACCATTTCGAAAAATTGCATGCTCATACACACGGTGTGATAGAGACCATTCTAGTTGAAATATATTCACTCGGATTTGTTATCTTGATATACTAAGTCTAAGGTCGACAATGTATTAAGGATAATTACCCTATTTGAATAAATAAAAAGTTCTACTCTTTTAAAATTATGTTCCACTTCACCTTAAACGTACTTTGTGTATTATATTTCTAAATTAGTGTCAAATCGGACAATATCCCTTCAAGTTTTATTTACAACTAAATGAAGATGAGACATTAATTTATATGTGTCGAAAGATAGAAAAGCCCCTCTTTTATGCACAAGCCAAAAATATTAAGTCATGACTCGCAATGATCATCCCTGGAGTGATAAATCTTGAAAACGTTTAAGTCTACAACGCCAAATCCAAAAGAAAATACAAGAAGGATATTTCTAAGTATGGAAGAATTCAATGCAAGGTAAAAATCCACAAAATAAAAATTCAAAAAAAATATTTTCATTAATAAAAAGGGGCGTGAGATGGGGAATTCCAAAAAAATTCCTAAGAAGGATCAAGAGGCCTAGAACTAGGATCCGATGCCAGGATTCGAGGGCCAGAAGTCAAAGGTTCTTTTGGATCAGTAGTGGTTGGAGAAAGCGAAGACTTAGGTTGTGATACAAAATCTTCTTCTTCATCATCTTTACCGGTGCCCTCCAAGTCATCTTCGTCCAACCAAATGATATAATGTTGCCTGCCAGGAAAGGAATTATTAAGCACCACCCAAATATCTCTTGCTTCGTTCTCAAGGAAAGTAATCTTTTTTTTTTGTATCTGGCTTACTAGCATGATCTTCATGGAGAATATATCAACAAGATTCCAAAGCAACCTAATATGGATCTAGCTCTATCTTCCTTTAGATCGCATAGAGCTTTTGAGTTAAAACCTCGAAAGCTTCCTAGAGGATCATTCAATTGGCACTTTCTACAACTACTTTTAGATTGGATCTCTGCTCTCGCTCTTCGACCTCTAGCTGGGAGCATTCTTCTCTTAACTAAACTTCTTCATCCGCCTTTGAATCTAACTCGGCTTGGGTGAATAAGAGTCTATCATTGGCCCAATTTTGTTAAACAATGAAGGCTTTCTCATGATCAAGAATCTCTTGTCGTCTTCGACCGACATCCTCTTAGCCGCTTTAGTCCTCATGGTGAGAGTTTCCTTCCCAAACTGAAGGCTCTTGATCTCCGGCCTAAGCTTCTCATTCTCAATTTTTAATGCCCGGTTGATCTTCACCACCTCCTCCCCAATGTTTTTAAAGCTTCTGAGAAAAGCAAGTTGAACCGCATAAATTAAAAAGGACAAGTTAGTAAGAAGAGCATAATTTCGAAACAATAAGAAATAAAAAAGAGAATAACTTATCCCGATATCTTTGTAAGCCATTTAGGTGACCAACCCCTCTACAATTATCTCTATTAATATTTCCTTCTCCTTAGAGCCCACTAGCTCATGGAGATAGGCAATAACATTTTTAGGATCTATAAAGAGATCAACGACGTTGGGCATAGAGAAGGTGATGGATTGCTGCTCACTGCTACCGATATAAGGGGAAACATGACTCTTTGAAACTTGCACTACGACTTTCCATGTGCCTTTCAACTGAACTCCCTTTTGTGTGAGATGATTATTTGGGATGATAACACTTTCAGTCCCCGAGGAAGCTTTATGGTTTTTCCTCGAAATATCTTTAGCTAGAAAATCAGCAACCCCTCATTCGGAATCAAGTTTGCAACTTCTTCCTCGAAAAGGACAATGTCTAGTGGACCTTTTTCTTCAGGCTCAGCCGCGACTATGTCATATGTCATGACCCAAAATCCTACCATAGGGGTTGTGATGGCACCTAGTTCCTATGATTAGGTAAGCCTATTATATCACGATACTAATCAGAATATAAAAAATTTAGAAATTAATAAAAGCTGCAAAATTTAATAAAACTGTCAAACATGAACACGATAAGCAACTTCTCAAAATCCGGGCATACACCTGAGTCCAAAGCAACATATGAACCTATTGGAGCCATCAAAATACCGTTCCAGGGTCGTCATCACAAAAGTCAAACCTCGATCAACATTTCTAACTTAAGCTTCCAAACTAAGAACAAAATGTTCCATATTAATCCAAAAACTCCCCGAGATGAAAACAACCATCCCCGCCAGTCATATAACAACAAATACACATACGTGAAGCTTACAAAGGGAAAATGGGGCTCAAATACACAAAACGATCGGCCGGGTCATTACATTCTCCCTCTCTTAAACAAAGATCCATCCTCGAACGTGCCAAGAGTAACTCCAGAACCATCAAATCACTGAATAAAATTATCATACACATACCCACGGTGATCCCACTCTCCTCAATCCATATAGGCCCGACAATACAACCTAGTGAAAATCATTCTTCAATCTTAGTCCAAAAACCTTAGAACCCAATATCCAACACCACCAAATTTGTTATAAGATCCAAACCTCGGATCTATACACTTTATAATCCTGAAAAGCTACATCAAGCCATCAGCATGTTCCAAGACACAATCACATAATGTACAACTTAACCCATGTACGTTTGGTAAATTCTTCCTGCCATAATAGCTGCTCATAACTAAATCCAGTACCAGTAAATAATCTCATATCAAATAAAACCTTATTCTAAACATTCACCGCACTACTAATGAAGTAAGAAACATGTGGGAACTAATAATTACTCACCCAACCAACAAGTCGTGGAATTCTCTTGCCCGACAAGAACCAACGCCAAGCTCTAAGCTGATCAATGACATTCTTATACAGACATACCTTATCCAAGTGTGATCGCACTAATTCCCGGTCTAATGATCTCATCTCATCCAGTACAAGCTATTTGACCAACAAGCCACATCAAATGCCACATAGTCACGCATGTCAGAATTCATACCCAACAAGTACAACTCGAATATACTGAAAATGGAAAAAGAAACACATAAGAGAATTATCCAAAAATTCACAAAGAACCTTATCCTAACAGAACCCCACCGCGGCATGTAGCTCGAACCAAAACACAACCGACTCCCTATGCCCGAAAAGCTCCACAACAGCAAGTCATGGCCAACAACCTATCCCAAACTCTTCGGAACCCAATTTGACCTTCTTGATATTCATCCACTCCAACCTCAACAACCCATGAATAGATAATGTCGCGATTTTAATAGCATGATATGGAGATAGCCAATACATACCCAACATCACATGACAATCCACCATATTATGTAACAGAAGGTCCACTCTAGTCTCACAACCCCCCAGTAGTGACCAAATAAGAATGATATACACGGTCTACCACATTAGAACCTCCAACAAGTGTAGACACATACTAGGAGTATACAAAGAATCACGAGACAAGTCCAAATATGAAGCAAAATAGGATAACACATACAATTAAGTAGAACCTAGATTAAATGAAATGGGTGCATCTCTATGGCAGACTAAAACAATACTTGTAATGACACCATCTAGTGCAGCGGCCTCCGTCCTACCAGGTAAAGCATAATAACGGGTCTGGCCTTCCCCTCAAGGATTCCCTCTACCCGCATGTCCCCCATCTCTAGTTGGTTGTGTAGGTGTAGTAGCAACTGGAGCGAAAACTATAGCCTGAGTACTCTATTGAGGTACACCTGCCTGAGTCTAGGACAATCTCTCACCATGTGCTTGATGCCCCATACTCAAAACAACCTCTTTGCCGACATGGCTGTGAGAATTGTCTGAAACGAGTGCTTTGGGATCCATGGATAACTGGAGCGCTATGTGAAGCCTGAAGTGTAGGCTGAACTGGCTGACCAACAAAACCTCTGCCATGACACATCCTGCCCCCAAAATAAGGACCAGTAGATCCTCTTGGTCCACGAGGCTTCTTAGCCTCCCTATCATCCCTTTCCTAATTGCGGATATGCTCAAACCTCCTAGCGATCTCCACAACTTGCTGGAATGGAGTATCAGTCTCCAACTCCCATGCCATCCCAAATTTGAGACCATAACTGAGTCCCTTAATTAATTTGGAGACTCTCTCTCCAATAGTGGAAATCAAAGTAGGTGTATTGTCACGACCCAAATTAGAGGGGCCACGACTAGCACCTGGTGCCTACTCAACCGAGTGCCACGTACTTTATCCTTTTTTTATAAGACTAGTCATGGTCCATGATAGGCCACATATATATATATGTAATTAAAAATATTAGAACTTAACTCATATAACTAATTCAAAAAGATTTAAATAGATATATAGGGGCCGACAAGGCCGTTGACATGTCATACCTATAGCTATACATAGGACACTGTCTGCAAAACCTCTAAGAAACATGACCTTAACATATAAGTAGGGAAATGGTCCCTGACATCCTTATAAATAAAGTAAGATATGGAGGTAGCCTAACCAAAAACCGATATCTGGAGGCAGCCTATAGTGGATGGTCCTCACCTCGCCTATCTACACCTACATGGCATGAAACACAGCGCCCCAGAAAAAAGGGCATCAGTACGAAGAATGTACCGAGTACGTAAGGCAGCAATAAAATGTAATAATAATAAGATACTATCTCGGGGAGAGATAAGAGTCAACTTTTAACTTCTGACTTGCCGCTGAGGGCCGTAACATATAGAATTAAACACATCTCGTATATATAAATAAAAATACAATATAATAGTTCTAGTTACCCCATTTTTGTGACGTTAGCTATCCAACTGATCAATGGTAACTGCTCGACCGGCCGTAGCTCGGTGGTAAATACATAACTGCCCAACCGGTGGTAACTGCCCGACCGGCCATAGCTTGGTGATAGATGTATAACTGCCCAACCGGCTGTAGCTCGGTAGTAAATGCGTAACTGCCCTACCTAAATTACAAGTATCCTTGCTTTGCACCGAAAACATTTGTCGTGTAGAATTAACTGTTTATACATTTCTTATTGCTGCATAATAGCTAAAGCACACAGATAATGCATACCTGCCATATATTCTCACTTATTACTTTCCAATATGCACTCCTTCGGGGTAGGGGTAAGGTCTACGTATACACTATCCTCCACAGACCCCATTAGTGGGATTTCACTGGGTCATTATTGTTGTTACTTTCCAATATCATTAATATAGATGCTCTTTCATTCTGTTTGTTAGCAAAATTTAACAAAAATCAGAAAGTTCGAGAAGTAGGATATGGAAAAAAAGAGAGTCATTCACAAGTTGCGTGGAATTGAAACAATTCCAAATCCCCAACTATCAACAACAAAAACCATAAAGGTTTTTGAGCAGAACCTTTAAGAATCATCACAAATAAGACATCTTTAACTGCTAAGAGTAGAAACACTCATGAAATAGTATTACGTTTACGTATCGTTAGTTGGATCATGCCAAAATGAAGGAAGGGCTTAGCCTTAACATACCTAGAGTAGGAAAAAATCCGTATGATATGCTTGAAAAGGGTTGCACCGTACTCCTTTGGAACCGCAAAATTTTACGTTACCAAGGTGCTAATAATTCTCGCTGGAATTAATTTGGTCTCAAGAAATTTTTGTTGGAAGCTTGTTGAATTGAGTTTTAGCTACTGTTTTTCTTTGAAATGCTATGAATTTAGGAAGAAAGATATATGATTTCTCACGTTATTTTTCTGTCCAAATGAAAACCAAACTTATATGAAAATGAAACCAAATTTGTATGATTTCTACTTTAGTGGCTTATTTCTTTAAATAGCCACCTAAGCCATTATGACTAAGAGTCATATATCTTAGTTGTGGCTTGCTGCCATGTGGGGGGTGGGGTTTTTTTTAACTTCATCTTATAACCAATTAATTAATTAGATAATATCCCGCTACCCGATAATTAACCAATTACCCACATAATTAAGAATTATCTCAAATTACTTAAGATTCTACTTATCTTAATACACTTTTATACATAGTATTATCACGGTCATAGGGTACCTTGTATGATACTAGTCCATAACAATCCGGTATTATAACTCGGACCGTATTTTATCCCAAAATAACAAACTTCGGCGACACTCGATTTCTTTGATTCGTTAACGCTCTGAACTTTATAACACTTACTTATCACTTGTTACAAATAGCATAAATGCTTATGATCTTAAAATAATCTAATTCCTAAGTCTACGTCGATCAACTTATGACAAAACTTTAACGTACGAAATGGGGATGTAACATCCTTCCCTCCTTAGAAACCTTCATCCTCGAATGTTTGAACTTGCAAGATGTACATACATACTCATCTATTATAAATGTATATATCTTCCCGGGCTATACTCCAATGAAACAATTATCAGGCTCTCATAGGGCCAGGATGTCGTCCCTCCCTAAAACTGCTTCCTAATCCATTCCTCACCTACAATTCTGTTAATCTATCTTCTAGGCGCTGACACATACTAGTTTTAATCTTAATAACGGGGTTCGTACTTTGCTTTCATGCTAGCCTTGGTTTTCCTTAACCATTCAGACGTAATGCCAACTCAATCTTATTTTAATCATATTAACTGGACAATTTGCATAAATAAGATCGAACATTACACATAGTCACAGTACCTGACATATCATCCGGTGTAGCCTCTGGGTCCTGATGACCTGCCAAAGCATATATGCGGTTCTGACTGCCGCCGGAGCTAGATGCTCCACCCCTACCTCTACCTCTACCAGCTGATGCCTGAGGGCCTCGCTCTTGAGGGCGTACTGAAGAGGAGGGGACAGTTATAGATCTGGTGGGTTGAACCATCCCGATTCTGCCATTTATAGGACAATCCCTCATGTAATGACTAGGGTCTCCGCAGGTATAGCATACATTAGACCCTTGACGACATTGTCCAGAATGAGCTCTATCGCATTGACTGCACCGCAGAGTGGGCGCCCTCATTTGTGCTGAATCCCTCTGATTCTGTAAACCCAAAATTCTTTAGCCCTGACCTGACTCAGCATAGACAGATCCCTCATAATACTGCTTCTGCAACTATCAGACACTTTCAACAGGGTATGGTGACATAGGATCACCCAGAAAATCCTCAGGTCGCCTAGTAGACCCAGCCTTCATATGCTGACCCCCCATCACGATTCTCGTATTGATGTCGTTTCTGATCCTTTAAATTCTGAGCATAAGCCTGGATACGGGAAATATCCATACCATCGAGCAGAGCAGCCGTGAAGCATTCATTAATCAGGTGTGGCCCAAGTCCTACCACAAACCGATGCACTCGGTCAATCATTTCAGCCACAATCGAGGGGCATACCTTGCCAAGGAATCAAACTGGAGGCGATACTCCCGCACACTCATATTCCCTTGTTTAAAAGCCAAGAACCTGTCTACCCTTACCTGACAAATCTCTGCCGCCAAGTAATGATGCAAGAAAGCCCCTGAGAACTCTTCCCATACCGTTGGAGATGCATTTGTCCCTCTAGACAATTCCCAAGTTTCATACCACTGAACCGCAACATCCCGCAATCGGTAAGAGGCCAACTCTACTGACTCAGTGTCTGATGCATGCATCACCCTCAAAGTCCTCTACATCCTATCAATAAAGTATTGTGGGTCCTCATCCTTGTTGGATCCGGTAAACACTAGAGTGTTCAGGTTGATGAAGTCTCGAACTCTCGCACTAATAACCATGTTAACGTGACCAACACTTGTACCTACCTGGCGCTGAGCCTGAGCGGTTACTAATCTAGTCAACAACTTAACTGCACTCTGCATATCCATATCCTCATCCTCAACAATAAGTGGAGGTACTGGGTTCCTCCTCATCTCCTCGGGTGCTGGCGAAATCGGAGAACTATGCGAGCATGTCGTATTTCCCCGAGGGGCCTCACTTTAGCCCTCACTAGAGATTGGTACTCTACTCATCCCCTCATCTGCCACTACTTTACCCTTCTAACTAGCCGTAGATTTCCTGGTCACAAGCATTGCTACATGTATAAAACAAGTCAAAGGTCAAGGGCTTTATTCCCTATTACTCTACTTTATTGCACCATCTAATATCAAGAATGAAGGATAACCGGTCCCTAAATGCCCTGTAGTTTCTTGTTTATACAACGTGGTGCACAACACATTTATAAACAAGACTCTACTAGACACGACTTGCAGACAACCCTAGGACAGAACTGCTCTAATACCACTTAGTCACAACCCAAATCAGAGGGGCCACGACTTGCACCCGGTGCCTACTCAACCAAGCGCCACCTACCTTATCCTTTTTTTATAAGACTCATCACAGGCCATGATAGGCCACACACACACACACACACACACACACACACACATATATATCTATATATATATATATAATTAAAAATATTAGAACTTAACTCACATAACTAATTCAAAAAGATTATATAGATACATAAGGGCCGACAAGGCGGTTGACATGTCATACCTAAAGCTATACACATGACATTGTCTGCAAAACCTCTAAGAAACATTACCTTAACATATAAGTCGGGACAGGGTCCCTTACATCCTCATAAAATAAAGTAACATATATAGAATGTGACTCGTCAATACTCCAGGAAGATGTGGAGCTCACCAACCTAAAGCTGATATCTGGAGGCAGCCTATAGTGGATGGTCCTCACCTCGCCTATCTACACTTGCGTGGCATAAAACACAGCGCCCCAGAAAAAAGGGCGTCAGTATGAAGAATGTACCGGGTATGTAATGCAGCAATGAAACATAATAATAAGATACTATCTCGGGGAGAGATAAGAGTCAACTTATAACTTCTGACTTGCTGCTAAGGGCCATAACATATAGAATTAAACCCATCTCGTATATATAAATAAAACTGCAATATAATAGTTCCCTCATTTTTGTGATGTTAACTGCCCAACTGATCAGTGGTAACTGCCCGACCGGCCGTAGCTCAGTGGTAAATGCATAACTGCCCAACCGATGGTAAATAATAATACATAACTGCCCAACCAGTGGTAATTGCCCGACCGGCCGTAGCTTGATGGTAGATGTATAACTGTCCAACCGACCGTAGCTCAGTGGTAAATGCGTAACCGCCCTACCTAAATTACAAGTATCCTTACTTTGCACCGAAAGCATTTGTCGTGTAGAATTTACTGTTTATACATTTCTTATTGCTGCATAATAGCTAAAGCACGCAGATAATGCATACCTGCCATATATTCTCACTTATTACAGTGGAATATGTACTCATTCGGGGTAGGGGTAAGGTCTACGTATACACTATCCTCCACAAATCCCACTAGTGGAATTTCACTGGGTCGTTGTTGTTGTTGTTGTTACTTTCCAATATCATTAATATAGATGCTCTTTCATTCTGTTTGTTAGCAAAATTTAACAAAAATCATAAAGTTCGAGAAGTAGGATATGCAAAAAAAAAAGTCATTCACGAGTTGCGTGGAATTGAAACAATTCCAAATCCTCAACTATTAACAACAAAAACCATAAAGGTTTTTGAGCAGAAACTTTAAGAATCGTCACTAATAAGACATTTTTAACTGCTAAGAGTAGAAACACTCATGAAATAGTATTACGTTTACGTATCGTTACTTGGATCATGCCAAAATGAAGGAAGACCTTAGCCTTAACATACCTAGAGTAGGGAAAAATCCGTATGATATGCTTGGAAAGGGTTGCACCGTACTCCTTTGGAATCACAAAACTTTACATTGCCAAGGTGCTAATAATTCTCACTGAAATTAATTTGGTCGCAAGAATTTTTTGTTGGAAGCTTGTTGAATTGAGTTTTAGCTACTGTTTTTATTTGAAATTCTATGAATTTAGGAAGAAAGATATATGATTTGTCACGTTATTTCTCTGTCCAAATGAAAACCAAACTTGTATAAAAATGAAACAAAACTTGTATGATTTCTACTTTAATGGCTTATTACTTTAAATAGCCACCTAAGCCATTATGACTAAGAGTCATATGTCTTAGTTGTGGCTTGCTGCCATGTGGGGGTGAGGGGGGGTTAACTTTATCTTATAACCAGTTAATTAATTAGGTAATATCCCGCTACCCGATAACTAACCATTTACCCACATAATTAAGAATTATCTCAATTTACTTAAGATTCTACTTATCTTAATACACTTTATACATCGTATTATCACGGTCATAGGGTACCTTGTATGGTACTAGTCCATAACTATCGGGTATTATAGCTCGGACCATATTTTATCCCAAAATAACAAACTTCGGCTATACTCAATTTCTGTGATTCATTAACCCTCTGAACTTTATAACACTTACTTATCACTTGTTACAAATAGCATAAATACTTATGATCTTAAAATAATCTCATTCTCGAGTCTAAGTCGATCAACTTATGACGAAACTTTAACGTACGAAATGCAGGATGTAACATGCATGATGAGACAACTAAGCAAACCTCATAGGATACTCGGACACATTCATAGTCCCCTAGCGTAACTGCTCGAACTCAATGCATAATGCATCCCTAAGGGTCTATGGAACGAACTTCCTCAAAAATAGATCAGTGAACTGAGCAAAATAAGTGGCATTGCGCCAGCCAACCTACTCTCCTCGTAAACCTACCACCATTTGTATGCCGGCCCCGTTCGTTGGAAATTAGTAAGGTCGACCTCGCTCACCTCCAAAATGCCCATAGTGCACAGAATATGATGACACTAGTCTAGAAAATCATGTGCATCCTTAGAAACTGTGCCACTAAAAGTGGGAGGATGATACTTCATGAATCTCTCTAACCTCTTCTGCTCCTCCTCTTACGCCACCGGCCTGACCTCGGGCTGAACCGCAATCACAAGCAGCACCAGCATATCACTTGAAGCCTAATAAATATGAGTATGTTTCTCTAGAGTACGAGAGGTAGGAATCTAGGATCCTTCGCTAGCCTGAGAAGTAGTTGGTGCAACTAGGATCAATCTCGCCTGGGCTAATGTACCAAACATGCTCAAGAAGTGCGTTAAAGTCTCCTGAAGAACAGGGGTAGAAACAGGTGCCTGCTCCCCAACCAGAGCTACTGGTGGCTCCTCAGCTGTTGCTTTAGCAGGTGCTCTAGCTGTAGGATGTGCCCCTCCTCGGCCAATGCCTCTGCCCCGTCCCCTAGCAATATCGGTCCTAGGGGCATCATTATCAGTACCTACAGCTCGTGTCCTCACCATCTATGAGGGAATAGAAAGACAAGGGCTCAAACTCCGAAATCAATAAATTCGCATGATAAGGAATGAAAGAAGTGGAATTTCCTAATAGTTTTGTAGCTTCTTGAAGATAAGTACTGACATCTCTGTACCGATCCACAAGACTCTACTAAACTTTCTTATGACTCGTGGAACCTATGAACCTAGAGCTCTGATACTAGTCAAGACGCGTGGAACACTATAATCGGTACCAGTAAGTATCAAGACTAACCTCAGTGGAATACTGAAAAGGTTCAAGTCAAGACGCTCACTAGTCAAATAACTTGTCCAAAATATCAAATTTCAGCAATAGGAAGAATATCAAAAAGAACAATAACTATAATCACATCAGAATAAGTGATAACAATTTAATACGAATAAAGGCTCGGCATCAACAACAAGTCATCAAGTAGAATCGTACTCATATGGCACCTCATGCCCACATTACCAATCACCCTTAAACGACAAAGACCTCGTTCCACAACATAAGTCATACCCGCTCGACAAAGACCTCACAATATAAATCACACTTGCACAACTATGTCCTCGTGCCACATTATAATCTGATTTCGTATATGTTTCCAAATAACACGTTCAAGAGAACTTTTCAAGGATCAAATATAGTAATGCATGTTAACAACTTCACGTAGGTAAATCCATCTTGGCAACCAAACCATCAAGTAATAACAGAGGAACAGATTAGCACAGTAGAAATAACACAACAATTTATATAAAAATGCATGACACGCATAGAGGAGTCATAGGCACGAGCAAAAATATCTCTTTTTCACCACCACACAAACATCATCAATAAAAATGCCCCAGAACATCACATATCATTCCCACATTGTCACCCTTATCTCAACGCATGTGCAATCGTAAAATAAATATTCACCTTGTCTCGTCACACGCATATTAACAAATTATTTCGCCTTGTCTCATCACATGTGCAAACCCAATATAGCCCGACTTGTCTTGCCACATGTGCTATCAATAATAACAATAGCATGGCAGAAACTCGTGCCAACACCCGAAAAATCTATCCAACAAGTTCACATGGGCCACAATCATAACAACATAGCACGCGACCAATTGTCACCAAGACATAAAGTCACAATTTGCCAACGTGGTGCACAAGGACAATTCAGTAAGAAAATGTAGATGGGTGTTCAACATATAATCATGAAAGCTAACTCAAATCAGTAACAACCTTACAAAATTCCAACTTGGCCAATTTAGGAAACACAATCCTAAAACATGATCTCAAGCATGGAACATAGATTCAAGAAATTATCAAAAGTGAAATAACACGTAGTACAGGGACCTCTCAATCAAGACAAGGCAATAAAAGAAACCTCGGGTCAAATCCGATCATAAGGCACATACTTCCATTTACACACTCATCACCTCGTGCACACGTTGTCTACACATAACAAAAATAAGCAATTAAGTCAAATCCTAAGGGACTTTCCCCCACAAGGTTGGGCAAGATACTTACCTGAAATTGCCCAAATCAACACTGAAAAATAGCTTTTTCTTTAAAATACACCTCTTCTAGGCTCAAATCTAGCCAAAAAAAAAAACTTAATAATAACAAGCAATGTAAGAGAAATCAATTTTGATTAATAAAGTTAAAAGCTTTACATAATTCCCCAAAAGTCAACCCCGGGCATGCTCGGTCAAAACCTGAGTCGAAGGGTAGGTATTGACTACCCATAAACCCACGAGTCCAAATATGAGTTTGCTTTTCACATACAAGTCCAAATCGACTCTCAAATCTCAATTTTTTATGTTTTAATACATAGTCAAAAATTCCCAAAATTTCTCTTCAAATCTCATGATTTAGATGTTAAAATTATAAATAATCATGTTATATAATCAAAATTGAGCCAAAATTACTTACCCAGTAATTTTTTTTGAAAATTCTCTCCTAAAATCTCCTCTCACTGAGTTTAGCTCTTAAAATTTTGATAAAATGAGACTAAGTCCCAAATAACCAGCTATAAACATGCTGTAGATGTCGCATTTGCGACTAGAGGTTCACAAATGCGACTATTACAAAATCAACTTTAGGTCCCCAAATGTAAAGCCTGGATGCCTCGGCAACTATTGCAAATGAGATAATATGTTTGCAAATGTCAACCTCCTCAGCCTAGCAAAATGTCGCAAGTGCGACTATAGTATTCACAAATGTGATCAAGGGTCTGCATATGCGAACCCAGAACATGTCGCAAATGCGAACCCAGCTCTGTAAATGCAAAACTGGTCCACTGGTCCAACATACCAAATGTGATGGTTTGTCCACAATTGTGGACGCAACTGCGAGCCTAGCCTTGCAAATGCGAGACCTGTAGAATTAGCAATACCTGACAATCACCAAAAATGATCTAAAACACATCCAAAACTCCCCCGAGCCCCTCGGGACCCCGTCCAATACCAACAAGTAAATAAACCTCGTACGAACTTGCTCACATATGCAGATCATCAAAATAACATCTAAAACTATAAATCGACACCAAAACGCATAGAAATTCTATTGAAACTCAACAACTTCTAAAATCAACAACCAAGAATCTGATTCCTACCAAACCAACTCGAAATGATGCCAAACTTTGCACAAAAGTTTCAAATGACAAACAAATCTATTTCAAGTCCCGAAATAAAAATCCGAACTCGATAGTCATAAAGTCAAACCATGGTCAAACTTAGAAAATTTCTAAACCTTCAAATTGCTAACTTTAGGCAAAAAGAACCAAATCAACCGAGGAACCTCATAATCTAACCGGGTATACGACTTAGTACAAAATTACCATTCGAACTTATTGGAGCCATCAAAAAACCGTTAAGGTTTTGTCTTCATAAAAGTCAAACCTCGGTCAATATTTTGAACTTAAGCTTCCAAACTAAAAAGCAAATGTTCCAAATTAATTCAAAACCTCCCCGAGACGAAACCAACCATCCCCGCCAGTCATAAAACCACTAATACACATACGGAAAGCTTTCAAAGGAAAAAAAGGGCTCAAATATACAAAATGACCAGTCGGGTCGATTCATCATAACATTCAGGTTCTCCTACGGTGCCACTGTGAACCGCCTGGGTAGTGGCTTAGGACTTCCCCCTTCAAACTCGAGTTGTACAACTCTCTTTCTAGTAGATATTTTCCTCTTAGAGGACCTTAAAGGAGACATCACTAAAGGATTATCGGCAACGCCCCTACTACTGACTGGAAAACGATTTCTTAATTCTCTTGGAGGCATTATTTCCAAAAGTAGGGAGACCCATTGGAGGTTGAACTCGGGGCCACATACTCTTCTCAATGCCCACGCATGCAAAAATATACTAATATTAGGCAAAGTACATGAATAAACAGCACATCCGAATCCAAAATGATGTTACTATGATAGTTCGCTTAAAGGCCGCCCAGTTCGGCAACAATGGCCTTTCAGGTTCTCATGGAGATAGAGTAAGAACCTAGAATGTTAGATTCCCGATATGCAATGTCGAAGACCGCGTTGAGCTCCAATGCAGTAGCTGCAAGTCGTGGAGATGTTAACCAAAGTTCTCAAATAAAAAAATGAAAAGAGAGAGATGGGAACACTATGGTTGAGGTTCAGTTTTTCGAAAACCAAACTTTGTCATTTGAAACAAGGTACTTGGTATTTATCATGAAGTACCTCTCAAAGTATCTCTGATCGAAGTCATCGCCACAATTGGTGATTAGGGCCATAGAACTCAGGTGATCCGTATTAATTATTCCCTTGCGGTAGACTTTGGGAGAATAAATATGGGCGTAGTGCTAAAATGTAAAGGGGATACCTGACTTTAAAGAAACTTGGTGAAGGTGTGTGAGCAACCTCTATACCTAGGTACCAATCTGAGTTACATAAACTTGGTACCTCATGCAAATCTCGGCTATGATTTCATGCACCAGAAATATAAACTCCATAGTTAAAGGGTACATATAGAAGAATGAGTGGCCAGGTCGATGACTGTTGAGTCTCTCATCCTCCTAGGGACGCATAAGGATACAGTCTACTTTTTTAGTCCACCTGCAGTCCTTCCGAACTTAGGGAAGGCTATATCCGATAATGAAGGAAGAAAATCTGAGTGCGAGAACATTTTGATCCCCCGTCTGCTTCTCAGTCTTCTTCATGACCTTGCAGTCATTTTCCTTCTTCAACTCCCTTGGTATGATATCAAAAACCATATATTTCAGCAAAATTATAGGATGAACCTTCTTGGTTGTCCTTCTATTCTTTGTCAGTAACGAAGCAACCTGAGCCACTAACATCTCAGCGGTAGCAAGAGCAACGATGACAGTGAAGGTACCTTCCACAGTACCAAGTATAGAAGTGGATGTAGGGTGCTCTTATAATGAGTTTCCACTTTGAGAATCTAGTGATGAAGGTTAAGAAGTTTGAAGAAGAAATCACAAAATCTTTTAGATCAGAGAAGACAAGGTATTTCTAATCGCTATAGAGACAATAAGAATTTGGAGAAAGTAAAGTTAGAAGATAAAAACAGCAAGAATTGCTTCTTTTATAAGAAGAATTCACCATTTTCTCTATAGCTGTAGATGATGTCATCCGTAATCGGAGTCGGCCACGTGTTTGAACATTAAATGGAAGCGATATTTGATGTTTCAGATTAAAAATCGTGGTGCTATATATGATTCTTTTTCCCGCCCAAAAACTCCTTCCACTTCTCGAATTCTTCTTGGAACCTCCTAGAAAGTGAAGAGATTGGGGTACAATCATGTTTCATGTGACAAGTGATGCGTGGTAAATATGTGTCAAGTACTCCATATACCCGAGACCAAGAAATCTTCGGTCCACTGAGTATCGTGCTCGATTCTCGGGATCATACCTCTAGGGTTGGAAAAGAGCCCATCTGGAATGAAATATCAAGATAGATGCTAATACGTTTGAAATATCTAAAATATTCGGGAATGCTAGGAAACATCTTTGTAAAATATTTCTAAAGTATAAAAAAATACGAAAAACATTACTTGTTCATTGATAAAAGGCACAGTGGCCCATATGTTGAGAGCATGTGGCGTGACCTACCTAGGGCTTGATGAGAGGCCAAGAACTATGGTAAGGCCTCGCTTCTGTTGCAATCGAATCCCTCAGAAGAAACAACATTGATTGGCCCTTATTCCCCACATTTATATTTTGTATTTGTGCAGGTTTGGGAGAGGCCTGTTTGATGAGAAGCACCGCCTGGGAAAGCGAATACCCCGAAACCCGACAAAGAGAAAAGAAAATGATGGTAATCGCCGACTGAGCCTTCGAAATCCATGAAGGCTAAAGTGGAAAAACCTAAGGCTGATTCAGTAGCCTTAACTCCAGAAGTATCGGGGAGTCCCCGAGTTGAAGGCGAGGAGAAAAATGATCCCTCAGCGGCACTCGAGGGAGGAGAAAACCTGATTTCCCTTATAGTGTTGAGCTGGTAGCTTCTAAATTGCAACTCGATGGTGTTGTTGTCCTACCTCGGGCTGAAGAGGCCTTCAAGGATGTATCGGGTAATGTCCTTGGGCCAGTTGATGGCCAAAATATTCCTCGAGTTGAGGTGCATTTGGTAGGCGATCCGGAGGAACCTAGTTCTGAAGATCTTCGGAGATAAGGGATGGCCCCAATAGATCTAGTCAGGGCTATTGAAGTGAGCGATTCCCCTTCGGGACCAACTTTACCTCCTAGGGAGATGCAGGATGCCTAGAATAAAGAACCTTCCAATGTGGGGCACCTATCGGAGGTAAAGATGCATTTGAAAGGCCTTTAGCTACGCCTGAGGAAAACCCTGAGCTCGACGCCTCACTTAATTTTAGTGAGATGGATAGGCTTTGTAATCAGGTAACTTTTAGCAAATTCTACTCGACGTCTTGATCTTCGTTTTTCAAACTTTGTTTCTTTCACGGTTCCAGACCAAGGTGCTTTATAATCAGACATTTGCTAGATTTCAAGCCGAGTTGACTCGCTACGAGGGTGAGCGCAGGAAGCTTATCTCGGAAGCTGATAAGCTTAGAGGTCTTTTTACCAAGAAGGAGGAGGAACTCTGTGGGCTTCGAGATTGTTTGGGGCAGCGTTCCGAGAGAGGAATCATCTCACTGAGCAGGTTATGTAGTTTCTATTTGTTTTTGTCTACATGTTTACCCGACTTTAATGTTTTAATACCTTTGTGTTGATCTATGCAGCTTGAAAAGAAGGATGTTCTAATGAGGGAAGAGCTCCGAGCCAGAGACTCTAAAATTCTCAAACTCAAACGACACGCGAGTAAAATAGCCTCTGAGAGAGATACCCTTTAGGGAAAAGTGGTTTTAGTCGGACATCAACTTCATGATGCAAGGGCAGAGAGCAATAAGTATAAAGAACTTCATACTGAGTTAGTTGCTACTCTATTTGGGATCAAGGCTGAGGCTGAGGTGCTCGTATCCTCGCACAAAGAGGATGTTGTTGCTGCAAATGCTCAGGCCAGGAAGGTGTCTGAGGGGGCTGAGCTGCAATTGACCCGAGCTGTGGAACATGCCCGGTTAGAGTCTCGGACGTAGGCTCTCAAAGATATATGTGCAGGGGGCATCGATTTGTCTGCCGAGATCGAGAGGGTGAAGACCTAGAAGAGGAGGCTGCAACCCTGCTTTCCTTTGAAGGTGAGTCGAGCAGTGGCTCAGAAAATGATGAAGGAAAAATCCTCGAAGGGGAAGGGGCCATTGATGACCTGGGGGCCGTGGCTAGAGGTATTGAAGGCACAACCTCCGAGGGAGCCGTTGAAGGCACAGCCCCAGTGGTAGATTAGGGTTTTGCTTGCTTTCTCCCCTGTAAGGGCTTTAGGCATAGGCCATGTAAATGCACCTTTGTGAACTTTCAACATATATGTAAAAGCCTTTCATTTTTTGTCATTTCTCATTTTTCTTTTGCTTTTTAGGAATAAACTGCGATGTTTGTTGACAACTAGCCTGAGGTTTTGGACCTTGGGTTAAACCCTTAGGTTTTTGCTATTGTTGAATGATTCGCAATGGTCGAAAGTTTATCGTTTGGGGCTTAGTCCCTAAGTTGAGTTTTGACTTGAGGTCATTGACCTTTAGGTCTAAAAATCGGCCTTAAGGCTATTTGAGTTGGCCCTTAGGCTCTTACGCATATAGGCTGGCGATTAGGGTCTTACGCGTTGGGTTGGTATGACCTCTGCAATAGGCTGGCGCTTAGGCTCTTACGTGTTGGGTCGGTATGACCTCTAATATAAGCTTTATTTTTCCCTCGTTAAAGACTTTTGAAAGTTTTGTGTTCGTCCGGCTCTTCGACGGTTCGATAAGAACCTCGATTGTGACCTGTTATGTAACGATAAATGAGCACCTTGGGAGGTTTCACTCGATGGCTGAATCGTCTCGAAGCTTTTTTATTGTTTGGAGCTGATATGATCGAAACTCTTTTGCTTATGCCAAGGGTAGCCTGATTAACAGTTCATTTCGAAGTATTTTCGAAGTAATTGAAGGCCTGTGATTTTATGGCGATGATCAGGCATCCCTAAGTCGCGTTAGTTTGGATGGAGCCTTATGACCGTAGTCATTGTATTTGGCCGTAGCCTTTTATTCCCCGAGTGAGGTAGCCTTGGCGTTTACATCGCGTGCATACCTTTTTAGGGTTCTTACAAGTTTGAATATATAGCCTTGACTTTAAGATCGGGATTACACGTTTTGTAAGGTCTTATAAATTTGAACAAGCCTTACTTGAGGTCTTACAACTAGGTTACTTAGTATAAGTATAATTCATGCCTTGCTTGAGGTCTTACAAATTTGGTATTTCCTCATGGAGGTCTTATGTTTCCTTAGTGTTGCCACATGGAGGGCTTTCGGGCTCGTGGTTACCCGCTTGGGGTCTTATGGCCTCGAGTTTTTGATAGCTTGATGGGGTGACAGTTGGTGACAGTCCCCAAGACATCGAGAGTTCTTGGCTCTGGAGCTATTTTTTGATATTGCCTCATTGAGGGCTTATGAGCTTGAAGCTTCTGGCCTGGATGTCTTATGGCTTCGAGTATTTGATGTCCGCTCTCGGGTGTACGGAATATTTCTGGCCCTGGAGCCATTTCTTGTGAAAATAGAAAATTTCTTCGAAGTGCGAAGTGTTCTGATAGTAGAAATCAAAACATTTTCCTTGATTACTTGGTACAAGTATACATAGTTTTCGCCATTTGAAGGTTTGATTGTACTATACGGACACAGTTCTTTCGACCGTTTGGCCCGATACATCATTTTTCTACCGAGACCTTCTTTGGCTTGTCTTGATTTCTTCAGGGAGATGATCTCCCGGGGGGATGCCCCTCAGTATTCAAAGGTTGATTGAAGAGAAGCCTTGAATGCTTGTTAAGTTCTCTTTAGGTAGCATATAGAGGCCGCCTCGTTAAAAACCTTGCCGGTAAAACCTTTTTTGGAATAAAATCTGATCGAAGGAAAAGAGTGTAATGCATGCTTTAAAACCCAAGATCTTTGTGTCGGAGGATGTTTTGGCGTCTTCCATCGGACACTTTAGCAGTAATAGCGTTTGAGCATTGATATGATCCAATTGCTCGGAAGCTGTTCACCTTCCATGGTACCGAGCTTGTACGACCCTTTCCCGATAACTCTGAGGATGCGGTATGGTCTTTCCCAACTTGGGCCTAGCTTCCCTTCATTAGGGTTTTGAGTTTTTAGGGTGACTTTCATTAGGACTAAGTCCCCGACTCCGAAATGTCGGAGGTTTGCTCTCTGTTATAGTACCTTGCGATTCTTTGTTTTTGGGCGACCATTCGGACCAGTGAAGCTTCTCGCTTTTCATCTAGTAGTTCAAAGGCTGCAGTCATGGACTCATTGTTTAAGCTCTCGGTGGCATGTCAAAATCTGGCGCTTGGCTTTCCGACCTCGACCAGTATTAAATCTTCGGAGCCATATACTAGAGAGAAAGGCGTCTCTCCCGTGCTTGATTTTGGAGTTGTTCGATATGCCCATAGCACTTCAGGCAACATTTTTCTCCATTTTCCCTTCGCATTTTCTAACTTCTTTTTCAAGTTTCTAATGATGGTCTTGTTTGTGGACTCGGCCTGACCGTTTGCACATGGGTTTTAGGGTATTGACGGGATCCTTTTAATTTTATGGTCCTCGAAGAACTCAGTTACTTTGCTTCCGATGAACTGCTTCCCGTTATCACATGTTATCTCAGAGAGAATCCCGAATCGACACATGATATGGTCACAAATGAAGTTAATGACTTATTTTTCTCTTATCTTCTCAAAGGCATGTGCTTCCACCCATTTTGAGAAGTAGCCAGTCATAAATAAAATAAATCTAGCTTTACCTGGTGTCGTTGGTAGGGGTCCGACGATGTCCATCCCCCACTTCATGAATGGACATAGTGACAAGATAGAATGTAGCTGTTCACCGGGTTGGTGAATCATCGGTCCAAATCTCTGGCATTTATCACATTTTCGGACGAATTCTTTGGTGTCCTTCTCCATGCTGTCCCAATAGTAGCCTACTCTAATCACCTTTCGGACTAAGGAATCAACACCGGAGTGATTTCTGCAGGTTCCCTCATAGATTTCTCGGAGTACTTAATCTGTGTCCAGAATCCCAGGCATACCACTAGGGACCCATTAAAGGTTCTTCTGTATAGAGTTCCATTTTCGTCGAGCGAGAACCGAGCTGCTTTGGTTCGCAGGGCCCTCGACTCTTTTGGGTCCTCGGGTAACTTTTCACTTTCCAAATAGTCAATATATTTATTTCTCCAATCCCATGCTAGGCTAGTGGAGTTGATCTCGGCATGGCCTTCTTCGCTCACTGATTTGGATGGTTGAACAAAAGCCTCGAGGAGTATGTCATCTTTCTCGACTGATAATCCCAGGTTTGCGAGAGCATCGGCCTTGCTATTCTACTCCCGAGGTATGTGGACCAGAGTCCATTCTTTGAAGCGGCACAATGTGACTTGAATTTTGTCTAAGTATCATTGCATCCTGTCTTCCCGAACCTCGAATCTCCCATTTACCTAATTTACCACCAAAAGGGAATCACATTTTGCTTTGATGACTTTCGGTCCTAGGCATTTGCCCAATTCCAGACCTGCAATCATAGCCTCATACTCAACTTCATTGTTAGCCAGGCTTGTAGTTGTTATAGATTGCCTAATTATGCTGCCCGTAGGTGGCTTCAGAACTATGCCTATCCCGGACCCTTTCACGTTTGGGGTGCCGTCAGTGAACAAGGTCTATACCCCCGAATATGTGCCCGTTTTAGAAGAAGTTCTTTTTCTACCTCGGGCACGAGGGCGGCCGTAAAGTTGGCCACAAAATCCACTAGAATTTGGGACTTGATAGCCGTCCGGGGTTGATATTCGATATCGTACCTTCGAGTTCGATGGCCCATTTGGCCAGTCGACCCGATAACTCAGGCTTATGCAATACGTTTCGAAGAGGATATGTCGTTAAAACACAAATACGATGGCATTGAAAATAAGTCTTTAATTTTCGAGATGCACTTATTAATGCAAGAGCTAATTTTTCTAGGTGCGGATACCTGGTTTCTGCATTTCCCATGGTCCAACTTACATAATAAATAGGGAATTGCGTACCTTGTTCTTCCCGAACTAGAACACCATTTACCGCTACCTCGGATATGGCCAGGTACAAATACAGTGTTTCATCTTCCTTTGGGGTGTAGAGTAAAGGTGGGCTTGTCAGATATCGCTTCAACTCCTCTAAGGCGCGTTGGCATTCCGGAGTCCATTCGAAGCTATTTTTCTTTTTGAGCAAGGAGAAGAAATGATGACTCCTATCAAATGACCTCGATATGAACTGCCCCAAGGCTGCTATCTGCCCGGTCAGCTGTTGTATGGCCTTCACATTGTTCACCACCATGATTTATTTGATGGCTTTGATTTTGTCAGGGTTGATCTCAATTCCCCTGTTTGACACCATGAAGCCTAAGAATTTGCCCGAACCCACTCCGAAGGCACACTTCTCGGGATTGAGTTTCATGTTATAGCTTCTGAGGATATCAAATATCTCCTACAAATAAGTCAAATGGTCCTCTGCGCGCAGGGACTTAACTAGCATATCGTCAATGTAAACTTCCATGGATTTGCCTATTTGATGCTCGAACATCTTATTAACTAGGCATTGGTACGTGGCTCTCGCGTTTTTCAGCCCAAAGGGCATCACATTGTAGTAGCACGTACCATACTTTGTGATGAACAATGTCTTCTCCCCGTCCTCGGGGTTCATCTGAATTTGATTATGCCCCGAGTAGGCGTCGAAAAAGGTAAGGATCTCGTGGCCGGCCATGGCATCGATAAAGCAGTCAATGTTGGGCAACGGGAATGAATCTTTGGGGCACGCTTTATTCAAGTCTTTATAATCTACGCACCTCCTTAACTTATTCTCCTTTTTGGGAACTACCACCACATTAGCCAACCATTCGGGATATTTTACCTCCCTAATAGACCCTATTTTGAGGAGTTTTGTTACCTCGTCCTTGATGAACGCGTGTTTTACCTCGGACTGAGGTCTCCTTTTTTGCTTCACCGGTTTGAACTTGGGGTCGACACTTAGTCGATGGGTGGTTATTTCCGGTGGGATCCCTGTCATGTCTAAATAGGACAAGCAAAGCAATCGATGTTATTAATATGAAATTGAATGAGTTTTTTCCTGAGTTTGGGGGTTAGTCCCGTTCCCAGGTATACCTTCCGATCTGGGAGATGCTTGATCAAAACAACTTGCTCCAATTCTTCAATTGTTGACTTTGTTGCATCCGATTCTTTGGGGGCAATGAAGGTTTGGGGAGTGAAGAAGTCTTCTTTATCGTCCTTGAGGGTCTGTTTGTCTTCTGGCTACTTTGAGGAGCGCATGGAAGGGCGAGTCATTCCGTTAGGGTAGGGGTCACGCCCTAGAAAGGTCTGAGGCAATGAGATCAACTGATGACCCAAGAAGGTAGGGAGCGGAGGGTATAGACGTTGGTACCTCCGCGTGAACCGCGAACATCTCTTTTGCCACATGTTGTTCCCCATATACCATTTTTATATCGTCTTTTGTTGGAAATTTCATCATCTGATGAAGAGTTAATGGTATTGTCCTCATATTGTGTATCCATGGCCTTCCAAGCAATGCATTGTACCTCATATCACCTTCGATGACATGAAATTTGGTATTCTGAACTATATCGAACATGTTGACCGAGAGGGTGATCTCCCCATTCACTACTTCGCCGGCCATGTTGAAGTTGTTGAGGACTCGGGTGGTAGTTATGATTTGGTTGAGCAGTCCGAGCTGTTCTACAACCTTTGACCTGATTATGTTGGCCGGGCTACCTGGATCCATGAGTACACGTTTAACTTGAATGTTATTCAAGAGAAATGAAATTACCAGCGCATCGTTATGTGGATGAGATAAGGTCTCGAAGTCCTCTTCGCTGAATGCAAGGATGTCCTAGGGCATGCGGCCCCAAATTTGCCCTTCTGCTGCAGTGGAAACTTTTGTCCGCTTGATCGTGGGTCCTTGAGGAACATCGGTCCCTCCAATGATCCTATGAATGATGTGCTGAGGTTTTTTCGTTCTGTTCCTCCCTCCTGTCACTCTTTCCTTCTGGGCTGGAGCTTTTTGAGCTCCATGTTGGTTTTCTTGGTGTATACTCCTATTATTAGGGGAGCTTATACCAATGTGTTAGATGTTGTGTGAGCCGACACCCACGGGGATTGGATTTGGTGCATACTTAGGGTTTCGCAGTGGTACACCGGTGCCTGGAATAACTATACCATTCTCTCCATGATCCTCAGGACTGTTGTTTTCAGGTGCATTAACTGAGTTAGACATTTTTGACTTGAAATCAAAGATTATTAAGCAAGAATAAGTGTAAAGAATAACTTGTGTTTTTAGTAAAACAGCATTAAAACAATCACTATTATTTTTAGCCTCACGGTGGGCGCCAAACTGTTTACCTCAAAAATGGTAATTACAATTAGATATGATTTTGTGGTTCTAAAAATATGTGATTTATTTTTATGCTATTTGTTAGGCAATAGATGCTAAGTATGAGTTATGAAATTAAAGTAAGAGTAAGAGGTAGCGTAGTTATTCAAACTGAACGGCTATAAGTCGGGGTTTTGGACCGGCCTAAGCAGGGCCTCGAGGTCGAGCCAGACAGGCTTGATCTAGGACAATCGATGGAGGACTAATAGTCCTAAGGGCCTTGATGATGGATATTTATGATCAATGATGAGTAATAAATGAAGAACAATCAATGAAACACAATAAATGTAAGTAATAAATCAAAGAAAAGACAATAGAGAGTATTTAAGTTAGAGAGCAGGGAATGTTCTTGTTCTTGTATTGAATATCATGTGTCTCTGAAATAACAAGGGTCCCCTTTTATATAGGAGGGGGAATCCCAACATGGTACATGTATAATTATTACAAAGGAAAGTAGCTGGTACAACTACTTAAAGGTCCGGTACAGACTTGTACTATTCTCAGGCGTTGTTAGCTTTTGGTCACGCGCCTTGGGAATTTACCCCTTGACCACGACAGCAATAAATGATTTGTGCTGCCTTGAGGTCGAGCATAGGGAACCCTCAGGGCCAAACCTCGAGCTATACCTCGAGCCTTCTAGGATGTTGAACGTCCTGTCGATCATAAAATCGGTCTCTCTGATTTTAGCCATGAACAGGCACATAAGCTTTGTTCAACACATTCATGAGACCACTCCTATACGCCTCCGAATTTTGCAATAGCAATAGGATGGATATTTGGGCAGGAGTCTTGTTTAAACAATCGATGATAGAGTATTCTCTCGCCTGTACTTTCCTCTAAAGATCGTCTGGTCCAGTTTCAATAATAGGTTGTTTGGTAGCAGCCTCCTTCCATGATCCTCCCAAATTTTCGGGTGTATAGATCCTTCCAATTCTGGTCATTCCCTGTGCGACATCAGGTTCTTCCATCTTTTCACTTCCCTTTCTCCTAGATTCGGCAATGTAATCCCAAGGTATGGCATTAAACTTGAAGGGAGGTGTGGTTGCTACTATCACTGTGAAAGGTATGGCCACTTCTACCTCAAATGGAACCGGTGTGGCTGTAGGTGGTGCTATCTCCACCTCAAATGGAACTA